>NC_044926.1:831617-1200800 GCF_003576645.1 Ipomoea triloba | reverse complement strand
ATATATATATATATATATATATATATATATATATATATATATATATATGTGGTTTACATATTTAAGGAGTCTTCTTAATTTAAATTAGTCAGTTATAAATTTACACTTCACATGGAAAGGGGTGGATTCGAGTTTTAGTGGAGGCGACTGAGAAATATAAATATAATATACATAACATCAGATGTTGACGTATTCATTTAATTAGTTTATAATCGAGTTTACCAATTTAAAATATAATAGAGTTAGTAGTACTCAAAAAAAAAATAATAATAGACTCCTCAAACGTACAATCCGTGAATTGAATATCAAAGTTTGTAAAATTATTACATACATCGATATGTATACCTTAATATGTAAGCATTTAATGAGCAAACAGACAAACACTCCATTGATTATCTGGAAAAGTTTTATTAAAAACAAAAATATATATATATATATATATAATTAATATTGAGGGGCATGAAAAGCGATGAGCGATCCAATGGGAAAGCAGAAACCAAACGGCTGACTGAGTCATCTCTCTCTCTTTAGCATCTGATTCAAAGCCCGCCTTTAATTCCTTCTTTTGTATTTATGGCGAAAGCAAACGGAAGATGGGGAAGAAACGGTCAAACAGAAAAAACAATTCTTGTGAAAACGACTCTTTAGTTGTTTTGAGGATGCAGTTTTTACCTGGCACGAGTAGCTTAGTTAGTTCTTAAGCCAGAACACATAATTGAGCTCTGACAATTGCAGTATGAGAGTTACATCAAATGTGACAGGCTCTTTGTAGGGACTACATACTTGTTCTTCATCTAATCGGTTGTTGAGTCACCATGATTTATCCTCTAAGGTTGAGATGTGGGGACTTGATGCAATGAAATTTTACTTTTTGTGAGCAAAGATATGACTCTCAAAATGTTCGAATCCCACTGAGATATTCTCTTTGTGCTTCAATAAATTGAATAATTTACTCAACAAAAATTAACTGAATTGTCTGTGCGGACCAAACATCAATGCCTTGACTGCCTTCATATCTATGCAGACAAGATTTGAGCCACTGGGCATTTTGGTGTTGTATCTTCATGAGTATATGCGAGGTATCCTATCCTTGTAATTCACGCAAATCAAATTGGATGGAGCGAGCACACCATCACAAGACACCCAAGTAAGACAACAACATAAAGCCAGGTCTTTGTCTTCGTCTTCGTCTTCGTCTATGTTCATCTTGAAGCAGGGCAGAAATTAATTGCTTGTTCTCTGCAAATTTTTCTGCTACGTTGTCTGTAATGTTTCTGGGCAAAATTGTCCGTTCAGTTTGAGAGAGAGATTGTGGCTATGGACGAAAACAGCAAACCGATGTCGGAGATTTCCTCGGAGGCCGAGCAGCGGTGGTCAACTGACGAGAACACGACGGAGTCAACCTCAGAGCTCTCAGTCTTCGTGGAGAAACTGAGCCCAATTCTGGCCGAAATGAAGGAGCACAAGAATCTTGGGATTGATCCCACGGTCCAGAAGGCAATTCAATCACTAGAACAAGAATTCATGACCGCAAAAGCCTTAACCAAAAATCTAAACATCAATTCCTCGCCTCTGAAGCAAATTGATGACCAGACAGAGAATCTTGGGAGGTCTTTAGGGCTTGTGCTGTTTGCCAGCCATGATATGGGGATATCCAGGAGAGCAGAGATGGAGGCTCTGCGCAAAGAGATTATGAATTCCAGGTCTAATTTCTGCTCTGAGAGAGAGTCTGAGTTCTCATATGATCTGGAATTGGCATCCATTCCATCCAAGGAAATTGTGGAAGAAGAAGAGGAAGTAGAAGAAGATAGGATCACATTAGATGTTGATGGTATTGCTTTGCAGCTAAAGTATGGCAATGATGAAGAACTCAAGCAGGCGATTTTCGGGTTGAATGTCTTGATTGGTGAGGGTGGAGTTAGTAAAGAAGCTCTTGATAATGAGGATATAATCCCAATCATGTTTAGTAGGTTAAGCACAAGTGTAGCAGAGAATAGATTGGCTATAATTCACACACTCAGAGTTCTGGTTAATCAGAACAATGACAGTAAGGTAATCATAGATTCATAGAGCCAATTGTAGTGATTTCTGTGATGACTTTTTATGATCAAACGCTTAACTTTATTTCCTTATACCTGCCCATCTGGTGCTGGACTTGACCCTTCAGGCCTCAGGCTTTGGCCTAATAGTATTGTTAGGTACTTAGGTGACCTGCCGATCTGGTGCTGGACTTGACCCTTCAGGCCTCGGGCTTTGGCCTAACAGTACTGTTACATGTCTGCTTGTGCTTACAAAGCTTAATAGTTTGCAGGAGAAGATGGCTGAGATTGGGTGCCTGTCGACGCTGGTTAAGTCGTTGACAGGGGACGTGGACGAGCAGCGAGAGGCGGTGGGGCTGCTGTCGACTCTCTCAGAGCTCGTGTCTGTTAGGAGAAGACTAGGGAGGATCCAGGGCTGCATTGTTATGCTGGTGGCCATTTTCAATGGTGAAGATCAGGCGGCTTCTCGCGATGCTGGGAAGTTGTTGAATGCCCTTTCTGCCAATACTCAATATGCTCTCCACATGGCTGAGGCTGGCTACTTCAAGCCTTTAGTCCACTACCTAAAGGAAGGTTAGCCTCTTGGCTCTTGCTCTCTCCATTTTTGCATCCTTTTAGGCCTTCCAAGAAGCATAAATTGCATTTGGTATTTGGTTAAGTGAAATGTTAGCTGAATGAGTGAGTTCTAATCTTAATCTATCAGCACAAGATATACTTTAAACAACTTAATTGAATTGCAAGAACTGTGACAGTAAGGATTGGTGTTGTTAAGAGTCCCACGATGAAAATATAAGAGAGAACATATGAGTTGATAAGGCTATAGATCAGATTAGCTAATTGATTGCATTCAGTTTTTAGTGTAGTTTGGCATATGTGCATTATAGCCCGGTTTATAACAGGTGTAACCCCGCTTGGCAGGTTCTGATATGAGTAAGGTACTTATGGCAACCGCGGTTTCAAGAATGGAGCTAACAGATAAAAACCGAGCTTCCCTAGGGGAAGATGGGGCAATTCATCCTCTAGTGAAGATGTTCAGCACTGGGAATCTCGAGTCGAAGCAATCTGCTTTGAGCGCGCTGCAAAACCTGTCAGGTCTGAGCGAGAACGTCCAGCGTTTGGTGAATTCGGGCATCGTGGCTACTCTTCTGCAGCTCCTTTTCTCTGTGACGTCGGTCCTAATGACCCTGCGCGAGCCAGCATCGGCAATTCTGGCGAAAATAGCTCATTCGGAAGGGTTGTTGGTGAAACCGGATGTGGCTCAACAGATGCTTTCGCTTCTGAACCTGACTAGTCCTGTCATCCAGTGCCATCTCCTGGAGGCGCTGAATTGTATTGCTTCGAATTCGAATGCTTCGAAAGTGAGGAGGAAAATGAAGGAAAACGGGGCGATCCGGCTGTTATTGCCTTTCCTTACTGAGACTAACGCCAAGATCAGAACCGGGGCTTTAAGTTTGATTTGTCTGCTCTCCGAGAATATGCAAGGGGAGCTGACAGAACAGATGGATGAGACTCACATTTGCATAATTGCCAACATTGTTTCTTCGCCATCATCCGAAGCCGATGAAAAGGCCGTGGCTATTGGAATCCTAAGCAATTTGCCCGTGAGTGACAAGAAGGCGACGAGTATGCTCATGAACGCAAACTTACTGCCCGCTTTAGTTTCATTGATGAATTCAAGCCCTGCACCTTCAACACAAATGTCGTCGAGGCTAGCTGAGAGCATTGCAGGAGTACTAATCCGGTTCACCGTTCCTTCTGACAAGAAACTGCAGCATTATGCTGCTGATCAAGGAGCCATTCCCGTTCTCGTCAAGCTACTCGCCTCGGATTCAATAATTGCCAAAACTAGAGCAGCAATTTGCCTGACACAACTCTCACAAAACTCTCTGTCGTTAAGGAAACCAAGAAAGCCGAGATGGTTCTGTGGCCCTGCCTCCACTGACGGCTTCTGTGAAGTCCACGACGGTTACTGCTCCGTCAAAACCACGTTCTGCTTGATCAAGGCGGGCGCGATAACGCCATTAGTCCAGGTACTGGAAGGGCCCGAGAGGGAAGCAGACGAGGCCGTGTTAAGCTGCATATCGACTCTGGTGCATGACGAAAGCTGGGAGATTGGGTGCAAGTACCTAGTGAAGGTAAAGGGGGTTCAGTGTTTGGTTAAAGTTCTGGGAGTGGGGAGCATTAAGGCTCAGGAGAAAGCTCTGTGGATTCTTGAAAGGGTTTTTAGGGTTGAGGCTTATAGAGTTGAGCATGGGGAATGTGCACAGCCATTGCTGATTGATCTGGCACAGACTGGGGATGCAATTCTGAAACCAACAGTGGCTAAGCTGCTGGCACAGCTTGAGCTCTTGCAAGCTCAATCAAGTTACTTCTGAGATCACTCATCTCATTTGCTTCAAACACATGTACATTAGTTGCAAATTACAGGGTTCTTTCATTGATTTTTGCTTGTGTTCATCCACAATTTTTTTTAGTGATTGGTTAAAATCTTGTTGGTAATTTGATTTACGGAAAATTAATCGCCGCTGCCGCTGCCGCTACCGAATGTGCGCTTTGAGTGAAGCCCGTCTTGCAACCTTAATCTGTAAATGCCCACAATGAAGTAAACCAACTTAAGTTGTTCATAGTTGATTGGTAATAGACATGAAAGTCAAATTTGGAACATTGTGATTACCCAAATGGTTCAAATCTTGTTTGTACTGGCCGCTATCGAATGTGCACACGGAGTGAAGCCCGTTTTGCGACCTTAATGTGCAACTGTCGACAATGAAGTAAACCAACATAAGTTGTTCACACCTGATTGGTAGTAGACAGTTCTTTCGAACATGAAAGTTAAATTTGAAACATTGTGGTTACCAAATTAATTTTCCGGTTCAAATCTTGTTTGTACGGGCTTGCGTGATGATGTACATGTATCTATAATGCTCAAATTAATTTGTATATTAATGTATTTATCAATATAAGTCTGATTAGTCTTCATCTAGAGTTTTTTTTTTCTCCTATTATATATTCAAATTTAAAAGTTGTGGTCTTCTCTTCTTCGTCCTCGCTAAGGTTGAAAAGTTCTCATTCCTACTCCCATTCTCCAAGTTTCATCATTGTCCTGGTCCCATCAAACTAGGAATTTTATTAAGCTTTTACGTCTGAAACACAACTTATTTAATTGACAGGTTTTTTGAAAGTAAATCCAATTGTACATCCATATGAAAAGGAGTGGGTTCGAACATCTGTGGAGCGACTGTTGACTCTTTAAATTTTAATAGGTTGAAAAAGTAATTATGAATAGATACTACATTGTAACAGGTACTCAAACAAAATCAAGAGAGACAAAATATACTAGGATAAAAACTACGGAGTAGTAATTATAATATGTGAGACCAAATTCTACTAAGATAAACACTAATATCCAATCATTTTAGACAACTTAAAATCAATGTGACATATTTTGTAATCTACTCACCTCATAGTAAAAGTAAAAATTACATCACATCAAATCATGTTGCAATTGATATCCCTAGGCTCTACTTTATTTGCTTTCCAGCAGCCCTTTATAAGTAGAAAATACTAATCCTACTCCTAAATTTTACTTGTAATTTTTACTTTTTCTCACAAAATTTTAATATTAACATTTTTATTGAAACTCACTGAATCACAAAATAAATGTAATTAATTATCAATTATTATAAAAGAGAGTAAAAATAAGGAGTATATGTAATATTACTCTTATATCATTTCCTTAAAAAAAAAAAAAAAAAAAAACTCTTATATCATTCATCAATCGCCAAACCCAATAAAGAGCAAAAAGACAAAGCCGAAAGAGAAAAAAGCAGAGGCGGCTAAGGTTATTCTTCCATGGCTGGTCTGTATAATAGCCAATAGGGGCAAAGAGAACAAAACCACAAAATAATAATAATAATAATAATAATAATAATAATAATAATAATGAGTGATGTAATTTTATTTTTTTTTGAGTTATAATGGAAATTCACATTATTACTCAAATATGTATATGAGGTAAATTCAATTCTTGTGTAAATTTTACAAATTATATAAGAAAAATAAATAACATAAGAGAGAATAATAGAATGATGTAAATTTAAAATTGTATATATCTCATATTTGATTAATGTGAATGTCAATTTCATACTGATTCATACTTAGATTTGATTGAATTGCATTTTTATTTTAAATTAAATCAATACGGAGTATTCATTAATTATTTAATTATAATAACCATAAATTTCAATTTACCTTATATATACCTTTAAAAAAGAAAATTGTATAACAAATGACAATATGACATGCATTGTACACTGTATTTGTTATAGTACTCTATATTTATTTTTAATATATTATTATTAATCATTTTTTTATACAATGCGCTAAGATCTGACTCTAAGATTTGCATCTAATGTTAAAGAAAAATATATATTTTTTAATCAATAAGAAACTAGTATGATTGATTGGGGAGGTTTTTTTTTTTTTTTTTTTTTTTTTTTTTTTTTTTTTTTTTTTTTTTTTTTTTTTTTTTTTTTTTTTTTTTTTTTGTGCAATTCAGAGTTTCCATCGTCATATATAGTGACTAATCCTGAAAGCTACTTCATACCCAAAGTTAATGGTCGAGCCATTGACATTTGGTTAAGGATGGATGAGTCTCTTTCACTCCATCAAAGTCTATCTTGATTGGGAAAGTATTGGTCTCATTTATTCACATCCTATTATATCCACCATCAATCACCAAAGCCAAAAAGACAAAGCCAAAAGAGGGAATAAAAAGAAAAGAAAAAAGCAGAGGCTAAGGATGTTCCTTCCATGTCTGATCTGTGTAAATGGAGGGCAAAGGAACATAAACTACTCAAAAGCTAAACAAATGATACAATAATGGAAGAAACAATTAACATTTTCTGGAAAATAGATAGAATTGTATAATTAAACATTGTAATTGTTTTATTTAAAATATAAAAAATTATAATAGTTATTAAAATAATGGTATTTAATAAAAAATATGATTTATTAAAAAAAAAATGTAGCAAAGTTTTCGGCGGTTTTCCCACCTCCTTGGTCCATGGTCATGGGTGATATGGCTTTGTTTTGGTCAAAAACATGCGAAACAGCTATTCCGGCGATTCCGTAAAATGACTTACGGAAAAAAAAATCTGTAAGTCATTTTCCGGAAAAATGAACTGATTTTCCTTGGTCAACGGAAAACATTTTCCATTAACCACATTTTCCAGACATTGCCAAACACAAAAAATTCGAAAAACATTTTATGGAAGTCATTTTACATGTTACCAAACACACCCTAACATTATTTTTGCTATAAAAAAAACATACATTAATGAACTATTGCTTGCTTATATGTGTACATTTTTTTTTTGGAATAATCTAATGTGTACTTCAAAGCTACACATTTATTCCATTGTATTTACACTTTAAAAAAATGCATTTTATTTGTATTATTTATTCTTCATTGTGCAAATTAATTATTTTTCTCTAACAAGAATATCAAATCACATATACTAAAATTATTATTATTTAAATTAAATATTAGTACTTATGAATATAATTAATCAATTATTATTCACAAAATTTGCATACAATAATATTACCAATTAGGCAATTATATTATAGAATACCATATATAATATTACCAATTATGCTATTATGTTATTACCTAATTAATAGTATGTCTTTTCTATACGGTATTATATTATTACGTTACTACGTGAATATAGAAGCAATATTACCAATTAATAGATACGTAATATTAGTTAATTTTCATTTTACATTTTCTTACCAAATAAGCTTTATTAATTATTTGACTAATAAAATATTTAATTAATTAATTACAAAAGTTTAGACGAGAAAATGAAATGAAAGGATTTTACTTTTATATATAGTATAAGTGTGGCACCCAAAGATAATATATTTTTGATCGTGTGAGTTCTAGGAAAAATGTCTCAAATTTGTGAGAGAGTAGAAATTGATAAAATAATAATTTTAAAAAATTTGAAAAATTGGAAAATAATTATGATATTTTTATAAATAAAATAAAAGTTGGAAGGTCATTTCTAGCTTGCAAGTTGCTGACACAGTGACACGCACGACTTTCCAAATTTGCATGTTGACTCAAACCTAATCCAATCACTTGCTCACACGTGGGCTGATAATATTTTATTTTTTCTACCGCCCCAAGCCCCCAATCGGTAAATTATGTTTATAGGTTCTTCCCCAATGGCAAATTATGTTTATAGCCTTACAGGTTATCATGGAAAATTCACCCCAATCGGCAAATTATGTTTATAATAAGTTATCATAGGAAACTCAAAATTATGTATTAGGGAATCGGTAAAGAATTACCAAGATAAATCTAATCAATTTAATTGGGTCGATACATATTGATTTTTAATATATTACATATTTTAAAAAAAATATATTACATATTTATTTGTAGATAATATATTCAAAACAAATTTACTGTACATTAAAATGAAATTAGTTGCATGTTTGTATTTAAAAACCAGCAATTTTATTCTTACCCATACATTTTCAGTTTAGTCGCACCGTCATATTTAGTCTTAAACTTTTAATTTAACCACTAATGGTTATTTGATTTTCAAATTTAACCAGCTATCATCCTTCCTTTAGTTTAAGTAATAGAAAAGTTATGACTAAGACTGGTTAAAAGATTGAAAATTGGACTAAACGTGATGGTGCCACTATACTCAGAGATTCCAGTTATATTAACCCAACCAATGAGCGTGGTGGCAGTTTACTCCTCACCCAAAGAAAGTTGTATAACTACTCCTCTATATTTTGGTTTTTCTGTTTATCTGTTGCTATAGTGTTAGCAATGGCAGATAGTGCTGGTACTGAAGATCCTCTTCCTATTCAATGCCAAAGGTAACATTCAAGACTTCATTTGTAGATGCCCTTACTCTTTTCTCTAAACAGTTTTCTTCAGATTAGAGCATTTTATTGAGCTAAATAATCTCGCATGTGAATCTGATTGGTTCAAAGCATGTTTGGATCTTGAGCTGGGTGTGTGTTTTTATGGCCCCTTGACTATTGGGAGCTCAGTTTCTGCTTTGTTTGCTGAGAATCGCAGATGGGATTTAGCTAAAGTGAAAGATCTAATGTGGTTTGAACATGCATAGTGAGGTAGCTAAACCAACTAGGACCAAGAAGAAAACACCCCTTTTAGTTAAATATAGACCACATATTACTAACCTGAAACATAGTGTTTTGTTGGAGAGATTAAAGGTGGAATCTTTGGCTGTTTTCTTCTTGCCCCAGTACATGTTAGGCTGTTCTGAGTTTGGGTTTTGAAGATGCAGGTTTTCTTCCATGCTTCTTGTTTCCTCTAACACGTTTAGGGTGTGCACTGGCAAACCCCGCCTTGTGACCCTAACTGTCGAAGGATTACGAAAAACCAATCTAGGTTTCCCATAGGCACTGGGCAAACCTCGCCTTGTGACCCTAACTGTCGAAGAGGCACTGGGCAAACCTCGCCTTGTGACCCTAACTGTCGAAGGATCACTGGGCAAACCTCGCCTTGTGACCCTAACTGTCGAAGGATTACGAAAAACCAATCTAGGTTTCCCATAGGCACTGGGCAAACCTCGCCTTGTGACCCTAACTGTCGAAGAGGCACTGGGCAAACCTCGCCTTGTGACCCTAACTGTCGAAGGATCACTGGGCAAACCTCGCCTTGTGACCCTAACTGTCGAAGGATCATAAGCAGATAATCCAATCTAGGTTTCTCATAGCTGACAGGCCGAAACCAAGAAGACCATAGACTCTCCTAGTCCAATAGTCCTCTTTCTTTACCATCTGCAGAAGTTGAGTTTCAGATTCTTGGTAATCATAAAACAACTGGGACAATTTTTGAATCATAAAGATACTCACAAGATTTAGCATCAGGCTAGAAACCTGGATTAAGATGGGAAAGAATCATAAAGATGCTCACAAGATTTGACATCAGGCTAGAAACTTGGATTAAGATGGAAAAGACATGGGAGACTTGCAATTTTTTTTTTCTTTCCAAAAATTTTGGGGCATAGCACAAAAAGAACAGGAAACCTGATTCAGAGGTTTAATTCTTATTGAAGAATCTTGATTCTTAATGCTTTGGAGTGCCCCTCTAGTTTTTATAATGCTTTAAGGAAATTCGGTTGGGTAACAGTATAACACTGACAATTCAGAAGTTGATCCCTCATCAAGATCTTATTAGTTATTACTCTAATAATGAAACTCACATGTCTTGTGTGTTGGGCAGGTGTCCCTATTCACTGGATAAAGCTAGAATTTATGGGGCTTCAATTCTACTTGAAAGTGACATGGCTAATTGTAGATATATGAGCTTTGATTCTTAAGTTTGAACAAATTTGCTGATTCTTCTATTGTGTTTGTCAGTTTAATTAAACTTATTTTGCCAAATGCTGAGAGGGGGTATGCATAAGAGAGAAACTCGTCTTTTCCCATCTGTTTATTACGTTTGATGTGCCTAGCTATTGCTTATCAATTGTGTATGAATTGAAATCAGAAATGCGTCGTCTAAGCTAGAAGTTGGAATTGCAAAAAGCGTGTTCATTGCAAGTAGTCATGCCATGAATATGATTCTCTGTATTCTCTGCATCATCATACTTATTGAGTCGATAAAATGATAGAAATTCGTTTTCAGGCTATTTGGGAAAGTTGCGTTAGTGACTGGGGGTGCGAGTGGCATAGGAGAGAGCATCGTTCGTCTATTTCACAAGCACGGGGCTAAAGTTTGTGTTGCAGACATTCAAGATGATCTTGGTCAGCAAGTTTGCAGATCCCTCGGGGGCGAGTCCAGTGTATGTTTCGTCCACTGTGATGTATCGCTCGAAGATGATGTTAGTCGCTCAGTGGACGTTGCAGTTGATAAGTTTGGCACGCTCGACATAATAGTGAACAATGCTGGTCTGGCAGGGCCACCTGTTGCAGATATCCGGGACTTTGAACTGTCTGTATTCGAGAAGATAATTGATGTGAATTTGAAAGGCGTTTTCCTGGGGATGAAGCACGCTGCTCGGGTCATGATCCCGCTGAAGAAGGGCTCGATAGTCTCTATCAGCAGCGTTGCGAGTGCGATTGCTGGAGTTGGACCGCATTCATATGCAGCTTCAAAGCACGCGGTCTTGGGGCTAACTCAGAATGTTGCTGCAGAGCTGGGAAGCCACGGCATCCGTGTGAACTGCGTTGGCCCTTACGCCGTTCCCACGCCCTTGGCACTGGCTCACATGCCCGAGGACGAGAGAACCGAGGAAGCATGGGAAGGCTTTCGCGCGTTTGCAGCCAAAAACGCCAACTTGCAGGGCGTGAACTTGACCGCCCGTGATGTTGCCAATGCTGTGCTTTTCTTAGCCAGCGATGAAGCGAGGTACGTTAGCGGGGTGAACCTTATGGTGGATGGTGGTTTCTCTTGTGTGAATCATTCTCTTCGAGTCTTTAGAGGATAACGGCCTTGTTTGGTAATCAGCAGATAGCGGTTAGTGGTTAGCGGTCTTGTTTGGCAATGTGCTGGTCTGCTGCAGTGCACTTGCACCAGTGTAATGTAAACAATTATCTTTGCCTTAAGCATTCAAAATTCAGATTTGATGATATCAATGTATCATATGCACAATAATTTGTGTACCAAATTGCTGTATTTGTATGATTGTATCACTTTGCAAAACATTGTGCCCATTTTAGAACTTTTACTAGTTTCTACCTGATAGTTGATAGTGACTAATTCGTGCAACCCCATCCAAGTTGGTCAGATTGTTAGTAATCACAATGTTTCAAGTTCGACTCTTAATGAGAGCAATTTATTGTCTTTCTTGATTTGAGTCGATTAACTATGCACAACCTATGTTAGTTCTCAAATAGTGAGTGGACAGATACTACATTGTAACTGAGTCATAACTAAAAAAAAAAACATTTCTTTTAGGACGACGGGAAAACCTTAACCAGAACGTGTATTGGATAAACTTCTTTCTTGCGTCCTAGTCAGCAATAACTAAGTGTTAACTTATACTCTAGTATTTACCAAGTTAAAACCGAGCTAATTTGGCTAAGATTGTCTCAAACATTATTAATCCCTACTTTTCTTAAGGAAAGAAAATGAGGCTGAAAACAGGACCAAAGAACTCTTATCTATCACCACTGCACCGGACCAGAAACATTCATTCGAAGAGCCATGGCGATAATTCCCCAAACCCAAGTTTTCTCTTCTTTCAGGACCATTAACTCTGATCTCTATCCAACTAAGCTACACCTCAAGAAACTGAAGTTCAAGCCTCTAAAAATCTCAGCTTCCTTGGAATCTTCAGAAGAAGAGCCTCCAGAATCCGAAAAATTCGATCGTGTAAAGCTTGCATTTGCCAAAGCCAAGGCCTACAAGAAAGACATCCAAATCAAACCCATTCCCAAGACTGTTCAAAACACAGTTTCAGAATCTGCAGAAACTCAAGAGCAAATTGACGGGTCGAAGGATGAAGCTAATGTTAGCGAGAAACAGGAGCTGCCTTCTGCAGTCAAACTCGCTTTCCAGAGAGCCAATGAGTATAAGAACACAGAAATTGTGGGCAGCAGTGAGAAAAAACCAGGTATTTTCTGTGATGAATTCTACTTTCTTTCCACTTTTGCTACTTTTGTTTTGTTTATTATTGCAAATTTGTGTGATTCTAGGTGCTTTCAAGCAATTTCTAGTGAAAAAGTTTCTGTCTTTACACTCTGCATTTAGTTAATTGTGTAGTTCTATTAGGATCAAGTGCTTACCACTCCCAAAATTTATAGCTTAGTAGTGAATGCTCGACTTATTTCCTTACTTATAATAGACTGCTATCACATTGTTCGAGACTGAATGCTCGACTTATTTCCTTACTTTTGAGGTTGTGTCTGCAGTATACATACTTTTGTGATTTCAATATCCTCTTGAGTAGGGACAACCTCACCTTCTTGGTTTGAGCCATAAGGCGGGGTTTACCTCGGTAGTGGCTACAGGTTTTGCTCGTCACCCAAAAAAAATCCTCTTGATTAAACCTGCAGCATTCTTGAAGTTTTTGGAATCCTATGGACATGTAGTTTTTCATAACTGGAGGGTGTGAAGTGCATTTGTTTGTAGGACTTTAATGACAAAGGGATTGATTCTATTGTTAAAACAGTGTTATTTATATATAAATGTGAAGTGAACCAAAGAACTATTATCTAGAACCAGAAAACAAATTGGATACAGCAACATTCATTCATAACTCTGACCTCTATCCAACAAATCTTCTCAGCTTCTTTGGAATCGTCATCACCCATTTCGGAAGAGGAGACTCCAGAATCTGAAAAAGTTGATCCTGTAAAGCTCGCATTTGCCAAAGCCAAGGCCTACAAGAAAGAAGTTCAAACCAACCCCATTCCAAAGATTGTTCAAAACCCAGTTCCGGAATCTGCAGAAACAGAAAAGCAAGGTGGTGGGTCAGAGGAGGAAGCTAATGTTAGTGAGGAACAGGAGGTGCCTTCTGCAGCCAAACTTGCATTCGAGAGAGCAAAGGAGTATAGGAAGAACAAAGAAGTTATGGGTAGCGGTACAGGTTTACAAGGCAGTGAGAAAAAACCAGGTATTTTCTGAATGACTTTTTTTGATGAATTCTATGTTTTGCTACTCTATTTTTATTTTTTTGCAAAATTATATGATTCTAGATGTTTCAAGAAATTTATGGGAAAAAGTTTTTCCTTTATGCTCTACATTTAGTTAATTGTGTACATTTATACATAGTTTAATTTTTTAAGGTTGTGTATACATACTTTTATATCCTATGGAACTGTAGTTTTCCAGAACTGAAGGGTATAATTGCATTTGTTTGTAGGACTTAATGACAAAGGGATTGTGAAGGATCCTGGGAATAGTTTACCCAAAATGAAAGAAAGTAAGAAGGAAGAATTCACAATTTCGAGTATAGATTTTATGGGGCTTAATTTTTCTGATAAAAAGGATGGCAAGCGAATGCCTGCCGGGCTAGTTCCAATATTGGACCCTTTCCCTGAAGACGACGACTTGCCAGAAGTAGAAATACTAGTCGGGGATACTAGCAAGTTTGGAGATGCAGCGGCAACAAAGCCTAAACCTGTTTTGGAGGAAGAAATGGATGCCTACAAGCCAAAGGTTTCCACGTGGGGTGTTTTCCCTAGACCTAGCAACATTTCTAAAACCGTAAGTTGTCTATGGACCCATTTACCCTTGTTTCTCTGATAAAATGAATTATTATTGACAAATTTCAGTGCTGCAAGATCAGACTTTTGCACGGTTGAAAGGGTTTATCCTTCGTTTGATGATACGCCTGAGTTTTTGTTTTTGGACTGGAAAAATGAAATTATTATAAAAGATTATTTTGATCTGAATCTTTTAGTTTATTTAAAGGTAAAACTTGATCTCAATCTGGTTATACATTTAATTGTTTGCTTTATGCATTTATTTTTGTTTTGTGCGTAGTTTGGTGGTGGAAGAACTCTTAATCCCGGTGAGGCACTTGAAACAACAGAAGAGAAAGCAGCCAAACAGGCTCGATCGAGACAGCTTCTTGCTGCCTACAAGGCAAAAAAAGGCTTAGTTATTGAGCCGAAACTTAAACTTGAGTGTCAGAAGGTATTTTCAATTGCTTTTCTTTTCCGTGAACATATAATATAACAATTAATTACTTCACTTGCCGTCTTCTACTGAAAACAAATCCTAAACTACGATAAGAAAGCTACCTTTTGAATTGAGTTGGGAAAAAACTTTGAAGCCTTCTTCAAAGTGATGAACTGGTGTTATTAACATGATGATATGCGTGAATTGTGTCTCATTCTTCTCGGGATTAAGAGTCATAACATACAACTTACTTCTTAGTTATAGCGCTGTTGTGCTTAGGCATTAAGTGATGGCGATTCATTGATGGAACTTGGGAAGCTAAGAGAAGCGATTCCGCTTTATGAAAAAGTAATGGATCGACTGTCATTCCAGGTAACTATTTCGTATGAACTCTTGAAACACCGAGGGGGAAGCGGCCAAAAGAAAAATAATTAACATGTTTTCTTCGTTCTTTTTTGTTTACTTGGTTATTTATTTATTTATTCTGGTAAATTCTCTGTAGACTGAACTTTACGGACTTGCGGCTTTGCAATGGTCTATTTGCCAAGACTCGCTCCAAAGGCATGTGCATAATAATGATCCTTTCTCGTCTTCTTCTTTGGCGTGTCATAACCTAACTTTATTTTGTAGTTAAAGAGATTGTAACCGACAAAATGTCTACAGGCGAAACGAAGCTCGAAGCATGTATGAGAAACTTCAGTCACACCCGAACATTCAAGTGAGCAAGAAAGCAAAGCAATTTGCATTCAGCTTCCAGGTAATTAAACTAATCAAATCTCCAAAGATAGTAAAACGATGCAAATGCAACACGTAAAAACAAAACTAATAGTTGGATGCTGGCCTGGCCTTTTTTTTTTTTCTTTTTTTTCTTTTTTTTTTTTGAGTACTACTGACTCTGTTACAATGTAGTATCTGTTCATAGCTACTTTCTCAACCAAATGAAGCACAAAGAGCCAATATCGCCTCCATTGAGGCTCGAATCACTCCCTCCCATGTGGGGGTGCAACCGAGTGCCTGGCCTGGCCTTGTTGATCTTATAAAAACGATTTATTTGGTTAAACTAAGTGGAATGGTGAAGGGCAACTAATGTTTTGGCTTGGCTGATGGCAGGCCATGGAAATGATGAAGGTTAGAGGCTCGACCAATTCTCCAAAGGCCACGGGCTATCAAAATTACTTTGATGCATTTGTCGAGGACAAAGCTGACTACCCTCTTAAAGAAGCTGAGGTTGATGAAGGCACGCTCAGTCAAGCTCTCCCCTACATCATCTTTCTCGTTTCCCCTGTATTTATCGTGCTACTCATTTCTGCACTAAAGGGTAACTAACTAACTACTTGAAGTTCTCATCTTCCCAAATTGCAGAATCAATGTAAAATGAATGCTAGTTTTCAACTGCACTTTTGCATGAGATGTAGCCTGTTGGGATGCCTATGATTCAATTTTTGACAATTTGATACATATTATTGAACTCTAACTGTCAATGACAGCTTAAAGTTGGTCAAACTGTTGATTTGGTAACCACAAGGTTACAAGTTCGACTCTTATCGTGAGTGGCTTATTGGCCTTGTTGGTTTGGGCCAGTCAACTATGGGCAACTTGGGCTGGTTTACCTCATTGTGGTCCTTTGTTGGATAAGGTCACAAGGCCGGATTTACCCAATGCATACCCTTGGGTAATGACTGCAGGTTTTCATTGTCACTCAAAAAAAAAAATTTGTTCTAAGCTACCATAATGTTTGGTGACTTATGATGAGTTTCTAGAAGAAAATGCAGTTTGAAAAGGTGTTAGATATAGAATGAACTTGCATTATGGAAGGTGGGATTAGCATAGAGCAAGACAAGAAGACAATTAAGATAACAGAATGTTTTGTTGAGAAATTTAGGATTATTGAAGTGTGTATGTCATGTTATATTCATTGCATAATAATTTTGTCAATTATCATTAGTAAGCTGATGATAAAAGATTCTATAGATCCCCACCCCACCGACTATCATATGTTATGTTGCTAGTTGCTACCAACATTATTATATAATTGATTCATATGATATAAGACTTTTAGAAAATTTGTTCTTTTTTTTTTTGTGGCAAGAGAAATGCTTTGGGTAAATCTTGTTCTTGTGTAATTTCATTCATGATAATGGTTCTTAGCGGATTATAATCAGATTTGGATAAACGGATTAACATGATAATATTAATGGACTAAATGAGTTCGTAATAGAGTTAACAGGTTGACTCGTTAAGACAGGAAACATAACAGGTCTTTAACGGGTCAACCCGCTAATGACTCATGACACATTAAGACTAAACACTAACTTGTTATTTTCATGTCCGGATTGTGATCATAATTTCCAGCTCTATAAACAAGTTACTTAAATGGTAAGTGTCTATGTGATCTGCTTTCACACCATATGAATTATATATATATATATTTCTCACTTTTATAAATGACACGAGGTGGTGGTGGCATCAATCAGTCATTGGTGGCTCTGAAAACAGTGGGGCCTATAAAGCTTTCACCTTTTTGAAAAGTAGGCCGGGTGGAGCGTCTGGGCTGGGAGTTCCGTGCACATATACGCTCCTGCCGCCGTGCGGGCAGCGGTGCTACTGGCGGCCCTTTGCTTTTCTTGGCCGACCAGTGCCACCCAAAATCTTTATCTTTTCGCAAATTAAAGCTAAGCGTGCCGACCACTTTAAGGTTTATGCCTTTTTGATGGTCCAACGTTATCACGACATCTTCACCTCCATGTATACAGACTTTGTCAGTCTCCATGTTTCCATTTCTTGACAATTTTATATCTATCAACTTCATCATGCATTTAATGCTCCCAGAAATCTATTGGATGCACTAAATTAAATTTTGTTTTCAACCTTCCACTCTTTTCTTCCACAACCGAATTATCTATATCTAAAAGTAAATAATTAAACAAATAAAATTGTAATTCCTTTATTCATATTTGAGGATGGTCCATAGTCCATACCTATTTAAGAATATCTTTGATGATGCTATTTGATGGATAGTTGGATACCCCGGGTAGAGTACCCAGTCTAGAACGCTCTGGTATCGAGAGCCCGTCACTCGATCGCCTTTATCAGAAGATGGGTCGGCTCTGGTATCTCGTCAGTCCACCTAATTGTGGTGCCCGACCGGGTGCGACACTCAGAGACAACAAAGCAAAATTTACTAAGAATTTACCTATTAAAGCACAAAAAAATCAATACCGTCCCAACTGAGGCTCAAACTCATAACCTTCAATTGGGAAAGTCACTTCGGTGTCATTAGACTACAAGGTCATTGACAATCCATTAATTAGTAGGTTAGATTGTTTGAATATATTAAAGAAAAAACAATTTCATACCTAATTTTGAACAAAATTATGTTAGTCGTCACTCGTTGACTTTCATGATCATAAAACCAATAGTTATAATGGTAGAAAATTAGAAATTCAAACTTAATAACTTCATATGCTATGTTACTACATAAACTAATATCCCAAATATTTTGTTTTCAAAATCATAAAAGTAGGTCCCACTACGCTACCCTACCCCCAATCTAGTGCCTTAGGGTCGGTGTCACCCAATACTTATCTCGACCATATTCAAAATATATTCAAATCAAACGTTTGGAAAAAAAATAATCAAAAAAAGCAGAGCCCACCACCAACTCAAACCCAAAACCCACTGCCTAATCTTGGAATTGTTGAGATTCCCTTTCTTTTCTTCCATAACTAAAAAGTCCCTTTTCTCAATCTCAGGGAACCCATCATTCATTCCTTCATGGCTATGGCTTTGCCTTTGCCTTGAAGGAATTCTTTCCCCTTCCAAAAATCCATTATGGTGCAAAGAAAGCTTCCGACCAAGCTCGATCATATAATGGTGAACAGCAAGCCATTGTTAGCCAGCCTTAAACAATCTTCTTTGCTGCCGCAGCACCAGGATGCGAAGAAGAAGAAGATGAAGAAATCAGGTAAAACAACAACGTTCGAGAACTTTCGGTCACCGCCGGCGAGAACGCCGCCGCCGCAGAAGCAGCAGCGGTCTTCTCCGGTCAGAGCTTCCCCGAGCTCGACGCCGAACTACATGAAGTCAACCAGCAGCTCTGATGCCCGGAAAGAGCGGTCTCCTGTGAGTCCCAGAAGCCCTCAATCTGTTTTTATTTTATGTTATCATCACTATCACTATGAATAAAAGAATAGTTTCACTCCCGTTTATGAATCACGTAAATCTTGTCTTTCTTACTTGATACTCTTAGCATAAGAGTTCAAGCGGGGCAAAGTCCGGACAGAATCCGGCTAAGGCTTCGACTAGGACGACGAGTTTGAGGGCGTTGACGAAAGCTCCGAGCTTTAAACCTGCGAGAGCGAAGAAATGTTCGCAGGTTGTTATGTGCGAGGATTTAGAGGTGCAGAGAGCTACGTGTTCTTCAACGTTGAAAGATTCCAAGTTTCCTTGTTACCTGGAACTTAGTCCCGGCGGCACGGAATCTCAGGGGACTTCTGCCATGAAGGTTTGCCCTTACACTTACTGCTCTCTCAACGGCCATCACCGCCTTCCATTGCCGCCGTTGAAGTGCTTCGTGTCGGCGCGGCGGCGGGCGCTGAAAGGGCAGAGGAGCTTCAAGATTGGGTGCCTTTCTCCCCGCCGATCAAAGCCCTCCGCCGGAGAAGAAGAGAATATGGAATTTTCCGTTGAAATCTTCTGCAAAGAAAGGGCAGATGAAGATGATGAGATCCAGGAGAACAGAGATTTGGTTCCTGCAAGTGCAGAAGAAGGTGAAGATATTCATTCTATTAGATATTATATTAACTAACATAAACTAAATGAAACATAAAACTGAACTTGTAACAGCCGAAATTTAGGATCAGAATAACATTAGTATTTTAGCCTATAAGCAGATATTCAGTTAAAGTTAAATTGAATATCCTAAGTTACGATTAATTGACTTAATCATTTACTTGCGGCACAACCACTTAATAATACTATATATTATATTATATTATATATATGGGAAAATACTTACACATCCAGCTTCCATGGCTGCAGCAGAGGAATTAAGGCATGAATGCTTGAGTGAAGAAGATCATGGTTCTTTAGGAAACCAATCAGATTCTGAAGATTCAGATATGGAGGGGATGGAAGACTCTGCTCTGTTTATTGATGCTGGGGTTTCTGAAGAAACTGATCTTGATAAAAATGGCTGTCATGTTATCATCCAAAATGAATCCACTTTAAAGACTGACAATAACAACGAAGAAGAAGAAGAAGAAACAGGCTGCATTATTGATGAAAATATACTGCAAAAATCCCTTGATGAAGAAGAAGAAGAAAAAACAGGGTTCATCATTGATGAAATTTCTGATGAAAAATCCTTTGATGAAGAAAGTATGTCCTCTGGAGCATGGTTAAGTGATGATGATGATGATGACACCCAGTCCTCCATTTCATGCTTAGAATCATCCAGTTCCTGTGTATATGTTGAAGAAACCACTCAAGTTTCTGATGAGGAAATCTGCAGAGAAAACATGATTCCCCCAGAAGATCAAGAATCCAATGATTCAAATGATTCTATCTGCAGTGATTGTGTTGAAGAAATTCACAATGTGGATGAGCAATTGATGGTTGAAGTGAGGAAGACACAGAAAATGGCATCTGAAAACCAGACTTTAGATCTTGAGCTGCCAAATCTGAGAGGAACAGCCAAGAACAGAAGGGAGACCGAAGAGGAATTGGGAGAATTCAATCCACGAGGCCCGAATTTTCTGCCACTAGAGCCTGATCCCGAAGCAGAACGAGTTAGTCTCAAGCATCAATCGATGGACGAACGAAAGAATGGAGAGGAATGGATGGTGGACTATGCACTCAGACAAGCAGTGAGTAAGCTCGCTCCTGCTCGACGAAAGAAGGTGGCATTGCTAGTTGAAGCTTTCGAAACCGTTTCCCCAATCCCCAAATTTGAATCTCACCTTAGCCATACAACAAAACTGTTCCCCCCACCCTCAAGATCCATCCAAGCTTGCAGCTGACACCACTCACAGGTAAAAAAAAACACATTTTTTGAGTTTTTGGTACTAAATAGTCTTGAATCTCTATAATTGTCTGTGCTGAGCATAAATAATATATAAACATAAATGTGCAGTCCAACTATCAGCTTAGGCTTTTAGTTGAGATGGAACACATGCTTTAATTGTCTGTTTGTGTGTAACTGAATTACAACATGGATGAATCTTTACAGACAAAGATTCTTGGTTCCATGAATCTGGTGTCAAAGAGAGGGAATCCTTGTCTGCAGTGATGAAAGATGAAGAAAATGTTGGGTTGATGGAAACCAGATGAAAGTTTGCTGCTTGGGGAGGGATATCTACATACAGCTCTACAAAGCACTCAGATTCTATAATATATATATATATATATGTAATAACTGAAAGCAACTGACTGTGTTCTAAACTTGTTCCAGTGGATGATGATAGCTCATCCATCCTTTCCTGCTGTAGAGGGTAACCATTCCCTCAATCTGTTGTGTAATTTTAGCTTGTGTTTTGTGTGGTGTGTTTATAAGTTCTTAACCTTGTGATTTTTTTTTTCTTCACTCTAACTTCTCCCTCTTTGGACTTGCAAAAATCAAGAAAAATCTCTGTTGAAACATATCGAGTAATTTACCTGAACTATTGGGATCTATTTGGCGATTTACCTTATCCATTAAAACTTTGCAAAGATCCTTCAAGAGGCCCAAGTGTATGTCCAACTCCAAAATCTTGTTGGTATGTTTTCTAATGAAAGCCCAATTTGGTAGCCCAAAAGATTACAACGATTACATGAGCCCAATGACCATAGCGCAAAAGATAGAACAATTACATTAACCAAGCTCACAAAAGTTTATACAAGTGGATAAAATATAATTTCTGTACAAGGTCTTTCTAGAGTGGTCGAGTGGGTTTGACCATCTCAGTTGATAGTAGGAAAAAAACACTATCATGTGTACGAGAGAAGGTGAAAATGATTAAGAGAATAAACTTGAAATCTTATAATTAGTAAGTCAACGGTAGACCAACTCAGTTGAGTGACACTAATAAAATATATTTGCATCATGGTTTTATGTTATTGATGAATAAGAATATATAGTAAGATATCCCACAATAAAATAGTAAGAATTTTTGAATAACCCGATTTTTAATTCACACAAGTAACAATTTCCCTAGGACTAGCTCTTTGGAGTGAGCGTAGATCAGTCAGGTAGATCCAGACCATTAAACACAAAAAAATAATAATAATAAGATATCAAAATATGAAGGAATTAAAGTGATGGATATATGATATGATAGGCATCAGAAATAATGTTGGACAAACACATTATACTCCACTACGGCATTTCCGGTCTTCCGATCAAACGAGAAGCTGTGCGCCAAGGCGTAGCCTTGGGCGAACCGGAAAACGCCGCTACCACCAACCACCGGCATTTCTCTAACGTCGTTAGCCACCGGATTCCTCCCCACAACGGCGATGCTACTCCCATTATACTTACCTTCCGTGAACGCAAAATTGGCGACCACCAACAAGTCCAGCTCCTTCTGCGCCGTCACGGCGTACATCCCCTGCGCTCTCCCCACCACCTTCGATCTCCGGTCAGGGCTCTCCGTCAGAGCGTCGTCGAACATGAAAGTGGTCCCGAAGTCGTAGAGCCCCGCCGACGGCGGCGCAATTATCTTGGCCGAGGCGTTTCGCCCGGATGTAACGTCGTGGAAGTAGAAATGGAAGTGGCTCGTCTTCTTCACCCTCTTCGCCGGCACGGCTCCGGTGACGTCCCGGTAGAAAGCCCCGTCGAGGGTAACAAATAGCGTCGAGAAGACGAAGAGGAAGCACAGAGAATAACTAGGCAAAGAAGCCATTTTTGAACTTTAGTTCACACTATATTCTGGATTTTATGATCCCTTTTTAAACGGATGAAAAGATAAATTGAGTCTCGCACTAAATTTAATAATTTAATCTGATCTATACATAATGAGTTTAATTTTAATTTTAACTTTAGATTAAATTGGTGAAATTTATCTCTAAATTATTTATGTGGGGTATTGTTGGTACACGTTGCACTTGCGCAGTCCACAAGTGTTTGGACTTGTGATGGAGTTTTTGCTTTCGTTTAAAGCATGATGAAGACTTGGACTTGAAGCATAACTATTGCTACTCCAATATGTTTGGTTCTATTCATTGAGATCTCACACCTTTATTAGCCTTTAACCTACCACACTAGTGTGTGATGTTTTCATCCTTGCATCACTACCCATGTAACTAAAGGAAAGTTTCGAAAATGGTGATTGAGTGGATAATGAAACATAATTCTGGTATAAAAGGTGGTGGATTCAATTCTTGTTAATACTAATACTATCTTCCTAATATAATTCTGGTATAAAAGCCAATAATCTTATAGTCTACTGGCACTCGGTTGCATACCAACACTGTCTTGCTAACATAACTCTTGGTATAAAAGTCAATGACCTTGTGGTCTAGTGGCACCCGGTTGCACCTCATGTGGAAGGAGGGGTGGATTCGAGCCTCAGAAGAGACATTGCTGTCTCTTGAGAAAGTAGTTATGAGCATAGTTATAAACAGATACTACATTGTAACAGAGTCAGTAGCACTCAAAAAAAAAAATTCTTCTATCATTATATTCAACAATTAATAATGTAAACATAATCACATATAATGGTGCATATATGTATGATTTCATGCATCTATCTATTCTGTCGCCGGAGAAACAAGAAGTGCATAGAGAAGCTGGTTCCAAGTATCCGGCACGCCGCCGACACACCAATGGGTGCAATCCATGGCATTCACACCATTGTACTTCGAAGGATGTCCGTCTTTCCTTAACTGCGAGAGAACGGTTATGTCCAGCAATTCAACCGGTTTCGTCATCTTCTTCAGGGCTTCTTTCACTATACTCGCCGGCACCGGCAGTTCGGCCGGATAAGTCGATCCCTCCACCGGCGTCGTCTGGTCCAGGCAATTCTCCACTCCTGACTCGCCCCATTCCGTTCCGCTGTACCATTCATTATAACAGTTTGAAAAATTCATTGAAATTGTCACCTTTTTCAATGATATGATAATCCTAATATAGGCTATATTTGACAAACTAAGCTGAAAGTAGCTAAAAGTTGAAAAGTTATAAGCGAAATATGAAGAGTTGTTAAATTAGCTGTTATGCTTAAAATATTTGGTAATTAACTTTTTGATAACTTGATAAATGTAAAAACGACTAAAAATGACATTTTTATAAAATTTAAATAGGTTTAAATTTAAATAGATTTATTTACATATTAAAATATAAAATAATGAAATCAATATATTTTAATAAAATATAAAATAAGAACATATATTTGAAAATATATAAAGAAACAAAATGTTTATAATTCATAAAATTATTAGTTCATACAAAAATTAATGTTTAAATACAAATGTCAAATTCAAATTACAACCAAACATATTGAAGAGAAAATGTCAAAATGGTTTTAATTGGGAGGGGTAAAGCATGCCATTTATTTAAAATAATAAGGACAAAGATAGAAAGCTACTAGCTTATTTTTGAAAAGCTACTTAAAATAGTTTTTCAAAATAAACTATTGTTTTAAACTATTATTTTATTTTGAGAACATTATCAAACAGAATTTATAGCTTATTAGTAGCTTAAAATAAGATATAAACTTCTAAATAACTTCTGCCAAACAGAGCCATAATCTTACTGGTAATGAGCGGCAGCCACAGCTTGGAAAAACACTTTGGTTTTGGTATGATCAACTTGTGTCTCCACCCATTTTGCCCATGTGTTTAAACCTGCCTGGAAAGCAGCTACTCGATCCATATCTTTCACAATCTCATCACCATTGTCAATAAAATCCCACCTATTTACAAAAGTAACTTAAAATAATGTTACAATGTCACAAGACATGTTAACATTATTAGTACTAAATGTCTAAATTAAAGTAATAGTGTGAGCACATCAATCATATATTGTAAAGATTGATGATTGTCTTACGGTTGTTTAGTTCCGGTCCTTCCCCACCATTGCCAACTGTTGAAGATAAGAACATCGGCTTGCTTCCATATTTCTCCATCTTTGATGGATTCTAGTTTTAGGACACGTCCAATGCTCTCATTTTCAATGTCTACGAGGTATTGAGAGGTGAACATAATGACCTCGACTCTATAATCCTGCAAAAGATAACTGTATGAATCTCAAGACTTTACGTCTATAATTCCCGAACTTAAAAAGAATAAAATATATAAGACGCAAACATTAAAACGTTATAGGTCACACCTGAAATGTGACGGTGGTATTGCCTCGAGAGTTTATGGTCTTTAGCTCCGTCGTGGTCTTGCCAGGAGCTGCAGCGTTGAGCAAGCACAATAGTGAATTGAAATTGTTGGAACTTAAAGAATCCCCAACGAACATGATCTTCTTCCCCTTGAACCTCTCCAAGAAATCTTTGCCGTCAAATCTACGAGCACACAAATGATAACAAACCATCAAAATAACACCCTTTACCCTATTCCCAACCACCCATCAAAAGAAATTTCAACCACTTTCTAATCACGGCCACAGTATCTATTGAAAAAAATTGAAAAATGCCTTAAATCTTCATCCACTTTTACTGTGATCGGTCAAAAATTCCAACCACTAAAAGTTTTTTTTTTTAAAAACCCTTAAAGCTCTCATGGCTTTTATAGTGATCAGAATTCCAGTCAAACAATTTATACCATTTACTATATTATTCTATCGCTCGTCAAAACTGATTGAAAATTCTGACTACTTTCTGATAACCGTCAACTGTGGATATAAAAATTGAAAAAATGTCTTAAATCTTTGTCCACTTTTACCGAGATATAGAGTTTAGAACAATTTATATATACCTGGGCAAGTTACAATGTTTGGGTTGCCATCGATACGTGAGGTATTGTTGATTGGGTCGACCATATTTGATGCAATCAAATTCCTTGCGAATGAAGGGACAGGCCGAGGAATTGTACATGGGATATGACTTGTCCATAACCCATTCTCCCTCGAACAGGTTACAAGAATCTTTCTTTTTCAGCTCCGACATCATCGTCAACCTCGTACCAATGTCTGCAGACACCTTTTTGGCTCCATTTGCTTCTGTGTGAACACATGAACACACCATTAACATTCCTGCCAGAAATGGAACAATACTATAAGCTCCCTTTCCCATCTTCAATTCTTGTGTTTGCCAATGGGCAAAATTTGATATATATATAGAGAGAGGAGCTACCTAGGGGGATGTATATATGTTAAGGGTGTGTTTGGTTCGCACATAGAATCAGAATTGGAATGAGTACACTGTATGTGTGCGTCCAACTGGACACTTCTGCTGTACATTATCCCCCCGAATTTTTTTTTTTTTAATTATTTGATGGGATCCACAATAAAAGCAAAAACCAGATCCTTCTGTATAGATCTCTCACATTTGGCCTCACAAAAGATCATTCAAAAATCATCTACTGAGGATGCTCTTTTTGGTTGTAATAAGTTTTTTTTTTATTAAAAAAAATCCCAAAGGAATTCTAATATATGAAAGATAATATTAGTATATTAAGAATAAACAATAAACAATTAAGTGTATATGACAAAAGCAGATCGAAGATGCATTTGCTGTTTCCACGTGCCTTACAACTCATCGATCTGTGCATGGATCGTTTTTGCACGTCCCTTTAACTTATAATAATTAATAAATGATGATAATAAATACAATTTTAATCATTGCCTTACAACAGTTTACCTAGTACACATTATTGGATAGTAATTACAAATTTTCTCGTGACAAACAAAAATACAAATTTAATATTATTAGGACACCAAGCAAGTTGAAATTAATTATTGAATTTGAATACGTTTTGAGACATTAATAAATGTTAATTAATTGATATTAAATACTAGGAATTCCGTATAGTAAGAATAAATAGCATTTGTAATGAGGTTTGATCATATACCAAATTATTACCTAGTACACAATTTTGGATGAATACGTTTTGAGACATTAATAAATGCTAATTAATTGATATTAAATACTAGTAACTCTGTATAGTAAGAATAAATATCATTAGTAACGAGGTTTGATCATATACCAATTACAATTATTATTCCATAAATCATGGTCCACACATTTGTGTATTAAAAATAATGTACTTTTAGTATATTAAAATTGTATTTTTTATTTATGGTCCGCAATAATTTGCCAAGGAACTAGGAAGGAAAATAATTACAATTCTATGAGAGGTGAATAATGTGGGAATAAAGTAAGAATTTAAATTCCAGTGTTCTAATTTTATTGTTCCACCGAAAGGGCCGGGCCTTAGTCAATAATCAGTTGATTGATTTGTATAGAAAAATATTTATTAAAATAAAATTTAAAAAAAGGCCATATAATGAAATGGGCTGATGAAATTGAAGAAAACTACAAGTGAAGGTTACAAGTTACAAAGCCCACAAACTCAATGCAAGAGGTCTAAAGCAGCATAGTATCCAATCAATACTGGGAGAGAAACAATTGTGCCTATGATAACTCTGCAACAAAATTAAAATTAATTAAATACATTTAATTAATTTGTTCATTATTTTGCCATATATATTAATGATTAATGAAGAAACTTACGCGGTGCTAATAACGTTAGCGTGTAATCCATACTCGTTCGCATAGACGAACGCCGTGATTGCTTGAGGGAGCGCTGCCTGCAGTGCCACGTAACCGACATATATATAAGCTATGCTAATTAATTAATTAATTAACAAAATTCAACTTGATTTAATTAAAAAAGAAAAATGCGGTATAAAAAGCCCATGTGACGATTGACATTTTAAAATTTTTCTATGTTGTATAGTACCGTATATAGAATATTAGTATCACAATAATGCTAGTAATTAGCCACACCTTTAACTGAAGTCATCCTTATTACCAGTGACCCAAGCTAACAAATAATTACACAGAAGTAAGTCAACCGCCAAAGACCTTGTGGTCAAGTGGCATCCGGTGTCTCGTTTAATACTCCCACATGAATGATGGGAGTGGGTTCGAGCCTCAGTGGTACTTACGAATATGCAGCTCCGATCTTATAATTACTAACTATTAAGTCAACTGTCCAACTACCTCTACTAGGGTTGTGTTTACCTGGACTATGGTAATCTTGAAGACATCACCATGAAGGCGTAAGAGCATAGCACCAAGTGCAGATGTTGCAGGACCGATTACAAACCTCAGCACCAAACCATATATCGTCAAACCGGTACCACAAGATATAATCTTCTCTTGCAATGCCATGAATAATCCTGCTTATAATAAATTTTTTTTTTTTATTAATACTTTTATTTTTTATTTTTTAAATATATAACTTTGCTTAGAGTAGAGTGAATATTTAAATGAGAGAAAATATATAAAAAAATTTCACTCAAATATAATATATTCAATCGCAATAGGAAAATTTGATATTATTGACCAGGCCACTTTTCTCTTTTTTCCCCTGAATAATAATGAAGACTTCTGACCACTTTTCAATACAGTGGTCAAAGTCACAAGTTTTCTAGTGTACCCATCACTAATTTAAGAATTTTAATGTTTTTAAATTGTAAAAGATACAAATATAATTTAATAACTATTTAAGGTCACAAACTCATACCCATATTGAACATGGCAACTCCACTCCCAGCCTTTGCCAAGACCAAAATAGACTGATCCACTATGCCAGGCATCTTAAAATGCCACCTGAAAAAAAAGTACAGTTTATTATATATACGGATTATTCTCCTAAAAAATACGATTCAACTAGTCAACTAAACCAAAATAAGTTTATAAGTTTTACAAGGTTCAATTTTTATTAGTAACTAAAATAATAAGAGGTATAAATTTAACATTATATCACACATCTCATGATTTACCTCATAATGCTTAAGTACATACATACACTACAATAAATTGGATAAAAAATGATAAATTATATTATTATTCTTATATAATTAAAATGTAGTCAAAATGGTTTAGTACCTAGATCCTCTAATATGATAGCTCACACTGTAGCTTTTGTAACTTATAGTCAGGTGCACTTTTTATACTGTCCCTCCTAACTTTATCTTAGCATTTATGCAGTAATCTACGTCAGTTTTATTGCTTAAAAAAATACAATCAAATTCAGGTCAAAGTAGTGTACTACACATGCACTAATTAAGCATATGGTAGTGAATCAAATTCAAGTCAAAGTAGTGTCCAACACATGCACTAATTAAGCACAATGGCAGTGCATCAAAAAGTTATATTCTACAAGTTAAAGATACCATTTAAAAAAAAAAAAATACTTCTCCCTCCTTAATTGTTAACGAAGTACGAAGTATATTGCAAAGTGATTTTCTTAACATAAAAAGAACGATAAATACTTGTTCACACACAATCAAGGAATAAAAATTGACAAGAAGTATAATTAAACGATAAAAATGTTATTTCGATCTCTACGATTCAAGAGCAAAAAGTGTCACTTTCTCTATATTTTATAATTTTTTCTTTTTTAGTTTGAGCAAGAGCCTGTCAGCGTGTATACTAGGACCTTACACAAACACTAATCTTGCATTCTTGTTCATGTTAAATAGGACCTTAATGGATGACAAAGCACTCTCGAAACCTCTTGCCATGGTGTCATTTCATCTACACATTTATTTATACCCTACAATTTACGTACTAACAACAACAAAAATGCAGTATTAAATTTGAAACATACCTATAGGACACTAGAGCCCAAACCAAGGCAAAAAACCAAGCATAAGAGTTGGGATTCTTGGCAAGTTTCAACGAGACAACCTTAATCAATCTCCCAAACGATGCCTTATTATTCCTCACATTCACAACAACTCTCGCCGTTATAACGGCGTCACCATTCCCACCCGCCGCCAATTCCAAATCCCCTCCCACTTTAACGGACCGCCCGACATTCCCGTCCCCGCCGTTAGTGGACTCCGTTTCCGACAACCTCGTACGCCGCAACTCCAACCCCAAAAGCAAGAACGTCAGCCACAGCGCCGCCTGGATCACGGCGGACTGAACCACCATATCCAACCCCAAGCCGCCGTACATGGCCTGTAGCAGCGGCACGCCGACGACGAGGGTGTTGTTGAGAGTGGAGAGAGAGAAGGTGGTCAACGCCCAGTCAAACCCCACTTTTGCGGCGCCGGCGGCGATGACGGCGGCGACGGCGCATTTGGCGGCGGCGTCGGAGGCGAGGAAACGGTAGTTCATGGTGTAGGGGTTGACCTGGGAAATGAAGCGGAAGTTGAAGAATGGGAGGATGAAGAAACAGTTAAAACGGTTAATGGCGGCGCAGTGGTCCGGTTTGAACATGTTCCACCACCGTACGGAGGCGTAGCCCAAGAACAGGGCAAGATATAGCGGCGCCATGGCCTCCACCACCTTGTACACATCCCCCCACCCTATCATTTTCCTATAATATTTGAGTGTATGTATGTGTTTATTTTGTTCCCTTGGTATAGTATATATACTAGTATGGGAATATATGCCATGCCCAAATTGTTGTGCCACACACAAAACTTGTAACAGGACCACCACAATTGATCTTCTTGATTTGAGTCGGTAACTTAGACTGGTTTATTTGATTGTGGTCCTCTGTCGATTAAGTTATAATATGGAATTTTTCATGTGCATACTCTCGAGTAATGACTATGAGTTTCTCACGTCATTCAAAAGAAAAAGTTGTAAGTAGTGTTTATAGAATTACTGAATAATGTCAAGACCTTGTGGTCTAGTGACACCCAGTTTATGCTCCCACATAGAGGGGAGTGAGTTCGAGCCTCAATAGAGGAGTGGGGAGTGAGTGAGTGAAGACAACTATTGACTCTTTGTACTTCAGTAGTTTGAGAGACTAGCCTTAATATCATCATATATTTATGTCCATTTTTACATTTTTATATTACGCTATAGAAACTGTAATATACATTTTTTTGAGTAAAAGTACGTACTCTTATTGTTACAACTTCAGTTATAGTCCATATCAATTACCATGCTAGACTTTAGACTTTAATAAGTTACAAAAATATGTAATAATGAAATCATTGAGGAAATGAAACTTTTTTGTCACTCTATATATGTAATAATGTAGTCTTCGCGGAGCTAGCTCAATTAGTTTGACCAATATATCACTCTAAAATATTACTCCAGTGGTAACGAGAGGTTTGAATTCCAATTAGAATCAAGGAGGTCATTGAAAGACTTAGACTCGGAGCAATTTACTAGAAAACCTAATGTATATGAATATAATTCGACACGTGTTATACGTTATTGAATAAAATCTAGTTCTCCTAGATATATATATGTGTGTTGTCCGAAAAGAATAAAAAATAAAAAATCATTTGGCTGTTAGAAAATTCGTGGGGATTCGTACAACATTGCGTCGCCGTCAACTTGAATGGTAGAAATTTAAAGTATTCAAAAGCCTCATATATTTTTTAACGGTCAAGGTTTAAATTTCGCGTTAGACTTTTTTTTTTTTTTTTTTTTTTAATAAGAATGAGAAAATCATAATCACTGCTCTATAGTGTATATTAAGTAAATTCTATTTTTTGTCATAATTAATAAATTACACATTAGAAGTAAGCCGCACCGCACTTAAAAAGTCCTATGTGACAAGTTAGACAAATATTTTTGACAATATTCAAATTCGTGATCTGATTTTTCAGTACAAGAATTATGTTCCACTGACACGATTATCCATCGAGCCCATGCTATATTTTTTTTGAATTAGAAAATAGCTAATGGGATTTGTGGGGTGTGAAAGTGTGGTTGGGAATGCATGCATGCATTATGATATGATGTCTGTGGGTATATATATATATATAGAGAGAGAGAGAGAATGGAATAGATGCACCAAATTGAATAGAAGGTGGATTTCTGATTCAAAAGCTGCAAATAGGCAGTGCATATAATCGTTTACAATTACATACTTCATCTGGTGCTGATGAATGAGTGACTGAGATTACATATTCTCCTTCCATTCCATTCCTTGCTGCGCTGTTAACCCCCCTCCCCCATTCCATTCCAGTTATATATTATTATACTTTATGTTTTAACGTAATAATATCTATTGAAAAGTGACAAAACAAATGTTGAGCACCAAACGTTGTTTGTGGGCAGCCAACATCAAGTCATTCACAACAATAATACATTTAATAAATAAATAAACTTCCTAATGGAATATAATGTTGTCTGGCATATATGCTTCCCATAGTTATATCTCATGCAATTTGCTTCTTAGAATTCTAGCTAGGGGGTATGGCTTGAAGGAGTGGCTATACAAATATACAATTATATATATACTAAAAAAATATTTTTTTAAGTGAGAATGGAAATGCACAGCCATTATCTGATAGTATGCACTGGGTATCACTTTGTGACTCAAGCCGGTAAACGATAAACCAACTTATATTGTTCGACTCGAACTAAGAAGATCAATAGATCACTCAGATTGAGTGTCCATACTCCGAAAAATATTTCTCCCACCACTCTGGCCTGCATTGATTGGATGGAAGAGAACAAAAAAATGGTGGGCTACCCATAAAAACGTACAACAATCAATTAATTAAGTTGGTCTTGTTCCTCAACTTAATATATATGGCCTTGGCCCTATTAGAAATCCGGATTTAGGCCCATTCTCTTTTTGCTACGATTTTGTTGATTTTTTTTATTTTTTTTTTTGGGGTCATTTTCCTTTGCAAAAATTCTCTTTCATCATTGTTAAAGAACATATGTGATGTCCACATGGACAGTTCAATTGGTCACATGGATAAAATTTAGAAAGAAATACCAAACATCGAATCTCATCAGGAAATTTCTTAGCAAAAGTGACGAATGGTAATATTAAAAGTAGTTAATAGAATTACAAAGTTGTCAAGGCATCATCACAAATGGTAAATTATGATATCACCCAAGACTTTTTCAGTATACGTATTATCAGTGAATGAACCCCAATATTACGTAGTACGTAATCAGCAACGGAACAGAAATCAAGGTGCCAATTGTAACCCTGTCACATGTAACAAAATCGATCATTAGTAAAGTCATCTGAAAATTTCGACCACATTAAAAGTAATGTTAATTTTGCATCGTTTCATTTACGGGTAATCGAATTTAATTTTTTGATTATATGTAACGTGAAATTAATTCTCAAAACTTGATGAGTAACTTACGCGGTGCTGAGAATGTCTGCATGGAGTCCATATTCTTTGGCGTAAACGAAGGATGCAAGAGATTGAGGCAGTGCGGCCTAAAAGTTAAAAGAAATAATGATGGAATATAATAAGCCAATTATATATATATATATGTTGCATGCTTGCCTAGTTAGACCATTAATGAATCTTTAATCATAATCTATAATTAAACTACTTTTAATTATGTAACAAAATATATGACGTAGCTTCAAAAAGGTCGGGGTGACTGAGTAAGGGAAGCATGATTCTCATACTGAGAAGTCACGAGTTTGATTCTTATTGCCAATATCCTCTTGGTCAAGCTTATCACATAGGGTCCCCTGTATAGTTTGTCGGATATTACGGAAAACAGAGCATGCAATGTGTGCTTTAATTTGAACACTATTACACAAGACCCCCTCGTCATACAGGACTATTACATATGATCCTTCTTTGTCAAGCCTATAACACAGTCGAATCCGACAACACACAGGGTCTCATGTGTGATTTGCAAGCCATGTTACATAAGCCGGATTACCGTACACACCCTTGTGTGTGGTTACATGCTATATTACACAAGAGTTAGGTATACTATATATACATCGTAATTTTGAATAATGGTGTCGGGTTTTTTGGAAAAAATAAAAATAAAAATAAAAATTTAAGAGCTTAGTGTAATCATACCTGGATGATAGAAATCCTTAGGACATCACCACGCAAACCTAAAACTAGGCAACCAATGAGCGTGGTTGCTGGTCCAACAATGAACCTCAAAACCATCGACAATGCCGTCACACTTGCACCACACTCAACTATGTTCTCTTGTAGTGCAATAAAAAGTCCTACACACAGCCGTCACAAAAGGTATTAATAATAACAATACATTAATCAATTAATTATAATTCTTAATATAATAATTAGGTTCAAGAAATATATATGATATATATACACGTAAGCACATACCCATGCTAAACATGGCAACTCCACTCCCAGCCTTTGACATGATAACAATAGACCCTTCTATAATACTTGGCAGCTGCAAATTCCACCTGGGAAAAACAATATATGTAACCAATTAAGCAATATAAATTTTATTACTTTTTAGACCGTCAAAATAATTATTTTATTAAATTAATTTTTTAGGTTACGAGGATATCCAAATCTCACATATTTATCGACAATGTACACTAAGTAAACCCTACCTGAGTACCTGGCCTGGTGGTGACAGAGGACCACCCGCTCAAACCAAAAAAGCCTATAGATCGCTCACACTTAGAGTGAAACTTTTAACTTCATAGGGTACGAAGTTAATAACCTAACTAACTTAGTTGGGGTATATCGAATTTTTTTTTTTTATGTATATTGCTCTATCTGTCTCATTTTATCAATTTTACTTACTATTCATGGGTTAAACCAACTTTTTCTCTTCTTTTTTTCTTTGTTTATTTTCTTTAGTATTTTTCATTTATTTTTAAATTTAATTTTTTTTTGTGTTTAATAGTCCTTTTAGTGTATTTTCTAAATATATATATAAATTTTGTATACAGATACTAAACTTAATATTATAAATTAAAAATAGCTTCGGTCAAGCATTAAATCAAATACATAAAATGGGATTATATGGTTACCTGCTGGCCAAAAGAGCCCAGAAGAGGCCAAGAAAGCATGCATAGGAATTAGGATTCTGAGCAAGATTAGAGAGAACGGGCATCATTAGTGACAAAACTGACGTGGATTCCGTCGCGGCAGAATCGTCACTATAAGTAGTATTAGTTTCGTTATTATTGTGACTATTATTAGCTTCAACGTCGCCGGCGGCCATCTGAACGGAAGACCCATTGCCGGCGGCGATCCGGGACGACGTCGTAGGGTGGGTCCGAGTAAACCAAAACTGCAACGCAAAGAGCAAAAAAGTGAACCAAACAAGATTCTGAATCACCGCCGCCTGAACAACAAGGTCGGCGCCGGAGTCGCCGTACATGGCCCGGAGCAACGGCACGCCGACAATGAGGGTGTTGGTCAAGGTGGAGAGAGAAAACGCCGTGACGGACGAGGAAAGGGAGCCTTTGTCGGTGAAATTAGCCCACGCGCCGAGGGCGGCGATTACGAGGAATTTGGCGATGACGTCAGCGGAGAGGAAAGGGTAGTTGAGGCGGTAAGGGTTTATATGGGCCATGAACTGGAAGTTGAAGAAAGGGATGACGAAAAAACAGTTGAAACGGTTGATGGCGTCGCATTGGTCGGGTTTGAACATGTGCCACCGCCGGACGGAGAAGTAGCCGAGGGCTAGCGCCACGTACAGCGGCGCCATCGCCACCACCACCTTGTATACGTCCTCCCAACCTATCATTTTGGTGTGGTTTGTATGGATGAATGAAAGAATATGGTTTGGCTTGGGTTGCTTATATATATATTGCGATCTCATGCAGGGTGTTAGTGCATGCTTTATATAGAACTATGTACGTACACATACATACATATATGCATGCATGAATGCATATACATATATATGGATCCTAGCTGGTAAAAATTATAAGGAGATAAACCCGTCTGATTAGATATTCAGGCCGGAAGTTGAACATAAAGTCTTATAATTGTCAAATTAACTGTCTGACCAATTTAGTTGTAATTGCGCGGGCTAATGCACATAATCTTAGCATATATGATATGGCACGATGGGCAACAAATTAGGTACAAAAATCATGCCTCGTCCATTCGATTAAAATCAAACATATGACATTTAGGTATGAGAATTATGTTTCACGCACTCGATCATTCCTTTTGATGATGATGCAAATGATCTTGGCATCATGACATGATGTGCAAGAAATTAAGCATGTAGTATAATGACATCTCGATTGCCATTCTAAATGGGTGGTCATAAGTTCGAACTCCGGTGAGGCTTATAATTTTTGGCTGAAAATGTTTGAAAAAGTATAGAACAGATACTATGAGTTAAAGAATTATGAGTATTTAAAATAAAATAAAAAAAAAAAACTAAAAAACTAAAAACGAGCTTATTGTAATGGAATAAGAATCAATTATTAAAAGAATTGTATTATGTTGTTAAGGAATGGGAATCAATTATTATGACAATTATGCAAGAATATATTACCATATGCTTGATTTGCAATTAGTATATTACTATAATAAGGTATATAAGGGCATTTACATGTACTTATCAAATCACATGATAATATAATATGTTTTTATTCGACCAATGTTTTCTTCCATATTCTTCTATATCTTTCTAGCTTCCTAAATTCTTCATTAATTTAGATAGCGTCACATACGTGTTTTGAAGATGAATGGCAAAACAATATATTAAGGATTTGACTCCTATTCAAATTTAAAAAATAAAATAAAAATGTCTGCTTTATGTTGTGTTTTTTTTTTTTTTTTTTTTCAAATTGTATGAGTAACTCTATGGTTAGTGGGTTAGTGCACATAGGCATGGTGGCTGGCATGGGGTGATTCCGTGCCCAAATTTGAATGTTCCTAATAAACACTAATGTAGCATGCCTGGAACATTCACTACTAGTCGAATCCAAATAAAACACCTATTTATATACCGTGGGCTTCCAACACTTGGCTCTATATTCTCCATTCCTCCTTTTGGTGGAGGTACAATTGGCCAACCCTTAACAGAATTCTGTGGTTAAAACATGACTCTTAATCTGTTATGCAAGTATAAAAAAATATAATATAATTATGAATTCCTTGCTGTCAAGATCTATTAAATGCTTACCATTACGCTAAAAACTATGGCTAATAGCGAAAAAGACACAATTTTATTTCATTATATTTACGTAATAGTCAGTGCCATGTTTCAATGATTGGATGTTAGACTCGGTTCTTCAAGCCGCCGCCCAACAATTGCGCTATTCGTTATATATTTTTGCATAATAGTAAGTACTTGATCCTAATATCTTATGGGTCAGGTATGTTTGCATGGGCTTCATGGGTTGAAGGTGTGTTGGGTCGAACTTATGGGGCAAAGTCGTATGATGATCTAGGTTTGGTTTATACGAGACTTCGAGTCACTTATCTTGATTATTACATACTCTATCAAATTTAAAACATAATAGTCGTGGTAACATAAAAGTTTGCCATATAACTTCATTTTACTTTAAAATCGTTAATCACAATATAATAGGGTGTCAAACATTATATTGAATCAATATGGAATTTTAACTAAAAAAGTCATCATCAGTTGAAAATTATCATTTTCTTCCGACATTACCAAAATTAATGCATTGTGAGTCTGATTGAGCATGAAACCATTTTAGGTTTTATTTATTTATTTTTATTTTTTTTAACAAAGCATTTTAGTATTCGTCTCCGTACAGAATGTTGTACGAGGGAAGTGAGGTTTGGTGGAGGATAAAAAGTAGTGGTCATCAGGGTTTGGTTTTATTGGCGGAAAGTGCAGCATGGTAAAACATAATTAACACCATTTTTTTTAATATAAACACTATTATATTTAAATGCCAACTTGTTTGAAAAAAGATATCTTCAAGTGTTTATACATTAAAGGTCCGTTTGGAAAGCAGGAAAATCGATCACAACACTAAAAACCTTGTTTTCCAAGTTTTTAAACACAACCTAAATGATTGAAACTATTGAGACATATTTATTAAATGCATAAATAGTATTTTGATGTTGCATAGTTAAAAATAATGTTTTATATATAATATTGCCCCATGATGTGACAAATTCTGTCAACATTACATTAGCTTTAATTTTATCTGTTATATATTTAAGAGTATATATTTAAGGAAAATTTTGCAATACCTTTAGAATAATGACACTTTAATTCAATACTAGAAAGTTGTTAATGTGTTTTCCTTCTTTCTTTTTCTTTTTCTTGTTTTTAAATCACTTTTTCTTTCTTGTAAGTAAACTACTTCAACTCTTGTTCTCATATATAAGGGTTATTATGAACTTGTTTTCGTGACATAATCAATTTTTATAGCATGTTTAGTTGGAAAAAATTAGAATTTCACCCAACTTAATTTACACTTAATTTTGAAATTAAGTAAATTCCATTGTTTAGTTGCAATTTCCTCATTTTGAAAAAATTAGAATCTCATGCCTCTACCGTCCCTCCTTCCCGGTATTTCAATTCTACATTGGTTGTGATCGAAGAAAAAATATATCTTTGAGATTAATTTTCACATTTTTTTTCTAACCTAAAAAATACGAATTGAGACATATTACTCTTCTATGATATTTTTTGAATGTAAACATTTAAAAAGTTTAACAATTTATTATATTTAACTAAGTTGTGTACTTTTATTTTTTTATGATTTTTTTGAATGTGAGCTTATGAAACTTAATGTTGCTAAATTTTGGGAACTATTAAATATGTTCTAGTGATACATGTATATATTCAAAATGTCCAAATACAATTGCATTGCATTATATGGCAAATTATACCATGGACCAAGGTCTACCTTGCATTGTAGAACCTGATTCAAAAATAAGCTTCAGATTCTGTATCTGCAGTTGACCATTTCTGTACTTGTATCTATTATATTATGTTTCAGCAGTTATCAAGTTATGTTTTTACATATATAGAAACTATTAACTGTGCAAAATTTTTATATCAAGATTGACAATGCAATATGAACCATTATCCATGGTATAACAATTGACATTATATATAGTTTAAATTCTCACCTCATTCTCACACTATTCTATGAAATTGCAATTATTTTTTCTCTGTAATTCTTCCTTGCAACCGTATTAATATTTCATTCTCAATCTGATTAGTGATTATGACATGACCTCTATCTAGGTCCAAAACCAACAAGATCGTGGTCATAGTTTGTTGAAATCCCAAATCCTATTTAAGCTATTCAAATGGCCTGGGGTTTGGTAAGGCCGGCACGGTGGTGGCGCTAAAAACCGGTAAAAAGCGGAGGGCCGCCACGGCCTATATAGGTGGATGGTTCATAAAAACCAACGGCGGCACCACCACTTAGAGACTAACACCTAAGAAAGCAGATCATCGTATCAGAGACCTTCCACTATAGTCAAGTCGCGACAACTGCACATATACGTGGAACGGACCACCTGAACACCAAAACTACCTAAACTTGTCTTCCACTCCATTATTTAATTTATATTAAGGAAGGTTAAAAACTTTTTTGGATGGAACTGTTAGAATAATAACCAAAAATTTTAAATTTAATCAGTTAAATATGTGTAACCTGTGCTAATTTACTTGTAATCTTTTGTTGGCCACGATAACATAGGTTGGTTTAACGCATGCATGCATCGTGGTCCTTTGTTGAATAGAATAACCTAGGTTGGTTAACCCATTGTAGTAGTCATTTATCGATTAGGGTAACCTAGGTAGTTTACCTCATTTTAGTCCTTTGCCAGCTATTGTAACATAAGCTAGTTTATCTCCTTACGGTCTTTTGCCAGTTAGGGTAACCTAAGTTGGTTTACTTTCTTGTAGTCCGATCCTTTCTTGGTTAGGGTAACCATGGCTAGTTTACCTCTTTTTGAGTCTTTATCTGCTAGGGTGACAAGGTGGGCTTTACCCATACATTCAAGTAGTTGCTTACAACCTTTCTAGTAAATTAAAAAATAAAATAAAATTTTAATGAAATAGCTTTAATTAGCTACATGGAAATCGGTGACCTGGTTCATCTCCTTATTGTGTTCATTAATTTACCAATTCAATTAGGGTAAAACATGATAGTTTACTTCCTTGTGATTCTTTGTCAACTGTAGTCACCAGGCGAACTTCACCAACGGCGCACATTCTAGTAGAAGCTACGGATTCTTTTGTAGATTTTAAAAAAAAAAACAAAACAAAACAAAAAAACAAAAATAAAATTTAAGAAAATGGTTTTATTAGGTACATGGAAATGGGTACTTTGGAATGCAGATTGAATTGTATTGTGGATTTCCATTCACAAAAAGTTAACATTTCTTTAATTTAATGATTCCCTTAATATACCTTTTTCTTTTCATTAGTTTATCACTTCATAATGATGATGATGATAGCCAGCCCTACAATTTGTATGCATTGCTTGTAGTGTTCCCACACATATAACTTATTGTTATCTTTGCCCTTCTAGTTGCCATTACACACAAGCAATCTCCATTTCAGCAGTGTATATTCAGATTTTTTTCAAAGGGAAGAAATTGTTTTTGTTGGTTAATTTATGTCAAAAAGTAATAGAGGTTTAATGGTGTTTGGAAAAATCTTAAACTTATACTTTTGCTTCTTTTTGTTGTATTGAAAAAATGTTGTGTAAAACTATAGTTTGTTCTGTAATGTGTTAATTTCAAACCCAATAGCACCACTAAGTATATAAATACAAGAAAAAAAATAGGATAAGCCGGGCGGAAGCTCATGACTCTGAAAAATAATTCGGAATTGAATAAGTATTTCATTGTTCATTGATGTATATTCTTTTCGCAAACTAAATAATATAATGGAATAGACAATTTTTTTTTTGGTGTACTCAAAATTTTTACCGTCAAACACGGGCTAATTCCCTCGCTGAATTGTAGGCACCCCTTTAAGTGGGACAGCTGACCTGAAAATTTAAGACTACTCCATACGACCATACCCAATGCCAAGAATCGAACTCTTAACCTTTAATTAAGAATGAATGAATCATTTGTCACTCAATCACACCTCAAATTTAAATTTAACGCAAATATTCAAACATCGAACCCTAAACGTGTGTAAAACGAGTTTAGGCGTCACCTCAGCTATGTACATTATTGTGGGGTTAGATTAATTAGATTATATATATTTTATATTGTTAGCTAAGATAAGAATTGGAAGATGGATGTGACAGAATTAAAGTGGCTAGGTGGACATGACATGTATAGATTATATTGTGGCTTGTCCAGTCATGATGATATTTATACTTCTCAGTTTACAATTTAATTAATTTGTTCTAAGCCTTACAATTGTTTAGTGCATGCTTCTGTAATTGCATATAGTTCCTGAGTTGCAGGCCTCTCCTTTTCTCTTTCCTTCACTTTTTTTCCCTTATTAATTCAAAAATTGAGAAAATTTTAGTTTTGATCCTATGACTATTAAGGTGCTGTTAGCTGCAGTATACAACTTTCAAAATTATCAATTTAGTACCTTAACTATTTAATTTTTATCAATTTTAATCAGTCCGGCCAATGATCACGTTCCCCGTCTTTAAAGATCCTCACAAAGGAATTGGTTCGCTTCTCACTAACGACATTATTAAAAGTTGTTTGACCTTAATTTTTATACGTACTCTTTTTCGTTGCGCCAATACAAATTATATAATTTTTAATTCATAAATTTATTTAAAAAAAAAAAACATGCATTATGGAAAGTATATATATCACACAATCAGGATATATCTTCAAATTCCAATGTCTCTTTTAACTCATTTCCGTCTGGGAGCAAAACACGCCATGTTTAGGGCCTGCGTGACAACATATGCAGTTCGAAAGTAAGGGAATTGGACATGAACAAAAATAAAGGTTGTTCTTTTCTGTTTGGTTGGGGGAGATCCATGTTATTGGAGGAATCTCCATCCTTAAAGATTCGAATCTCTTCTTTTATACCTCAGATTTCCTAAAGAAGTATATCTTAAAAAGGAGGTGAATTTGAAGTTGGCCAAATTCCTAAATGATTTCAAATTCTTTTTTGCACAAGAGGTCTTCATAATCACTAATTGGTCAAAGTTCCTTAATGACTCCTTAACTTTCCAATGGCTCAGGGTTCATACCCCCACATTGCTAAATCTCTTCTCTTTTAAGGTAATTCTCCTTGAACTAAGTTTTACTTGAGATATACCGTGAACCATTGATATACATCTTCATGTTTAGTGTACTAAATTTTAATTTTTAGCATACCATCTAAAAATAGCATATAATACATTAAAATATACTAGGAATGAACGTCTATCAATAGGCCAACTTACAATATAATTTGGGTCATGGTTCCCAATATAATTTACCAAATTCATGTAGTACCTGTTGCAAGTGGGAAACTATACCATGAACCCACCTTGCATTGTAGGCCCCGGTCCAAAAATAATCTTCAGATTCTGTATCTGTAATTAACACATTATGTATCTGACAGTTTCTGTACTTGTAGCTATCATATTATGTATCAGCGATGATCAAGTTATTTGTTTATATGTACAGAAATGGTTAACTAGGTACAAAATTTATTAGAGTTTACAATACAATATGAACTTTGGTCCATGGTATAACAATCGGTTACAAGTCCAAAATTACACTGGATTGGGCCATTCGAAAAAGCCTAATAGGGCTGAGATGATTAGCGGCCCAGTTAAAATGGGCAAATTTGGTCCAGTATACAAAATGGGCTAATTTTTGAAGCAAAAAATGGGCTTATTATAGCCGTTGGGCAGCCATGGGAGGCCCTCAGAGCAAAAATGGCGACGAGCTTGTTTCGTTCTCGCGCTATCCACTTCCACCTCCCTAACGCCGCCGTTCTCCGCCTCTTCTGTTCCACTACCGCCGGCGATGACCACCACTATGAATTCTCCTCCGAAACCGACGATCTCAAGCCTACACTCCCCCAAATCGAGCCCTCTCCCGACGCCGATTTGGTCTCTCAGATCCTCCTCCAACACCACAACCCCTTCCACCCCATGGAATCATCGCTTCAGCTCCGCGGCATCGCTCTCTCCCCATTCCTCATCCACCAAACCCTCCTCCGTCTCCGACACTCCTCCAAAATCGCCTTCGCCTTCTTCCACTTCTCCCAGTCCTGCCCCGATTCCCCTATCGACGCCGCCGCCTTCAATCTCCTCATCGACATCCTGTGTAGAGTCCGTCAATTCGACGCCGCGTGGCAGCTCATCATTCAGATGGAACACCGCAAAATCTCCCCCAATTTCACCACTTTCTATCTCCTCATCCGGCGACTCATAGCCGCTGGGTTAACTCGCCAAGCAATTCGCGCCTTCAGCGAGATGTATATTTTTATAGATAAAAACGGCGAGGACGAGGCCGGCGTCTGGAATTCCTACTTTTGCTATCTTCTCGACTCCCTCTGTAAGTACGGGCACGTGAGAGTGGCTACTGAGTTGTTCAACAAGGAGAAATGGAGGATTAGTGTGAATTGCAAAATTTATACAATTTTAATATATGGCTGGTGCAAGGTGAAGAAGATAGAGATGGCGAAGTCGTTTCTCGGGGAGATGATTAGCAAAGGGATAGATCCGAATGTTGTGACGTATAATGTGTTGTTGAATGGGATTTGCAGGAGAGCCAGTTTACATCCGGATGGGAGGTTTGAGATGGTGATTCGGGACGCAGAGAAGGTGTTCGACGAAATGCGCCAGAGAGGGGTCGAGCCTGATGTTACAAGTTACTCAATTTTACTCCATGTGTATAGTAGGGCACACAAGCCAGAGCTATCCCTAGAGAAATTGAGGATGATGAGGGAGAAGGGAATATGCCCTAGCATAGCATCATATACATCAGTGATCAAGTGCCTGTGTTCTTGTGGGAGAATTGAGGATGCAGAAATTTTGCTTGAAGAAATGGTGGGCAGTGGAGTCACCCCCATAGCAGCCACTCTCAATTGCTTTTTCAAGGAGTATAGAGGCCGGAAAGACATCGATGGGGCGTTAAAGTTGTATGGTAGAATGAAAGATGGCTCCTTGTGCTCACCTAGTGAGACCACACACAACATATTATTAGGGATGTTTGTGAGCTTGGGAAGATTAGGGCTTGCTAGGGAGATTTGGGACGACATGAAAGGCGGCCCCATAGGCCCGGATTTGGATTCTTACACCTTGATGATCCATGGACTTTGTAAGAAGAAGAGGTGGAGAGATGCTTGTGAGTTATTCATGGAAATGATAGAGAAGGGGTTTCTCCCACAGAAGGTTACATTTGAAATGTTGTATGCAGGGTTAATACAGTCTGATATGTTGAGAACTTGGAGAAGATTAAAGAAAAGACTTGATGAGGAATCCATAAGTTTTGGCTCAGAGTTTGAAGGATATCATTTGAAGCCTTATAGGAGGTAACAATCAGATAGTCCATGAAATGCATGCTTGAGAGTTGAGATCCAAACTATAGAAACACTACACTTCTATTGAATGTGTTTTTGGTAAGGGATTCAGATGCCTGAACTGAACCATTATGGATTTATGGTTGTTTTCAAGATGGTATTCTTGGCTTGCCTACAACTTCTCTAGAATAGCCACACAATTTTATGCTATTTATCTCTCATACTTGTTTTCACATAAAGATTGAGGCTTTTGCTCAAAAAGCCCTCTCCTTTTTATACCTTTCTTTGGCTTTTAATGAAGCAGCACATGGCTACTGAATTTGATGGGGATGGATCAAGCAACATTGTCTTTTAGTTTTTACAAAGCCAATCATCTCTTCAAGAAATCACCATAAAAGCCAAGATTCTACAAGGGAGTCTTTTGGACAAGCCAAGAATCTGACTGGGACAAGAAGAAAAGAACAAGATTCTGGGTAGTTCTTGAATTAAACTATTTGACAATCACATGGGCATCGAAACATGCTTTACACTTGACGAAATCCCCCGGGATCCAAATGAAACAGTACAAAGTGTACCAAAACTCGAAAACCCGAGGACTTCAGATTGGAACTGGCAAGGAGGAGGTCATTAGCTTGCTTACCTCTCATCCAAGACCAGGGCGAGCGACAAGGCAGCCAAAACGGAGAAACCAAATGGGTATTTACAACGAAAATCTGCGTTTAAGTTAAGAATGTCTCTAATCAAAGCTTGAAGATCGGCTCCATCTGCCCCGCAAATAATCATCTACAGATATGTTTTGGTCGGAGCTGACCGAAAGGGAATCATCCTCCAAATTTAACAATGCGAGATTAATAAAAGATTGGATGCTCGCTGCTGCAGGCTGTTCACCGCCAACATCATCTACTTCATCGCCACTATCGAGTTGTTGCCTCGCCCATTGAATTGTTTCGGGCTCACCTTGGAGAAGTTTTACAACCTGTTTGAATTTGCACATGCAAGCAAAGACGATCTACTTAGCAATACATCGAGGAGTGAAAAACGAGGATTCAGAATTTAACCTAAGTAGTTCACTTACAATGTCAATTTTAGGACGAAAAATAGGTTCTCTTCTGATGCAAAGTGTTGCAGCCAAAACCATTCTGTCAAACTCGTCGTGGTCATATGCATTAAGCAAGCTCGCATCTAGCAACTCTGTAGCTTTTCCATTCTTCAGAATTTGTTTTGCCTGAATGTACACTCAAAAGTTACAAGTAAATAAAAACCTAATTTCCCGACAAACTCAAAGATAGCTACTTGTGATTACATAGAAAATCAAGTGGATCCGATTTCAAATTCAACGAGAAAAGGAACTCACCCACAGCACCAAGCTTTCTTGGCCCTTGGCGTTTGTGTTATCAATCGGCTTTTTACCCGATAAAAGCTCAAGCAAGACAACACCTAATGCGTATACATCAATTTTCTCGTTTATTTTTCCATGCACAAAATATTCCGGAGCTAAATATCTGCAAAGCGGAAAGGGTTATTAGCCAGACCCGTAACGGATTTGAAATTGAAGAGACGAGAATAAACTTACCCAAATGTTCCAGCAACATCAACACCATCTAAGTGGAACGAAGAACTTGAAGCAGACGTTGCAAGTCCAAAATCGGACAGCTGAAAGACCAAAAATAAATGTTAATATCTTGTCATGTGTGTGTGCCTCAATGTTGAACAAATAACTCGTTCGAAGAAAAAAGGCAGCACCTTTGGCTCAAAATCATTTGAAAGGAGAATATTCGACGATTTTACATCCCTATGAATCACGGGTCCATTAGTCGAATTGTGCAAATGGTCCAACGCCTTTGCAACGCCCAAGGCAACCTTGTATCTATCCTGCCAACCAAACGAATCCCCAACGTTTCGAGTACCTAGTTCAAAACATAGTAAATCAGCATATATAGTAAACCAAAAAGCCTCAATACGATGCATCAATACTATGAATACCATGGAGGTTATCTTCAAGGCTTCCTCTGGATAACAGATCGTAAACCAACAAAAGATTGTTCTCTTCAAGGCAGAACCCAAAAAGCGAAATAATGTTTTCGTGATGCAAAGCTGTAAGAGTCTCTATTTCGGAGCAGAATTGCTTCTCCAAATCTTCCGAGGGCTTCAAAATTTTCACTGCCAGTTCCTTCCCATCGGGAAGGCATCCTTTGTAAACCTTACTGCTGCCGCCTTTGCCAATCAAATTCTCTGAAAAGTATTAATCACGAATAATCAGCCCGAGAAAGCAATAAGCACATGTTGCAACAACCAAAAGTTTGATAAATTAAAGCCACACACCAGACACGAAATTAGACGTTGCAGACGAAAGTTCTTGGTAGCTAAACAATCTGCAAACCGACGAATACTTTTCACAAACACCCTCTAATTCCTTAGCGATTAGAGAGGCATGACTCGGGGCGGGTACAATTGTGCCATTCTTTTCATCGGAATGGCACTCGCCATCTCCCGATATAATTTGCTTCTGATCAGGGTAGACAGCCGGGAATGATTGTCGCCCTCGTAGCTTCAGAACCCATTGAACTACAGACAACTTTTTCGCAGGCGAATTCCCAGACTCTTTCTGGGTTTGAAGAAAAACCCTTCTAAGCAATGTCCACCCTGACTTTGTTTCAGGCACATTCACAACCCTCACAGGAACCAAAGCCATGGAATTACACTCAGCACCCAAAGGGCTTTTAGTGAACATCTTCCTCCTCTTAAACCTCGATTCCGCCATGTTCTGAGGGCACAATTCATGCCCAATTGAACCATTATTGGGTTCACTTTGGAAAGCCACCTTCCCATTATTAACAGCAAGAACTGAGATGCTCTTGTCAACATTCCTGGCACAGTACTTTGCAACTGACACCGGTGACCGGACCGCGCGGCAGCTGCCGGAAGTGCCCACAATCAGATCCGTAGCTCTGTAAGTCTTTGCCTCCCGGGCAAGAATTTTCCGGGCCGGAGCCCCTCTGCACACCCGGAGCTTCAGATCAACCTGTAATTCAAGATTTGGAAAAAAGATTAAAAGTTTGAATACCCATTAAGGCTAAGATACAGACACTATTGAGATTATGGGACAGAAAGTAAAAAAAGATGAAAACTTTGAGTGCCCATTAAGGCTAAGACACAGACACTGTTGAAAATATTGGACAGAAAGTAAAAAAAAAGACAAGATTTAATTGTGAGACATACCCAACAGAGATTGGCTGGGGACAAGTGTATTCAGTGAAAGAAAATGGGAAAAAAACCAAAAATAAAAATAAAAAATCAATCTTTAAGAAAATGCACCTGCTTTAAGTTACAGAAGCCTTCATAAGCAGCCAACACAGAATCAAAGGTTTTCACCAGTCTTAGCATCTCCGATTTATCTGCCGCCCAGAAAAAAATAGTAAGAATTAGAGGGAAAAAGCACAGGGGAATTAAAATGGTACTCCGAATACTAAGAAACGTGAGGTGAAACGAAAAAAAAAATGATGTTTTTTTACCTGTGTCGGGATCGAGAACGTGGAGAGCAATGATGCGATCTCCGGTCTGGGCTACCTTAACCAACGCCCAAGTCAGAAGCTCTTTGCTCCGAGAATCCATTTTCACTCCCACCACCACCACCGCCCCTCCTCCCCCAACATTGCTATCAGTACATTCCCCGGCGGCACAGTTTCCGGTGAGTTTCATCGTCGGTGCTGAAACGGCGTCGTTTTGCGTGCTGCTTTGCTTTCTTCTTCTTCTCTCTCTCCTCTGTTTGGGAGAACTGAGAAGAGAAGAAAGAGAGTTTTGGTTTGTTTGTTTTCTCTCTCTAAAAGGGCAAAAGTGCAGTCATGAGTAGATTCTGGGATGTGTCGCTGGCGGGCATGGACGTTGGGAAAGTGAGGAAGGAAATTATGGAGCTTAGCTTTAATCGTGTCGGGGAAGATTAAATAACTAATCCGTACTTAATAATGCTGAGTAATCATATGCTGTATGCATGCCCACCTATCTTACTCTTATGTGCTCTTCTTCTAATAAGGTAACACATCCAATCCTCAAAAAAAAAAAAAAAAATTTAAATCAAGATCATACCTACTTGGCAACTTGTAACTTGTAAGTTGTAAGGGTATCCTTAATAAGAGAATTTTGCTTATTTTTTTGCAAGCGGTAATCTTATGTGTAGGAGCGAGGGTGAAGAGAGAGTTTCCCTACAAAGTATTGGATTTTATCGGACTCGTGGGACCCACCAAGAAAAAACAAAATTTCGCACCATCCTTGCGTGAAGCGCAACAGAGTGTTAAATAGTTTGTACCGAGTTATCCAAACTTAATATATGAGTTTAGGGTTAGATGTTAGTGTCTGGTCGAACGATTACGAGCATAATTTGATAGAACCGATGGTCAAAAGTCCCCTCTCACGTGCATTTAATGTGCGTTATATAGGTGAATATGGGGAACACATGACAGACTCTCAACATGCTTGCCACGTGCTAAAAGTGGATTTCGCGTCGACTTTATTACGGCAAGGTGTCCATACAGAACTAACCATTTACGTGATTATGATGTGACAACATTTCCTGATCAAATTATGATGATCATCGTATCACTTTCGAATGCCTATTTCATGTACTCTTCCCAATCGAAATCATAGGCTTCACGATCTGATGTAGACCGTGGCTCGGTCAGTATGAATCTTGCTGTCGATTACCAAACGTAATCCAAGTAAAACGAGATATATTACCTATCAAATGGCTTGGGTATAAAAATCTCTTACATTATGGTTTTTTTAATATATATCACAAAATTTTATTTTTATGGAATGGAATATAACGACATATAATTTTACTAGTTTTTAGTATAAACTAAAATAAAATATAATGAACACTAAACTTGTGTGACCTTGATATGAAATTCATGCATGTTCTACTCACTTGGTCACTCTGTTTTAGGTATTATTATTATTATTATTATTAACTTTATAGTCATTAATTGTCCCTAATCATATGATTTAGATTTGATTAAGAAAAGTATTCATTTGATTAAGGAAAGTATTCATTTGACCAATTAACTAAACATGTAATCATGTCCACTCCAATGAGTAATAATTTGCACATGTGATGTGATCTCTTATCAAATTAAAACAATAACCTATAATAATAACAACAATAATAATCAATTAGCTTATGATCCAAATAAAATTATCAGAATTCGATTCTCTAAATAAAGTTTTTATTTAAAATTTTGTTAATAGCATAGTAAGTATTTTCTCTTTATAAGAACTAAATAAAGTTGGTGTTTTAACATTAATAGAAGCAACCTAGTATACTAATGCTGCTTCCACAAGGCAGCACCAATTCTATGGACTATGGAATAATATATTAAATTATTAATCCAATTAACAATAAATTAAAGGAACAATTTGAAATTAAATATAGTAACCAACAAGTAGCTAGCTATCTACACTTAGTAATTTACTAAATCTATAGAGTTAGCATTTATAAGTTTAAGTGGCAATTTGACAAATTGATGGCTTATTTTTATTTGATCACATATTTTATTAATTAGTGAATTATATTATGACATCAATTTTATTCAAAGGTTTAACATAGTTGTATTCACAAAGTTTGAACTTAATACTTCTTATTAAGTTTAAAGAGATCAATATCATCTTATACATATTTTCACAGAGTCATGCTCAAAGTTGATGCGTTTTTTTTTTTTATTTTTATCTAACCGCATATTTTATTAATTATTTAACTGGAATCATACATCGAGATTATAAGATAATTGTATTTGTTGAGTTTGAATTTGATACCTCTTATTAAGTTGAAAGATATCCATGTTAGCTCATACATAACCTTATAGGGTCATGGGTCAAACATAATTGACAAGTTGATGGCTTTTCAACGGAGTAAAAAATGGATTTGTAGAAATAATTTAACAATTTTCAACTTGTTCAATTTAGCCATTTGGATGAGCAAAACGGCAAAATTATATATTATTTGTTTAAAAAAAAAAGTCAAATACTAACTTTAAATTTACACTATGTAACAAGCTAAGTTTCAAAACTTTTGTTTATGAAAATTAAGGCTAGAAAAAATATAATATAAAATCCATATGTTGAATACAAAAATTAGTACAGAGTGTGTTTATTCACTGAAACATGTAATGATTTATTATATAACTTTTGATTCATACTAAAAATATTAAAATTTAACTTTCCATATACTCAAAGTTGTATACTATATATCTTATGGTGGAGGGTTTAATTAGTTAAATCTTATAATCGAATATCAATTTGATAATTACGACATAGTCAAGAGACCAAAACATTCTTAATTCTTAAAACTTTTTTAGAGGTTATTTCTCTCTTTTTGGACAATTAATTTGATTAATGTGACTTTATTGCAGTTTATGTAATTGTTTTTATCACTGTTTTTTTTTTTTTAATAAAGTTGACTAAATGACTAATCAACCAACAGTGTAACACAAAAATTGATACTTTTACTAAACAAGGGGAATGACACAAGATGCCTAGTTAAAAGTATCCAATCTTGGAAAGGGTGGAATGATGTGGAAAAAGAGGTCAAAATGGAATAATAACTTTTACTTATTATTAAAAAAAAAATGATTGCAATGGTCCACAACTGTGTTCATGACTTTGGCATCCCATTTGCTTTTCACCTAAAAAAAGTGTGAACTATACTAAAGGTTCTCACTTTAATCAATAATGGCTTTTTTTGCCCAAATATTATGTCTTCGTCTAACTATATTATAAATCTTATGAACTTATCTTCAAATCTATATATATATATATATATATATATATATATATATATATATATATATATGTTGAGTTGATCAAGAACACTAATATTTGTCCGGGATATGTGGATACTTGGGTTTGGAAGGGTGCTGTAAACGGTTTATATACGGTGAAAGGTGGTTATGAGAAGTTGATGGAAGAAAGTCAACATCCGCCGATGGATAATTTTGCGGATTGGAATAAGCTTTGGGGTTTAGCAGCGCCACCAAAAGTGAAAAATTTTATATGGCGTTGTGTTCATGGCATCATTCCTGTCCAGACGCAGTTAAAATATAGAGGAGTTGATGTGGTGGATGTGTGTCCGTTGTGTTCGGTTAATCATGAGTCCATAAGCCATATCTTATTCTTTTGCCCAAAGGTAGCACCCGTTTGGAATTCGCAGGCCATGCAAAATTGTATTAATCATGGTGCCTCCATTAATATGATTTTTGAGAGTTTTCTACGTGACTTGGATGATAATGCTAAGGTGCATGCTTTCTTTTTGGCTTGGAATATTTGGAAACGTAGAAATGAGTTAATTTGGAGTAATACTGTTTGGGATCCTGGTGAGGTGAGGACTGCTGCTATGTATACTGTTTGGGATCCTGGTGAGGTGAGGACTGCTGCTATGTGTCAATTTGCTACATGGAAACAAATGGGAGCTTCTCGTCAAAGGAAATTTGCTACATGGAAACAAATGGGAGCTTCTCGTCAAAGGAGCACTGCTACATGGAAACAAATGGGAGCTTCTCGTCAAAGGAGCACTGTGATCAAGCTGGTGTGTAGCGTATTATTTATTAGGCATTGTTTTCATCTTTGCTAATCTGTTATATTGCCTTAGTTTACTTTTATTGTTTGTTTTGTCAGCGAACCTGGTAACTATGTTGTATCATATGTTACGGGCTCTCAGTCTGGCTTTGGGTGGTAGCGTTCTTGTTATTCCCCTCTTCTCTGTCTTGTGAGTTTATCTCTTTGATTAATACTATTCCATTCTTTTTCAAAAAAAAAAATAAATAATAAAATATATATATATATATATATATATATATATATATATATATATAATGAGTATATTTATTATTTAATTTTAAAATTCACACTAGAATGTAATTTTACGAGCACAAAAAATACAACTTCAATCTTGGACAAAACTGATGGAATCATATAAGGTAGTATTCAAACTCAGGCCTTCTACTAAAAAAGAGTTTTAAATGTGGATGCTCATCCACCAAAGCACTTCCATGGGGCATAATGTATTTTGTTTTCTTCTACCTCAGATTTTATGACTTCGTTGAACTATATTCTGAATCTCATTAATCCATCCTAATTCTATGAAAAGGTAAATCGAGTCTATTTAGTTTATAGACCTACACTAAACTGTACTCTTTTGCTCACAAAGAGTCCAAATTAAACAAAATCTAAACCAAATTGTTGAAGCTCGACTCCCTACCATTCGAGGTGAGAGTTCAAACCCCACCCTATTACTAAAAAAGAGTTTTAAGTGTAACTGCTCATCTACCGGATTATTGCCTTTGAGCAAAATGTCTTTCTTTTTTGCTTCTTAATTAATGGTATTGGTGGTCGATAGGATTAAGGTTTTTACCCAAATGGCCAAAAGATTAGGTGGTGGCGTGCTGGTTTTCTAAGACTTTGGGTTGACTGAGGTTTGGTTGGTTCCTATGTGAACATTTGCATACAAAAACTGTGGTGATTTATATGTGGACCATTGCAGTGTTGGCCCTTTCACTGTCACACTCTACCTACTCTCGTGTCGCTTCGCAGCAGGCGCCGTAATGCTGTAACAGCCTGTTTAACATCTTGCTAAGCTAGTGTTAAATCACATCCAAATCTCATAACTCTTCTCTAAGCGATAAGAATTTAATATCTGTTAGATATAAAATATAATAATATGAATTTAATAAAATTTAAAATACGAAGAATTTAACCTCATAACGGTAACAAAAGCTTTAAAACTATCACAACGTATGTCTTACCTGGTTGATATCACTATTGGGTGTTGCCTTTGGAATGATAGACATACAAAGTGACATTAGCTAGTCATTTTGTCTATCACTTTTATCATAAATACTGGATGGTATAGTATATATTCTTCTCTCTAAAGGAGTAAAGGTTGAGTCTTCAGTCCCAAGAGCCCCACACTCCAGTCAACAGAGTATTTAGGAGGATGTAAATTACAGTGACTCAATAGCTCAAAGGGAAGAACCGTTTTGGATGGTATAGTATATATTCTAACTACAGGTGGAGGACCGTTTTGCTTAAAAGCGTATGTGCCATCATTATAGCCTTATAAGCAGATAATCATTTAAAATTAAATTAAATATCTAAGTTACCTGTCAATGACCCTTGTTGTCTAATGGCACCAAGTTGCTCTCCCAAGTCCCATATAGGAGATTGTGTGTTTCAGCCTTAGTGGAAGTGATATTAAATCTTTCTGTTCCCGTTATAAGAAGATAAATCATAAATGCGATAGTTGTGACAATTTTTTTTCTTATGACTTCTCTTGTGCTAGTTTATAATAATAATAATCAAATATAAAGAAAAAAATAAGTCAAATAGTGTCGCATCAAGAAGTGAATATATATTAAGTAAATTTATAAATATTGTTCGCTCAATGAATGAAATAAAAAGTTACGACAATAAATATACAAAGTTACGAGTCTAGTAATTATGTACTTATACAATCAATGCCCACAGGACTGCAGACTTGCCAGAGACATTCCCAAAGAGAAACACCCAAAAAAAGAGAAGGAAAGGGGAAAATGGGAAAGAAGTGACACAAAACTAACATGTTGTGTAGCAAACATGAGAGGCAAAATTTATTAGTAAAATTCATTGATTCCCATGTTAGGTTGTTGTAGTGAGAATCAAAGCATGTGGTTTGTGTCTTGTTGCCCCAAATCCTTAGACAGTGGCAATTCAATTGGGGAATGGATTCATTGCTTGATGTAGCATCACTTGACTTAACATGCATGTGAATCCACCAATTGATCTGAAATTAGGGTTTTTTTTTTTTTTTTTTTTTTGGTGAGAATGGTTGTGCCCCCCTAAATCCATTCCATCAATGCTCACATGCTTTACTGGAATGGGATTGAGACTTTGATTGAGATATTGTGGCTTAGATGGATTGTGGATGGGTGGTGTGCCCCATTTGTTTGGTTAGTATTATTTGTGCTCATTTTGATTCCAAACCCCACCTTGATCCTATCATAGGCCTAATTTGTTAATGTGTATTATGTGTACCTTACGCGTATCTATGTTTCAATACGTACTCTTGTTAAAGATCTCGTAAGTATTCGTAGTTGGAAAATCATCTCTTTTCGACCATCTAAAAAATAGATAGAGATTAGCGATTTTTTTCAACTTTTCTGAACACCATCTAGGGCGGTCAAAAATTTCGACTAGCCATCAAAAGTAGGTGATCTAAATTGCGTAAATATGTTCAATGACTTTTGTCGGTGATCAGTGTTACCAACCACTTTCAATGGGACGAAAGGTTTCTCGAATCTTCAGAGTGGTTGAAAAGTCATTTCTGACAGCAAATTTTTCTAACTACTAAATCCCAAATTTTCAAACCATGAATTTTCATATCTCCAATTCCTGACGCCTATAATATACCCCAAGAAAAGAACTCCTCAATATTCACTTTTTTGTTAAACACATGATAATGGGCATGGATGTGATGAAGTTGAGGATGAAAACAAGATGGTGGAGTCACCTTTGACCACTGAATGGCAACCTTTGTTGTATGCATGTATGCTCAAGATTCTTAGCAGAGTCCTAAGATGAGAGTACAGATGAAAATATGACCCAAAACAGACAACAGCTAGCTACATTAAACTTCATAAGTTTACATTATTTGTGCTCATTTTGATTCCAAACCCCACATTGATGTTATCATAGGCCTAATTTGTTAATGTACATTATGTGTACCACCTTACGCGTATCCGTGTTCCAATACTCTTGCTAAAGATTTCCCATGTTCCAATACTCCTGCTAAAGATTTCGTATTTATGGCTGGAAAATTACTAGTTATCAATTATATTGGTCTTTTTTCAACTTGCTAAAATATAGATAGAGATTAGCGATTTTATCAAATTTTCTGAAAACCATCTAGGATGGTCAAAATTTCCGACCAGTCATCAAAAGTAAGTGATCTAAATTCCGTAAATATGTCTAACAACCTTTGTCAATGGTTAGCATTACCGACCATTTTCAACGGGACGAAGAAGTTCTCAAATCTTTAGAGTGATTGAAAAGATCATTTCTGACTGCAAACCCTAAGTTTCCAACCACTTTTCTTTTAACGAGGTTTTCTCCTCGCCCTGTGACCCTAGCCGGCAAAGGATCACAATGAGGTAAACCAACCTAGGTTACCCATAGCTGAAGTTTCCAACCACTTTTTGATGGTTGAAAATCAAGCTGTGAATATAACAGCTTCAATTCAATATTCACTGTCTCTTTTGTTGAGAATGAAAAGTATGCATGTATGATCAAGATTGTTAGCAGAGTCCCAAGAGGATAGTACAGATGAAAATATGACCAAAAACAGACAACACCTAGCTGCATAGCTACATTAAACTTCATAAGTCTACACAGCATATCCTGGTTTGTTTCACTAGTCTGGTTATTCCTAACAACTCAGGAATTCAATTACAAACAAAATCGCAGTGTATATATAATCCCCCGAAATTGCAAGCATTCAGTTTGGAGTCTGGAAATGCATACAAGGCCTTCTTCTCCTACCAGATTTTCGAATACATCCACATACTCGGGATTCTTGACTTTCTTCCAAAACAGTTTTTATCCCGAAGATACGCTTTAGTCTTTTCGCATCATGGTATTGTTGTTAGCATCTGAGTAGCCTCTGCAGCTCTGTCAGAGGCTCTCGGACCTTCAGCTCAAATGAATTATGTTCTATATTCTATCTGCAAATGCGTGTAATGGGGGAGGAAGAGGTGAAAACCCGTTTTAGTGGAGAAAATGAGCATTCATTGGAATTGTCAATATAAAGATTTGCGTTTTCTCCAGCAAATACTGTGGTAGAGCTCAGCAGGAGAATATGAATTGAAAACCAAACCAAGTCAAAAAGAAAGATGCTAGAAGGATAGTAAGTTTCACCTTATCCACCTTCCCAATAATGGGTGTAGTGCCTCCATGAGAACACTAACTTTGAAGCTGCAATGATACTTGAGTTTCAGCACTTTAAATATTACATGAGAAATGACAAGCCTTTACGCAATTTAATTTCCATTTAGCCCCTCCTTTTCTATGTATCCTCCACCTGTTGGCACATTCTCCTGGACCAGCTCTTCTCAGGTTAGCCCATAGCATTTTGGAAATACAGAACAATAAGCAAACCGCCTTTTTAGATTCAAAGGGAGATGATAGTAACTCAATTTTGAAGACGTAGAACATAACCTTTCTTGGGCAACAATTCCATAAGGTGCTATCCGATACTTCATTCCAATAACCAATGTCCAGTTTAGTGGCTTAGAGACCTCCTAGTGTCTTAACAATTAAAGACAATCCTCTATGCCATCGCTTTATCCGTTTATTCAATGCCCCAACCACGAAAGGGATCAGTAGATCATTCAATGCCCATAGTTTTCAATCCAAATATGATCCAAAACAGTTAAGTAATTCTTTTTGTTCACTACATGTTTCAAACGACTTTGACGTAGTTCTAAATGGTTTAGTAATGGCTGGCTCAATTGGAGCCTTTGTCATATTCACAACACTGAAATGATCAACAACACAAGCACTTTAATGTCAAAAGCTTCTTCAATTCTTTTGTCATTGTAGACGATCTGAGCAAGCCACTCCTTTCAGCAGCAGCCCTCGAGAATTCGATTAGTTCCTTTCTACATTTCTTCCATAAACATGGGATTCTACTAGCAATGCAGTACTTGGAAACCGATATATTTTTTCATGCCCAGATTTTCCACTACTTATAAACCAAAAGAACCCTTCCACTTTGAAATGTATTCCAACTTGTCAACTAGATCTTAATCTTTGACTATTCATCATCAAAACTCCAATTGCATACCTGATTCAAAAAGCTCAGAGCTTTTCACTCCATTTTGCATCACAGTGTCTCAAGCTCCTGCACATTCCTCGTCTCCAAAAACAGCATCCACAATCATATCAATCCACGTCTCAATTGCTTGATGATCATCTTGCTTGTCCTCTGCATCATCAAATAACAGCCATGTTAGTGACTATGCAATCTTGAGTTTCTCAAGCAGCCACCCAGTGATGTTTCACCCATTCAATATGCTTTAGCCTGCAAAGGCTAAAAGAGGGGCAACCCCCAGCCAATTATGTTGACTTAATAACCGCAAAGTTACAAGTTTGACTCCAGCCAAGTATTATTGACATTGGTTTGAGCCGATAAGCTATGACAACCTAGGCTGGTTTAACTCCCTATGGTCCTTTACCGGCTAAAGGTCACAAGACAAGATTTATTCTGGGCAAACCCTCATGTATTGGTTGTGGACTTGTGGTTTCCTAGTCATTAAAAAAAAAAAAAAAAAAAAAAAAAAAAAAAAAAAACTTAAGAATACTGGAGTATGCTTTATAACAACATTGATATTTCTAATCAACTCTACAATCCTACTTGGTACTACTAAAAATTTTCTATTCCATGCCATCTAAATTTCTTAGAAGCAAGGTTGAAATTGGATTCAGGAAACAAGAGCCTTTGCCGATTGTTTCCCAATCCCCATAGTCAACAAAGGCTGCTAATACTATACTATACTACTACTAATGACAATGGGGAATTCATTCACATGCTGCAAACAGTTCAACTTGCCTGGGAAAGTTGAAAGTTGAAAACTTTAGGGATTATAGAACGGATGAGAAGGATAAATGCAGGCAATGGACCGAACCAAATTCCGCAAACAAAAAGTGCTGAAGATGAATCGCAATGGATAGAGAAGGGGCAGTTACCAAACAGCGTAATCTCGGAATGGATTGAACAGATGGTGAACTGAAAATTGAGAGATGAAATCCTAACTTTCACTGTCATCTTTCGCCGTCGATCTCCTCCGCCGGAGAGATCGCGTATGGGCCTGGAGGGAAATTTGCTCCGGCATGTAACGTTTGGTTTGCCAGCTTCGTTATTTAATGTATATCTATATCTATTATGGATCATGGAAAACCCTATAAAGACCTTAATTTCAAATATTTTCTTTTTATAAAATGATTTAGTCAATTGTTTTCAAAAAGAAAAAGAAAAATTAGTCAAAATATCAAAATTATAAATTATGGCGACCGAGTAATATAATCATCACATCTACCGGTGAAGAAGATTATAAATCGTTTATGTATAATTTGTAAGATACTACACATAATGAATTTATTTATTGGACTATTACAAAATTTTCTTTCTCACCTAAAAAGAAATAAAATTTTGTTATAAAATTTCATTTAACAAAATTTATATTACACTTACTTTTATTTTTTTTCATTACTCTAAGCTGTTGAGACCATTTGTGGATAGTGCTGAGTGTCAATTCATTTTTTTTCATCCAACTAGTAAGAGACATATGACAATACTAACATTTTTCACATGATAGAAAATATTTAAAGTTTATTGTTTAGTTTCGACACTCTTTCAAATGAGATAAATTAACACTAGTGTTACAATATAAAACTAAAGAACTTAAGAGTCGACACAACTGAATTACCTACATATTGTCAGATAACTAAAATACCCTCTTTCTTTTCTTTTTTTTAGCTATTAAAAAGTGTCTATTTATTGAAACATGAAACACACTATAGGTCAAATAAAGAAACAAAAAAAATATTACCTGATAAAATACGTTGAATATTGATTCAGTTGAATTAGAAAAATATGTTACGTCAAATAAAATTTATCTCGTAAAAAAGCACATTACTAGATTTAGTTTTTTTTTTTTTTTTTTTTATCGACGACCCAACTAAAAAAAAAAAAAAAAACGTGCAACAGGCAAAGCCCAAAAGTACAAACAGCAGAAGTAAAACGGAACGGGCCAAACGGTGTTTCCTTTTCCGTCGAACGGCGACACAAAAGGCCGCATCGGCAGACGGTCCGACAGCAACGCGAGCAGGCGAGGGGAAAGTCCCACGTGCATGCTGGGCACGTGAAGGACACGCACGTGCAGGATCCCTGGTGGCCCCCACCACGAAGATTGCCGTGGGCCAGGGGACGGGGATTACGAAAAGGAAAAATCATGGGTGTTGTCTGCACACCATGTGGAAAAGCTCTTTAAGTATTATAAGTTTTTTATTTTTTAGCTATGATGGGCTGGCCGCCCGTCAGGCCCGTCACTTTTTCTGTTAAAGTCCATTTTCATTGTCATCCACTCCTAAAGACCCAATCTTTTTCAACCATTTTTCACTCTCTTTTTTTTTTTTTTAATATGCTACAAAGTTTAATAATGGAGTAATTATTATTTTACTACCTATACTTTTTTGAGAGTATATACTCCTACCTATCATACTAATGTGGGGTAATGGGTTCCAACCATCTCAAATGAATTTTTGTGGTCTAGTCTAAAAGGCATTAGTATAATTTATATTTAAGCCCTAAACGAAATACTTTCAATTAGTTCTTGAGCAATAGTTAATGGAAATTAATCTAAGAAGTAGCTTCAGCCTTGATAGGATTAACCCTTACCCAACTTAAGCCTACACTTGGTTTAAATAGGATTTAGTACTCGAGTAGAGCCTGATCCGATCATCACTGACCTGAAGAGCTCACCTTCTCGGCTTAAATTCAGACTGAGCAAAGCGTTAGACGATCAGGTGAACGAGCTTACCAATCATTTTGCACTAACCACATTAGGTCGGGCCGAACTACCGACCGGTGATACTTAGTGCCCAATGACCAATTCCTCCAACCGAATATAGCGGCGAAACACCCAAATAAGTCATGAATCTTAGAACACATGGATGGCCCACTGAGGGCCCCGACCTGGCCTGTGCATGCGGTCCACGTCCCACACATGCCGAGATACTAATACATGTTCTCTCCCCACTCCTATAAATACCACATGAATTGCAAGAAAGACGAACTTTTTTAGCATCTTTGCCACACAAACTTTTAGCCCGGGAACCTATGACCCACTATTACGTGAACTAAGCTAAAAAAAACTTAAACCAACGAGCAAACTAAGCAAAAGAATTGAACCATAACCAACCTCATCCCGATACGAGCCATTATAAATCCCCATATTTACTACATCAAGCGCAGTTCTCACAAGTCATAGCTTGACTGGACAAAGAAAGTGGATATTGTGAGAACACGATGTACACTTTATTGATGATCACGTCTAAATAGTGGAGGATATATATGTCTAAATTGCGAATCGATTTACATATTTACGACAGTCTAGCTATTAAAGTGTCAAGGATAGGGTATAAGTAAATGGATAGCATTAGAGGGATGTGATCTTTAAAATCTATTATTGTCACTTTATGTACCAAAATTTTATTATGAGTATTATAATTCTGTCTCGTTATCCTCCATTATTTCATTTATGAGTTAATTACTTATCATTGGACATATACCAACCAGCTATAAAAGAAAGAAAAAAAAAAACAATAAGAAGACCACCTCCAAAACTAATTAACACGTTAAGGCCTGTTAGTATATGTAGTAGATCTCGAAAGTTAATACCAATTTTATTTTATATGCATAATGTCATAATTGAATGAAAATTCAATTATTTATTTTGAAAATTCCATATTTATTTTTATTTGAAATTTAAAAATTTTAGATATATAAATTAGCATTTAAAAAAAGAGAATAAAAGAAACACCCAAATCTTCTGAACAAATAATTCGAACGAATAATGTCAAAGAAAGACACAATTTTTTTTTCAAAAAGTGCTTGAAATTTATATAGGTGCTTTTGACGAATTAGCATGCAGCTATCAAAATGTGTACACCTTTGAACCAATTAATGATTGTTTAGCTGGGTGGAAAGTGATATAAAAAGAAAATAAGCCTATAAGGAAATTATTTACAAAATATATATTGTGTTTAGGTGGACCGAAAGCATTAAAAAAAAAAGTAATAATTAGAGATCATATAGGTTTTTAGAGCGATATACAAATTATATCTCAAGTAAATTATCTGATAATGTTAATGAATTTGATTAGTTGATTGCATTAGCTGATTGTATAAAGATGTTTGATAAATTAGTTGTTAATTGATAGATAATTAAGCATGATCTCAATTTTGAACTAGTTCGATGGCTACTTGATTTTTTATATTTATTTTTTGTCTGACAACATGTTTCTTGAATACGTCAACTAAGATCACACACTTAAACTGATATTGTTTGTGTCATGTAGGATTTTGCATTTAAAAAATCGAGATCTCTTATTGTCCCTATATTTTGATAATATGAAAATTTATACATCTACTTCAAATTCCTCTCCACTATATTTCCTTCAAAATTATATTTGAATATACAAATAGAAATTAAAGCATATATGTTCATTTCCCCATTTTTGGAATACAAACTACTCCTTACTTCTTGCATTAATGCACCATTGTTTGAAATAACTTAAAGAGTGTTGCTTTTATACTTGTACCATTTCAAATTTATTATTGCCCAAGTGTCTATATTGTGTGTGTAGTGTATGTATATGTGGGCCCATATGTATTTTTTAAATAATAATACAAGAAAATATTCTTAAGCTGGCATGTCCCACTAATTTGTTGCATCAATTGCCTCAAAAGAAAACCTCTTTTTCTTTCAAATGGATACCTTTCATTCATTTTCAAAGGACAAATGTTTTCAAACTTTCATGGATGCACTAGTGTGCCATTTCACCACTCATATATTGGTTATTACTGTATTTTTTTTTAGTAATATCGACTCTGTTATAAGGTAGTATCTGTTTAATATATTTTTTCTATTTATTGTACTTCAAAGCTAGAGTCAATATTGATCTCATCACCGGATTCGATTTTGTGATCTTCCCTCAATGAGAGTCACAGATGTGTCAACTGAACACAATGTGTTTGGCTGGTGAATGGAATAATTTGCGGGAAAATACTTCGGCTCAATTTGTGAACGTGAACGATTGAAGACTTAAGTCCACCATACTGTCACAACTGATTTGAACGAAAAAAAAACAATAAAAAGTTATTTTTCCATCAATAAAATAATGTCAAAATAACATTGATGATTGTTTGTTTGACTTGAATTAATAACCTAAACACCTTTACATTATTTTGATACACAACACCATATTGTACTATAAGATTTTGAGATTTTTTTCCCTGTATATCAACATGAAATTGAAAACTTATGGCCCTAGTACAGTAGTACCATTAATATAGAAGTATGAGTTGGATGGTCTTTTTAACACATGTAGACTTGCATAGATGATTTTTTTAAAATGTTGTTCCAACTACATATCATTTAATTTGAAGGTGGGACAATGCCTATAAAAATATAATATTAATAAAAAAGGACAAATTAAATGACAAAGTAGCAACAGGAGAGCCATGCCCCTCCCCCATACCCTTCATTTTGTTTATTTGTTTTCTTTACATATTAATGGTCCCACGACTATACTAATTTCATTGTTATAGTTCCTGACATTTATTTTCATTCAAAAGTACTGTTCTTGATTATTAAATTTGTAAATGTTTTAGTCGTCTAACTTACTATAACATGTAAATATTTGAAGAAATAATGCATATGAATCACTAAAATATGTCAAAAATCGAATAGTAGCAAATGATATTATATGGAATTTGATAGTGGTTTAATTATTTTAATTCTCGATCTTTTATTTTGTCCAATAATATTTTTTTATTATCAAATTTGTAGATATTTTAGTTATTTTGAACCGAACAATGCAAAATAGGGACAAAATCAAATATTAAAAAAATGCTATTAGATGAAATATGATATTGGTTTCATTATTTAAATCCTCGATATTTAATTCCGTCCGATAATGTTCTTGATTATCAAATTTGTGCATATTTTACTCATTTGAATGAATAAAATATGTACATATTTAAACGAGAGTCACGGGACAATATTTCTAAATGACTGCAATATGTACAAATATGATAATCAATAATATTATTGGACAAAATTAGAAGTCAATAACTAAAATAGTGAAATCAGTACGTAATAATTTTTTGAATGAATTATAATTACTGGTATAGTACATTATTGTCTATGCTAAATTGCTAAGCTACCTATCATGGAAGCCCTTTCATTTTCCCTTTCTCTCTCTAGTGCATGATAGATACATAATGTGTATGTATATGTTTTAGACATTATATTATACTAATCATAATCATCATCATCATCATCAAAGTAGTATCAATAATTCAGCCAGATTGAGTAAGTGACTACTCCCCCCTTCCCCCCTTTTTCTTCCATGTATTTATATATACACACACATCTGAAGTGAGTGAAAGTGAAAGGAGTGGGGCCCATGTCACATTGGAACATGACCCCCCTAGTGATACCAAATAATCATGCTTCTACTATAGGACATTAGTTTTTGTTGCTTAATTAAAATATTGCAAAGAGAATTAATTAGCTTGAAGATGCTTTCTTTTCCCTTTTGCCCCTTAGACATGAATATAATTTGACATTTTGTGGTGTGTGTGGAGTGTTTTGGGCTCCATATGTATAGTAATTATTATGTCAAATTTTAACTAATTTATAATCGAGGGCAAATTATTATGTGGACTCGGGTCCACCTTGCAATTATCGTTTTTAATTTGTTTACTCACTTAAGCTAAATTAATGAGAAAAGCTATTACGCGAGTGCTGATTGCACCGAGTATAATTTAAAAAAACAAAACTTGGGTTGTTTTCGATGCAATGAAAATAATGTCCCTTTTGCACTAGATACAAACTTCAAAAGTGTTCACATTCTTTTTTTGTTATACCTACTGCAATTGATATCGGTGAGTGCTGATGAACAAATTAAAATTTTATTAAATTAAATCTCATGAAGAAGTGTTTTTTCATAATTTGAAGTTCTACTTAACACAAACATAATTAATATCAATATGCGAGCCTTATTTTATCATGCTTGAAAAACCTAAGTTTAACCATTAACAAACAAAATTATATATATCATTTGCATTAATATTAGATGTATTGACGTAAAAAATAAATTTATATATAACGTAATTATTGTTAATCAAATTGAATATTTAAATGAAATTAATGGATTAGTCACATGTTTGGATTAATGATTGATTTTATTATATGGACAACCCCAGCTCATTAGCTTATCCATCTATCTTCAAAATTCTTACAAGATATATGCTTTGCATGGTTATATATACATATATACATATACATATACATATACATACATACGTACGTGTATATATATATATATATATATATGTTTTTAGTTGTGTTTGATAAATATATAAATACTAATAATTTGATTTTAAAAACTCATAATACTTATCGTAGTGGTAAATTAGTTTAAGTTGCTTATAGTTCACCTTCTTAATGAGAGTTTAAGCTTGAAATTTCGTAGTTACTTAATTAACAGCATAGTCAACTCGATTAGAGTTGACCCGCAATATTATTATTATTATTATTATTATTATAACAATAGAGCAATAATATTTGCACTTTCACTAACTAATTGTATCATTAGTGGTGATATATCTAATTAAGTTGTAATTACTCAACTAGATAAAACTAACTAATTGTATCACTAGTTAACTCATCTAATTCCTTTGTAATTACTCAACTAGTTAAGACTAACTAATTGTGTCATTAATTGTAATTTATCTAATTAATTTGTAATTACTAAACTAGTTAAGTGACATGATCATTAGATTTAGGTTATAGCATTTTTGGCCTATTTAACTTAAGTTATAGCATTTTTGGCCTAGTTAACTTAATAATTTTTTGTTAATGATCGATTTGACTTAAAAGGGACATGGACAAGACATATTTAAAACATTTAATCAAACTTTGAAGTTACTCCCGCGTTCGAATAGCCAATCAATTTAAAATAAATTCATAAATTTTAATTTGTTAAAAATCGCATGATAATATATCAATAAGTTCATATAAGCCTTGAAAAGAGTGATTGAATGGATGAAACACGATTTTCGTACTATAAAATTAATACATCTTATAGTATCGATTGATACGGTATATATCATGCTTTGTAGAATCATGTACATTGAGTAATGCTTATAATGTTGACCATGTTTCAAGTAGCAATATAAACCTTGATACATTCGTTTTTAGTGTATTATATGGTTATTTTAATTTATAATACACTAAATATGAACATATATCAAAATATAACGAACCAAATTAAAAAAAAAATTGTGTAATACACAAAAAATGAACTTGTAATATCCTAAAAACGAACATGTCCCACAAAAGTCTACATACAAGTGCATGATATAGTTACCGTATACTGAATGCTATAATATACATAATTACATATATCAGATATGATTTACAACGGGAGATTTAAGGTTAGGAGTCGCACAGTTATTGTCGAATTTTGATGTATAATTACATTCTCAACTTACTAAAAAACAAAGAGTCAATATCAGGTCAAACCTATAATCTCTTATTCAGAAGAACTACCTGGTACCACTAGACGACAAGATCATTGACGAATTTTAGTCTGATATAAACAATTACATATTCAATACGGAGTACTATACATTCAAACCAATCTAGCGCTTAAACTTTCTCTCCCGAAAAAAAAAAAAAACAATGTTTGTCAGACGCTAGAGCCACCAAGAGAGAACGTGCACTATTCCAAGCAGATCTGGATCCACTAAATAAATCCCTTTCACTCTCCTACGCACTCGCCTCCCACCCACTCTCTGATCATTTTTCTATATCTATAGCCCGGGGTAGAGAGAGAGTGATATAGTGAGAGAAGCTTAAAGTTGGTGTCTTTGTGACTCAAAAAACAAAGGGTATTCAAAATTTTTCAAGTTCAGGGTGGGTGGGTGGTGGGGGTGGGGTTTAGGGGGGTGTGGGGTGTGTAGGGGTATAGTAAATAAGCAATTGATGGGGGTTGTGCTGCTGCTGTTGCTGTCAAACTGCTACTTGTGCAGGCTGCTGCTTCTGCTACCACCACTGCATACAAAGGAGGAGGCGGTGGTTTGGCTTTTGTAGTAAGTTCCATAGCCCCCCCTCCTTCTTGTTGGAACTTGAAAGAGCCTGCAAAAAAATTATGCAAGTGTTTTGAGAAAGAAAATTGAAGAAAGGGGTTGTTATGGTCTCTGGTTCTTTTCTGTTTTTCTTAAGAGATTTATGACAAAAAATTGTTTCTTTTTCTGGTCAAAGGTGTAAGATTGTGTGCAGATCTTCAATGGGTAATCTGTACTTGTTTTAATCCCCAACTTTTTGGTCTCTGGGTATTTCAATTTGGAAAAAAAATGACTATAAGATAGTAGGGAGTGTGAGAACTTTTCTTGTTGGCTTTATTTCTTCTTCATCAGCTTCCTGCTTTCATATTTAGCTTCCTTTCTGCAGAGGGCACCTTCAAAATCAAATCTTTTTTTTTTCTTCTTATACTTTTAAGTTTTACCTATTTTCTGGGGTGTTTTTGCAGGGACTTTGTGCTAAGTTCTTGCTAGGAAGAAAGAGGGGGTAGGTGTGGAAAGAGAGAGAGAGAGAAAGGAGAGAGAGAGAGAGATTAGAAGGGTTTGGAGGGTTGGAGTGGAATTTTGCTACCAACCCAGCAAGAAAAATGGATGCTTATGAAGCAACAAAGGTGGTTTTTCAGAGGATTCAAAGTCTTGACCCGGAAAATGCTTCGAAAATTATGGGGCTTTTGCTGATACAGGATCATGGGGAGAAGGAGATGATCCGGCTGGCTTTTGGGCCGGAGTCATTGCTTCAATCGGTGATTGTGAAGACGAAGATTGAGCTTGGGTTGTCTCCAAACTCGCCTTCTACTCCTTCTTCTCCTTCTCCGTTTGGGAATTCGATTTCTGTGCCGTTTTCCCGGCAGAACTCCTCTTCCTCCGGCGGCTCCGGGCGGATACTCGGCGGCGGGGGAATAAATCTTCCGTCCCCGCTCAGTATAAATACTCAGTCCAATGCTTCTAATTCCTGGGCTAATTCGAGTTTCTCGGAGTTTCAGAGCCCGGAGGGGTTAGTTAGTCCCAGTCCTAGTGCTAATGGAGTTAGTTCTATGAACTCCGCCGCGCCGCCGTTTTACGGCGGCGCCGGCGTCGGAGAGGTGGATTTGATCGACGAGTTTCAGCTGCAGGACCAGCTTTCGTTTCTGAACGATGGGTCGCCGACTTTGGGGGCGAAAAACCCGGACATTTTCTACCCACACCAAGATTTGGCGTCGAGTCCGAACGGAGATTCCGGACTGTTCTCTTCTTACTCCGCCGGGTGGGGCGGCGGCGGGTTTCCTCACCGGCGGAGCTGCTCCGTGAGTGATATTTGCTTGGGTGGGTCAGATGACCCTAATGGTGGGTTTGGGTGGAAGCCCTGTTTGTATTATGCTAGAGGGTACTGTAAGAACGGAAATAGTTGCCGGTTTCTTCACGGCGGCTCCGGCGACGGCGGCGGCGGGGGTGACGCCGGAATGGTGGGTTCTCCGAGCAAGTTTGAGATGATGGAGCAGTGCCAGGAGATTCTCAGATCTAAATCCTCTCAGCAGCAAAGATTGGCTGCAGCTTCTCAGCTCATGGCTGCTTCTTCTACCTTTCCTTATTCCCCAGTTTCTGCCAACAAATGCATGAATTTCCTCCTCCAGCAGCAGCACTTGCAGGCTGAGAGCCCTAGGCATGTACCATTTTTCTCAAAATCCCAACTTTACCCTCTCGGGTTAGGACCCGGGCCTCGGGTTGCCCTAATGGCCTTCTTGGTTTAAGCCAGTCAGCTATTGGCAACCTAGTGTGGTTTACCTCTAGTCTCTGATTATGAGACTAGGGCTACAAGTTGGTGTTGGTTACAAGTTGGTGTTGGGTAGTAACTGCTTGTTTCCCTTAACTGTTACTCAAAATCTCTACTTTCACATGATTCTTGTGAAAGTGGATTTAGTTTATAATAATTATGTAAGTATTATGCATCATTTCATGGTTTAAATGGTTGCAGAGCTGCGGCGGCATTGATGCTGGGAGACGAGGTGCATAAGTTTAGCCGAACTCGGTTTGAGAGGGGAGATTTCGGGATGAATCTTGGAGCTAACAATTCGAGTTCAAGGCAGATTTACTTGACATTTCCAGCTGATAGTACTTTTAAGGAAGAAGATGTTTCCAACTATTTTAGGTGCTTGTTGTTGCTTAACCATGTTTAATCTTTTCTGGTTTTTTTTTTATAGTGTTATTGTTAATGTGTTTCTGAGTGTTTCTAATTTGTACCCCCGAAATAGCAATTACGGACCGGTGCAGGATGTGAGGATTCCATACCAGCAGAAGAGGATGTTTGGGTTCGTGACATTCGTTTATCCCGAGACTGTTAAAATCATTCTTGCCAAAGGGAATCCTCATTTCGTGTGTGATGCTCGGGTTCTCGTGAAACCGTACAAGGAAAAGGGCAAAGTCCCAGAGAAATTCAGGTCGGTTTAGTTAACAATGTCTGGTTTTAATTTGTGCATTGTATACTCTCGTGCTAATTTGCGAGAGACTACAGGAAGCAACATCAACAACAGGAGATGGAGAGGGGCGAGTTTCCTGGATGCGGTAGCCCTTCGGGTTTAGAGTCTCGGGATCCTTATGATCTCCAGCTCGGTAAGTAGTAAAGGCTAAAACCCGATGTTGGCATTCAATGTCTTTCCATGAATCCGTGAATTTTATCTGCTCGTCTCGATTATAGGTGCGAGGATGCTCTACAACTCTCAGGACATGTTATGGAGGAGAAAACTCGAGGAGCAGGTGGATTTGCAGCAAGCCATCGAGCTGCAGAGCCGGAGGCTGATGAATCTACAACTTCTCGATGTGAAGAGGAGCAATCATCATCGTGCGTTTTCTACGGGAGCAGTTATCTCGTCCCCAGTTCACTCCCCGGGATTCGTTGGTCACAACGTTGTTTTCCCAACTAGTCAAGACAGCAGCAAAGGTCTTAACTTTCATTACTAATTAATCCAATCACTGTTTGCTTCCTTTAGGTAATCTTAAATAGAAATGTTGAAACCTTTCTTTTTATAGTTCCAGAGAACGGTTTTGCGCCTAAAATGGTAAATCAAGCGAGTGTTGGGACTGAAAAGGAGGTGCAGCAAAGCGGGAATGTCTCTGAAAAGGAGAAAGAACCATCCAAAGCGAAGGATGAAAATGGGAATGACAAAGAAAACAAGGGAGAAAACGAGTTACCAGAAAGGTAATAGTAGTACTAAAGGCTCAATTATTACCCGAGATATCTTTTCTAGATCTATAATTTGTGAAACGAGCTAGTCTTAAACGACATGTGTAAGTGCAGTGTGGAACACAATCTCCCCGATAGCCCCTTTGCCTCGCCCGGAGACTCGATGTCTGCTTTCTTGAACGACGTTGGAGAAGCCGAGAAACCATCTTCGGGCACCACCAACAACCTCATTGCCTCGCCCTTGTTCCCCGCCTCGGATATGACCCCATTGAAATCATGTTACCTTGAAGTTGCCAGGTACCTTACATTATTACATAATACATACACACATTAAACTATCAATCCCCCATTTTCCCCGCAATTTCCATTTCTTGATGAAAACGAACATACATTACACCCCTTACCCCCAATCTGAGTGCAAAATACTCGTTGCTTCATCACAGGTTCCCTTCGGGATCTGGTGCCATCGGAATGTAAGCCTAAACCAGCCCGAGACGCAATTAGGGCTTCCTTAGTTTAGGTAAGCATTCACAATTTCTCGAGCCCCGCTTAACATAACCAAACCAAACCAACCAACATCCTAATCTCGGGTTTTCGCATATTTTTGCACAGGAAGGAAGAAGAGTATGTACAAGTATAACCACAACCACCACCACCACCGCCATCACCGCTTTGTGACTAAGTAACAGCATCATCAACACATATATTACTACCAATACAAATGCATACATAGTAAAAAAAAAAAAGAAGTGGGACAGCCATTTTCCCTTGTTTTCTTGTGTTGTATTTTCTCCAGTCTCTCTCACATCTCTCTGTAGTTGAGGTTCTTGGTTGGACCACAGGTAGAGAAAGGATAAAAAAAAAATATTAGCCATAGGTGAAAAAGTATGAGGTAAAAAAAAAATACAAGGCAAGGGGTACCAAGAAAAGGTAAAAAAATCTGAGTCTTTGTTCATTGTATTTGGACTGTAATTTCTCCCCCCTTGCCCCCCACCAATGTATAATCAAGAAGATTCAAATGTAGCCAAAAGTGTTAGTTTGTGTACTTTGTTAGGACCAAAAAATTACCTGTGCAGAAGAAGATGCAGTGCAGAAGAAGAAGATTTGATGAAGATGAAAGGCAGATTTTGTATGCCAAGAAGGGGTTTTATGTAATTTTATGTGCCTGTGGGTAAAAAGGAGGAAAAAAAAGAAAGGTAATTAGTATGTTATTAAAGATTTAATCTTTTTTTACTTAGTAGCCTAAAGGGAAGAAGAAAGAAAAGAAAATGGTAGTTTTTTCTGCCATCTTTTGTTGTAATCTTTTTTTCATGTATTATGGTAAATGAATGATGTCAAAACAAGAAAAAGGACTGTAATAGGGAGAGGCAAAAAGGTAAATTTCACCAAAAGTTGAAAGCTTTATATATACATTATATTATATATACATACATGTTTGATTAGGGGTATATTATATAATTAATAAGAGTGGGGTGGGGGGTGGGGGTGTGGGGGGAGGGGTGCTTTTTATAATTGTCTTTTAGGAATTTGTCAGTGTGTCCCAGTTTTTGTCTGCTTTTATGATTGGGGGGTGGTGGTGTGGGGCCCTGTCCTTTTCTGCCTTTCACGGGCATACAATCACATGGGTGGCTGACACCATGGGGCCCACAACTTATTTATGCAGTGTTATGGTTTCTGGGCCCTACCCACCAAACACCCCAAGTGATTATCCACTTGCCTGACTCTCTGGGTTGTACACTGTTCTCATCCCATTGTACCTTCCTTTCCTCCCCAACATAAAATCTCTTTTTTGCCCTTTCCTCCCCACCATTGATCTTGTTTTTTTTTTTTTTTTTTTTTTGGTTAAGCGACAAAGTGTTCTGAGCATGTTCTAACTGTATAAGGTACCTTTAAGCCCGCTCTAGATTCAGATTAGTCCTTGTTTGCACTGGTTTAATCCAATTAAGGGACAGATTCGGATTAATCCTCGTTTGCACTGATTTGATCCAATTAAGGGGTAGATTCAGATTAATCTTCATTTGCACTAGTCTGATCCAATTAAGGGGTAGATTCGGATTAATCCTGGTTTGCACTGGTCTGATCCAATTAAGGGACAAAGTGTTGATTTTTCATTACATGGGAGGTGAATTGTCTTAAAAAGACTAGGTTGGACTAAGAAAGAATATTAGTAAAAATAAAAACGTGATCTTTTTAATACATTTTTATCACTAGATCAAATATGATGGGACCATGTTGAAAATTGTTTGAGAGATGGGGAAGAGACAAGAAAGTAGGGAGAGTGAGAATCTTTGGGGAGTTGAGCCAATGGGGTTTTGACTGTGTGAAATGGTGTGGATTCTTGGTAGTTCTGAGGCTCACCTAACTACGCAGAGTTCTCGCATGGGAGTTTGTAAACTAACACCAGCTCTTTGCCGTAAGAATGCCGGTTAAGGAATATTGTCATAAAAAGGTTTTTATATTCTAGGATTTATGTATTGTTTGGTCTCACGTTTCATTAAGAAACACAAGACGTAACATTTAAATTAACTCAAAACTATGAGATAAGTGATAATTTAATTGTATAGTTGGAGGATTGATTTGTATATTCATGTCATCTTTAAAAAAAAATCTCATCAAAATCTAACAGTTTGGAACAATTGATACGTGAATTGTTAACTAAGATTTAAGTTATTCTCCTAATAAGAGTTAGATGCCTGAATTGAATCCGAATTACTTTCATAGCGGTGAGATATTATATACTTGTCAAGTTGGTTGAGTTCTTTGGGTAGTGGCTGAGGAATTTTTCGAAAATTGCTACGTCACGATTTGGATTGAAATTGAATTAATATCACAGTAATAGAAATACTATGAAAAAGGTTATAATGTAAGATTTTCGTATATAATATATTTAGTTGTATCGGGCAATGCTAATATCGATGTTGATAATATTATGTACAATTAAGTATGATATATTTAAACTCGCATGGACAGTTCAGTTAGTAACAAAGGTGAAATTTGAAAAGAAAGATCAGAGATCGAGTATCACCAGTGACAATATGTGAACAACTTAAAGTGAAGGGACTCTTGGTATACACTAAATAAATGTTGTCCTTTTGGAAAGAAAAAATGATATATTTAAATGTATGTGATATTATTGTTACTTGTATTTAATTAGCTTTGCAGAAAATCTTTATAAAAATTTGAAAAGATTTATTATTGGGTTGGTTGGTGAATGAAATGAGAGATTGATAGTACCGAACAACTAGATTTTAGAAAGGTTGACTAAAGTTTAAAATTTTGTTCTGACCGTAATTTTTTTATTTTTTGTTTTTGTCTGAAAAGTGAAACTTGAAAGTTGATATGCACGAGGCAATGAGTGAAGCAGGATGTGTACACGTGTAGGGCTTGATGGCAGTAATGCTTTTATTACTGTACTTGCAGCTTTGGATTCTCTCACAGTCTCTCTCACCCTCCCATATTTTATATTTATTTTTACAAATATTTTATTTTGATTTACGAAAAATATGTGGGTAAACCAATTGAGAAGGCCAATATCAGCCTAAACAGATAAGCGACCTTTTTAATTTAGGAGTTCTATTTGTGTTGAGTTAAAAATTCTCATCACAATTCATAAACAATTGAGAAATGAAAAAAAATCATTTCACATATAGTTGATGCACAAAATGTAACGATAATATAATTGTGAGATGAAAAGTGTTATAAAGTGTTTTTCTATAATTCAAGGATGAAAAGTGTTTGATAGGACTTATACGTGCATTGTCGAGTCTGTGAGATGAACTGAGGTGAACCAAACGGAGTTGAAGAATGCAAGGACCCTCTAGAGCATTTCCTGACTACCGCTCATCTAGGATCGAAAATCCAGTTCTCAAGATCGGGATAGTAAATATTTCGCCCTACCAATATGTTATACACGATTTACGCCCAAGGAATAGTCAAATCACGTCCCATCATCATTTTCCTTCATATTAGAGCATTTGGCATCACCTCTTTGACCGTTGAACCCGCATCTTCCACATGTAAAACATGTTGGAACCCCTGCATGTGTCCCAATTATCGAACGAAATATAAAACAATTTTAAGAGTAAATGATGAAATTTGTTGAAACCAAAATTTAACAATTAGATATGAAACTATAATTTTTTTGAATAACTTCAAATAAATTGAATTAAACTCTCCAGCACGAATTCAGATTAGTTTGATAGCAGTGAAAATATCGAATGTTGCAAGGAAAAAAAAAAATGGAATTGAATAATATATGAAGTCTAGATTGGAGAAATTGAAGCCCATAGGATTTGAATTGGTTTCAAAGCTGACCCGTTATCATAGCCCAATGTCATGTTTAGAAATGGGCAGCCCAATTTCAAGTCCAACAGTTGTCAATCATTACTACGTGGATCATGATCCATTAAAAATACATAAAATACATTATTCTATCCTAAAAAACACATTATTTTACTTTAAAATTTTCATTATTCTAACACATATTCTTTCAAAAAAAAAAAAACACATATAAAATACATTATCTTACATCAGAATGTTTATTATTCTAAAAAGTGCACTGAACAATAAATTTTTTTAACATTAAAACAATGTTATTTTGGACCGTGATTCTGGGATTTGTTGGCCGGAAAAGTGGTAATCAAACAACGAAACATAAGTATTGTATGTAAGAGATTTATCTAATGTGATGAACTTCGATGCGTAAACTATGCATTGGTCCAAAGAATATGACAAATAAAAAGCTAAATTACTGGTATTATTATTTCTTGATTTTTCCTGGCTTCTAAACAAAACCCATGCCTTTCAGGCTTTAAGCAACTCCCAAAATCTCTCCCCCCTTTGGATTGTAGTGGAGTGTCTGTACAAAGACTGCTGCTTTTGCAATTTCTTGCCTGTTTTTCAGCTAATTTCAGAAGGGAATATCTAAAAAGCCTCTGTCTTCCTCTCCAGAATCTCAGATGCGCTGCTAATGAAATCTTGCTCAGCTGTTTAAAGGTGATATCCATATTCCCTCCCTCCTTAAAGGGAATATCTAAAAAGCCTCTCTTCTATCCCTTTTGTGTTAGGGTGTGAATTTTAGTCTCAAAGAACTCATTTTTAGTGATCTTTAGTCTCTGGGTGTTCAAGAATTCTGATAGAATAGCCTCAATAACCATCTTTCATTCAGAGATAATGCAAAATTTCATGAAATTTTGCATTTGAATTAGGATATGGAAGTGGTGAATGCCTCAGGTTGAGATTCTAAGTACACAGCTAAGGTTTAGCTTTATTATGATTAATTTGATTCATCAGACACCCTTAGGAAGTAGTTTATTGATTCTTCTTGTTTGCTTATGTTCAGTTTTAGGGATGATGCTTAACTTTGAGTATTGCATACTTCCTATAGCAGTTTACTTTTCCTGTGTGGTTTATGGGCTAATGTAATTTACTTTTCCTACGCGATTTGTGGGTTAGTGCGGTTTACTTTTCCTGTGTGGTTTATGGGCTAATGCAATTTACTTTTCCTACATGATTTGTGGGTTAGTGCGGTTTATCCTTCCTGTGTGATTGTACTGATTTAGCTCCTAGTAGTTTGCGGGCTATTATACATGAGCGAGGGGTTCAGCAATGCACACTCTCGGGTAGTGACAAGATTTGTGACAATCCTTAATGAGCTTAAGGGCAATTAGAGGAAGTAGTTGTGTTTGAAAATGGAGTTTAGCTTTCTTCTTAGTGATCAAGCAGCAGTTTCGATTCTTGGTTCGCTTTTGTAGATGAAATTAGTACCGGAGCGTTTGCTGAGCTGTTGAATCTAATTTCAGGGAGCGTATTCGTGGGATGGAAATTCTTTCGTGCCATTCTGGACTGTGTTGCTATGATGTGAACTTTTTTAGCAGAGAAACGAGTGACAGAAGTCTGAGTTCGACTTATCCAAGGCATTATTCGATTTTACAACAGAAAAGTTTGTGTTGCATTGTTTTCAAACCTAGCCATTTGAGATCGTCCCCCTTGGATCATTTTAGATCGAACAAATTTTGCACTATTGGTGGTTTTAAGGGATTACGAAATTCTGGTTCCAGTCTCGTCGGTGGAACCTATAACTCTTATATACTTGATCGGGAAGAGGGTGCCCGCAGCATAACTGATACTGGGAAAGTACCGAAAATTTTGATACCTGGTTTGCCAGACGAGTCCAAGGGTGAATACGCAGCTCCAATTAGCAGTTGCTTCTGGGAATGGAAGCCTAAACTGAACGTTCATTATGAAAAGTCAGGGTCTGAAAATGTGAATTCCCCGCCAATACTTTTTCTCCCTGGCTTTGGTGTTGGCTCCTTCCACTATGAAAAACAGCTGAAGGATCTTGGCCGTGAATTCAGAGCTTGGGCGTTAGACTTTCTAGGGCAGGGTATGTCAATGCCAAGCGAAGATCCAACTTTGCAGTCGGGAGTCATAGATAAGTCAAAATCAGCTGGAGAGGATCTCGTCTGGGGTTTTGGAGACGAAGCTCAACCTTGGGCAAAAGAACTCGTTTATTCTATGGACTTGTGGAGAGACCAAGTTCACTCTTTTATCGAAGAGGTACTTGTTCTCTTTGTTCCTCCATTTGCATAGGCATTGGAAATTTTTACTATTTAAGAACTACTTCCAAAGAAGAATTTTTTTTTTTTTTAATACTACTGACTCTGTTACAATGTAGTATCTGTTCATAACTACTTTTTCAACCTACTGAAGGACCACAAGGTCATTGGCATAAACTTGGTATTTTGATTCTGCAGGTAATAAAAGAACCGGTTTACATTGTGGGAAATTCACTCGGAGGCTACGTTGCACTCTACATTGCAGCAAGCAATCCTCATTTGGTGAAAGGCGTGACTTTGCTAAACGCAACACCTTTTTGGGGTTTTCTTCCTAATCCTATCAAGTCTCCAAGATTATCCCGAATGTTTCCAATGCCAGGGACATTTCCTATTCCAGCACCCGTTAGAAAGATGACAGAACTTGTGTACGCACTAAACTTTTGCTTGTTCTCTTCTTTTATGTGCTTTATCACGATCTTATTTGGTTTATCTAACGTATACAACGACTATTCATTGCTTCTGTAATTGACTCGTGCTACTGTTTACTATTTATATCAGATGGCAGAAAATTAGCGATCCTGACAGTATCACAGAGGTTCTTAAACAGGTTTATGCGGATCACTCTACGAACGTCGATGGAGTCTTTTTTCGTATACTTGAGACAACGAAGCATCCTGCTGCAGCAGCAGTGTTTACTTCGATAATGTTTGCTCCTCAGAGCCAATTATCATTCGACGAGGCTCTTTCTGGGTGGGTACAGAAAACGGTTATGCTGCTATGCGCTTGATTCTTTTTAAATTTTTTTACATTACTAGCTCGAAGTAATAAATTCTACTTGACGAAATGTAGGTGCCGAGCGAACAACATACCAATCTGTCTCGTATATGGGAAGGATGATCCGTGGGTGAAGCCTATCTGGGGCGCACAGGTGAAAAGGCGACTGCCCGAAGCTCCATATTACGAAATTAGCCCTGCTGGTCACTGCCCCCACGATGAAGTCCCAGAGGTATATTGCTTAATACCGAGGGGATAGAATTAGGAAGAAAAGGCTCTGATACCACTTGTTAGATTAAGCGCTTACCATTTATGCACTTTATTTCCTTATAGACCGTAATCACATTTTCGAGACATTGAGTGCTGGACATAGCCCTTCCCCTTCCCTTATATGGAACGCAACATGGTTTAATCTACTTTGAACCGGTTGTGCATGGATGCTAAAACACGCGTTTTGATCCTCGTCTCTCTGTGTGGACACTTGGATGTATAAATACAGATGCAGTAGACAGATAAACGAGCTTTCCTCGTGTGCAGGTTGTGAATTTTCTACTACGCGGGTGGATCACAAGCTTGGAGTCGAAGGGCTCGGTTGCATTGCCTCTTCTTGATAGCCCGGAAAGCGCTGCATTGGACTTTTTTAAAGAGCTGGAATTCGTTCGAGAGGGATTGAGAAAACCAGTAAATGTACAGTTCTATGGATCCAACTTCTCGTTCTGGAAAAGGTTTGGCTCATACCTTAACCTTCCATTCCAAGGCAATGATCGTCCAAGTAAATAATTTGCTTGTGATGTATATGTTGATTGTTTTGTATTTAGGATTGGTATTCAATCTCCAAGAACCACATAGTTGTAAAGATATGAAATTTATAATACATAGAAAGAATCATTGATTTTTAACAACTTCAATAAATGGCAAATTATACCATGGACCAGGTCTACCTTGCATTGTAGTTGTAGTTGACACATTATGTACTTGCAGTTAAAAATTTCTGTACCTTTTGACACAGAATTTTTATATTAGGGTTCACAATAATTGCTAATAAATTCCACTCTTGTCAAATTTCACAATAATTGCTAATAAATTCCACTCTTGTCAAATAATTTGCAAACCACATAAGAGGAATAAACCACAACGTTATACGGAGTATTTATTTATTTGATTTACAGAAGTAAACCAACTCAAATTATCCATAGATGTTCATCTCAGACGGTCAATAGAAAATTATGTTCGACCAAATTAAAAAAGTTCCAAGAATCAATGCAATATATAAAGAACCAAAAAGTGAGTATTAAGTATGGAGGGAACCAGATTGCATTATAGTATAGATGGCCAAAATTGAACATAACCAAGTAAGTTCAGAATTCTTTCAGTGAAATGGAGTTCTAAAAGAATTACAGCTAAAAAGTATTATATCTATTTGAAGCAAAAATGTCTATATTTCAACATTACAAAGTTTAAAGGAAAGACCAATCTGCATAGTCTATGAGAACTATATTCTCTTTGCCTCTATGGGAATTAGGGGAGATGGTTTGACAGAAAAGAAACCTGAATTTCCATATAATTCTGAACTGTTTGGATGATCCTCGTGTATGCGGTGGGCAGGCCATTGAACGCACGATTGGAAAACACTCGAGTAAGAGAATCTAAATTTTGTCTGGGGAAGTTTACTGTGTTTATCTAAAGTTCTGCCTCGTCTTGATCATTCGCTTGAGTGTCGCTAGCCAAAAGTTGCACTCGTCCCAATCACTTGTCGTCAAGAGCACCTATGTGAATGAGGAATTGACAAAGGTTAGTTTTTCTTGTCCAACCTGTGTAACTTAAAGGAGAGGACCCTCAAGAAGGATACCTGGATCTGAAGGGCAGTACTGAAGTCACCGTTGTCCAAAGCCCGACAAAGCTGGACGAGCTTTTCTGCAGCGTTCTTAGATATATCTCCACTATTGAGTTTAGCAAACAATGCACCTAGCTTCTTCGAATTATCATCAATCTCACGTTTCTTAGCTGGATTTGCCCGTGGCCCTCCTAATGCTTCTGATGTCTCGTTGAAGAGTCTAGTCAATGTTGCTATGACAGGTTTTTGTTCAGCTGTAGCATGAAATCCACAGCCAAGTTAAAAGAGATGGCGAAAGACAATTAAAACACAGACGACTTCGTTAATTCTCAGATAGGTTTTTTGTTCGTAGGAAGGATTCAAGAGTAATCGGTGAATGAAACGAGCATATGGAAAGAAGTGAAAGTGGAAATTACCAGGCACATTTGAGGTATCGACTGTCTGCACTGTCGGTGGGGGAACAGCAGGAGATGCAGGTGGTTGGACAGGTGCTGCTTGAGTGGGGCTGGGAGGTTGCATGGCACTCACATTAGGTCTTTGAACTCCCGGATTTGTAACTGGGGCGAATCCCCTAACATTTGGAGAAGGTGCAACCACTTGAGGCATCCTTTGTCCAAGAGGCGGATTGACTTGTGACAGGTTAGGGTCATATCCACCGCCAGGCGCATGAGGACCGGTTGGAAAACTAGGGTTAGCCTGCCCCTGAAAACATGCAAAGCAAGTCTCGAGAAAATTAGTTATGTTTAAAGGCTTCAAATTGGTTATGTTTTATTCATCCTAACAAAACAGCATAACGTACAGGATACAACTGGGAGCCCAAAGTGGGCTGTTGATATTGCTCCACATTTCTCAGAGCGGGGGGGTTAGTTGGAACAAAAGGTTTTATAGTAGGCTGACCGGCACCAGGTGGTGCAGCAATATTTCCCTGCAAAGGTGGCTAAAATATACAAGTTTAATTTGAGAAATTGAATAAAAAAGGCAAAACAAGTCAAGAAACTTGCATTAAAATATGTCTACTCATTAAACTTTGCATTTATACTAATTTATTAAATTATAACAACTAGACATCATTTCTCTGGAAGTCTCCAAAAATCTGGCACAAGAAATTGTAAATGCAATCACAAGGACGGAGCATGATGATTTCAGACGTCTAATTCAGTGCAAATCGTATTGAACAATCTAGAATAGTTATGCTGAAAGCAACACCTTTTTGACTAACCCCCTATGCAGCACAAATTCAGCATTTTAGTGTTACTTTTCAGAGAATGTGAACCAAATGATGCAAATACCTGGGGAACATGAGGAACTGGTGCGGGAAGAAATATGCTAGGTTGTTGGACATTCTGCTGTGGAGCAGGCTGATAGGAAGGAGGAGTGGGCTGATAGGAAGGAGGGGTGGGCTGATAGGAGGAAGGAGGAGCAGGCTGATAAGAGGAAGGAGGAGTATATCCCTTGAATGAAGGACCAAGATTAGACTGATAATTTTCAGCATATGGACCATTAAGAGTGCTTGGTGTGTTTTGCATGGGTGATTCCTGAGCAGGGAAAAGAAAAAGAAAAAAATTAGCAGCATGAACAGTGAAGTCTCAAAGAAGGCACAACATATTAGCGAATTTATTACCGGATAATAGTGTTGAGATGCACCATTCATGCCATAACTTGGCTGTTCAGAGCTGTATCCAGGTCCTGTTTGCAACTGTGAGTTCTCAAAAGCCATAGACATAGTGTCCTTGTCTGCAAAGAAGGTAAAACTCAAGTTGCAACAATCATTTCACAATTATTCAGATTCATTTAGCAGAGTGACAAGTTAATTGACAAAACTAGAGTTGCTGTTAAGGGGTCTAACCTGGTGAAATTGAGAGGGCAATCCGATCTTGTAAGATTGTCAGCTCAGGAGACAATTCCTCAGTTCCCAAAACCTTCAAGTACTTCATTGCTGTACTTAATTGCCCCTGACTTGCTAAGATTTCGGCATACTTCTCAACAAGCTTGCATAGAGAAGCGCTAAACCGCTTCTGTCTAGTTGCAAGTGCAAACACTATAGTCTTTTCCATTAAATCCTATAGAAAGAGAACAAACATAAAAGCTGCTTAACTGAACCTGAGCACAGGTTTCCCAAAACATCACAAGACAGCACAATACCTGAAGGAGATCAAAATATGATATGCCATCATGAATATCTGATAACGTCCTCGACCATATCTCTATTGTTTTATCTATATTCCCAGCACATATAAAACAAAGTGTTGCTGGAAGTGTTTCACCGGCAGCAAAAAGTCTCAAACCAAGTGTGTCACACAACAATGTCCACTCATCTTGCTGAGCAAACTGTATGGAAAAGGAAAATAAAATCAAAATATAAAACCACATTAAATGCATAAAGGATGGTCTAGGCACAGGTTTTGAGTAATAGAAGTCCTAAAACCATGTCTGCTCCATTTGTTTGTATAGCATAAACATGAAATCTGGGGTTTGGACTTACAGTGCAAAGGAGAGCAAGTGTTTCCTTCCACGATTTCAATGGCCTGATTTTTACAAGGCTCATGAGATCATTGCTAACCATTGCAGAGACAACCTGACATTAAAAGATGTTAGTGTCACAAAAAAGACAATGTAGTTAGAGAATGTCATAAAACTTCATTACCTTTAGGTAAGGCAATTGACTTGTCTTAAGGTATTGATTTCGAGTGCTCTCCCACAGGGAAGTACCACCAACATGGGCAATAACTAATGCGTCAGCCATTCTATTAGCAGATATGCAGTGTGCCACAGCAGTCTTATAATCCCCAACAACCAAGGCACGCAGAATAGCATCATCAGAAGACGAGTCAGTACTCTCCTCTAATCCATTTATCGCTGATGGAGTTTCCTCCCAGCCTGAAGCAGCTTCAGTATTATCAAAGTTATTCCCAGAGGTTGACAAAGGAGTCTCAGTTTTCGGACTGGGAAGATTGTTAAAGAAATCTTCTCCATTATCAAATGGTAGCCCTATGGGTTCTTTCTTCATGGTATTTTGTTCTGTACTTGTAACACTTTCACCTAGGCCAAGAGCAGATACTTGATCAGAAATATCATCCTGCTTAGCAACTTTTTCTTCTACAGGCAGACTGAAACCAAGGTGTGAAAGCAATTTTGTCCTAGCAGCTCCATCCTCTTCAAACATAACCTTCAGAAAACCCCATGTCTCCTTTTCATCATTAGATCTGTTCAAATAAAGGAATGAAGCAAACATTTAGAAGGCATAATTGAATGAAACAAAATCCTTTTATTAACTCATGGAAATGCCATACTCTAAATCTTGGGATTTCTTTTCACACAGAAGCCTGAGTTGAGATCTCTCCCCATCCTGAATCATAGTCTCAAAATCGGAAGAACGACTGACTAAACCATGTTCAGTAACCACAGTACGCACATAAACCTGGAAAAGAGAACACATTATACAAAGTAAAGACAGACGAGGAAAAAAAAGTAACATAAACCTACTCAGCACACCTCTGATGGTTTGTCTGAGGCATTAGTGGAGTGAAATGAGACCAGCTTCCCTCCAAAACCAAATGACACTCCTCCTCCTCGTTTGTACCATTTTGGAGCTCTCAAAGAAGCTGCTCCATTGTACATTTTTAGAAAGAATATCAAATCAAAATCTATATTATAATATGGAAATGATAAAATAAAGAAAGGAAAGAAAATACTATATAAAATAAATAAACTATCATGTAAGTGCTATTCTAAAATGCCTATCCTCAGGAGCCAAGTTTTTTCCTGACTAAAAACTTAGCAACCATCAAATTAAGGTTTATTGTGAATAAGAATTATCCTAGCAAAATTAATTTCATGTGCTTTGATCCAATGTTTAAACAATGACATACATTATAACCATTATGAAGAAAGATATCCATTGTCATTACTAAAAGAGCCACACTAACCTCTGTACAAAATAATTGCATTTAGCTACAGTGATAGACTGTAACTTTTGAAAAATCAAAAGGTTAATAAACAATAATACCTGCTCCAAAATTGCCATCTTCAGCAACATATCGATCACAACCCTGCAAAATAAAAAAGAAATAAATAGAGTACTATTGTAAATGCTACACAGTTTCTTTAGTTTGTCAAATCACCACCGAAAAGGAAGAGCATGTAATTGAGGAAAAATCTACAAAAGAAGAAAGCTGTCTGTCTCTTCGAATTTTAGTCAAATGCTAATTGATGTAGTTATGCAAAATCAAAATAGGAACAGACCTCAATATTATAAATCCCAATCTTTCCATCAAATGAAGATGCTGATATGACACCCGGACACTTGGGATACCAGTGTACATCAAAATTCCAATTAGTTCCTGATGGCAATTCAGAGACAATCTGCAGAAGCAATTGAAACTAGCTTTCTTAAAAAGCTGGTGAATTCTTGGCTGTTTCTACAGAGAATTTATAACTCACAAACAGAGGAAAGAAAAAGAGCAGGTATTCCACACAAATTAAATATCAAGTACAAAATGCTAAATTTGCCCACCTCTCCTGATACAACATCCCAGCATATAGTGCGGTTATCTTTTGCACAAGTAAGTAGGTAGGAACTGTCAATGGGACACCAGGACATTGCAATGACACCTGACCAGCAGCAATCAGGAATTAAAAGATAAAATTATTGTAATGAAGGTATCCAGCAAAAATAAAAACATAAACATAGGGCATCAAAGTGAAGTTAAGAAAGTAATAAGGGTATAGAAAAGTGCATTAAGTAAATAGGACACAAGTTACTGCCTTTGGTTCAGAAAAGTGCAAATCAACATATCAGCTGCTTCATGTGTGCTATTTTTCAACCCACAAACAAGGGGGAGAGATTTTCATGGCAATTAGCACCAAGAAACAAAAACGTGTTCTTGAAAGCCTTCGGGACAGGACTAAAATAAAATCATACAATGGCTCAGCTAAATGCTTAGGCAGGAGCTAGAATAAACTTAAAGCTTTCATCTAAATTAAACTACCAGAGTAGCTCTTGAAAGATTTGCAAAGTATTTTCTACAAAGTACTATCAGCATGCAATTAAAATAAATGTAAGTAGAACATATATGCAGCTGTCCAGCTTTAAGAACTTATTTCTAGTGCCCAAATTTAGCTTGACAAGAGGCTAAACACAAGCAACTCAAAGAAACGGAAAAAACAAACTGTTAAGTACACATACCCTTAGTATGCCCCGCAAACTCTTTCACTGGAGACATTACATTCCGCATATCCCACATCTGTAACAATATATATCTCAGTTGCAGCTTACATCATGGTAAATTCATTATATTAGCAGAAAAGGGCAGACAAACTATACCATTAGTGCAGGTGAACCATCTTCATCAGATGCTACAATAAGCTGAGTTGCAAAATCAGGATGCCACTGCAAAACAGAACAGCGCCTTCTAATGGAATCTGAGAAACTGCATGTTCCCAATTAATAAAGGTTAACTAGTAATCAATAATGTACTAAAAAAAAAAAATTCTTCGCAATTAAGGAAAAAGTTCTTACCTTATGACTGGCTTCTGCTTCCTAAGATCCCAAACCACTGAGTCAAAAAGGAAAAGAAAAGAGTAAGTGGCTGATTGTTCCACGTTAAAATGGATAGTTAACTATCATATCATATTGCTCACCAGTTGTTCCATTCAGTGATGTGGATGCCAATACATGCTGAACCTTGCTGTTCCATGATACATATGAAATTTCACTTTGGGCTGATGATCCACTACCCTACAAAAATCTCACAATTATTGTGTCCGCATTCACCAGATTGTCCACTTAAAGTTACATTAAGAAATACACCCAAAGATGGATCTAGGCAGAATGACAATATAGGATAGAGAAGCAAGAAATGACATTTTATAATTAAATCATCATTCAATTTCTCCTTCTAAATTATATAAAAAGTCCATAAGCTGGGTAATACATCTCTGGATTAACTCCTGTTACGTACTAATAAAGGCTTTCTGTAATTTTACAATGCTCTTTGTGTAAGTAAGGCAACAGCCAAATTTGGAGGCTATGTATGCACTTACAGAGGTTGGGCATATTCTTTGTGCATTTTTAACCACATTTTTATATACTACAGTAGATTCTCTAACTAATACTAGAGAGTATCTAGATGAAAAGAATACTCGATTCCCTTCAGCAAAGATTTATAGCAGTTCAGGTGATAAGTTAGTTTCAGATTTCTGCAGCACAATTGAATGCTTTGTTTTGAATGATTTTTTTAAATTTAATCTTCTTTTTGCTGTTTTGGTCTTCAGAAATTTGGAAGCAGGAGGAGATATAATCATGGTTCTAAGAAAAGTTGTTACTACAAAGGCTTGCAGACTATTTTTTACATCTTAAGTTGCTACATACCTTCAGAGGAGGATAATGAGTAGGTTCTACTGGATTTGCAATATCCCATATGCAGATTTTGCCTTCATCAGCACCAGAAGCAAGGAGATTCGAAGTATAAACATTAAACTCCAAACCACGAACCTGAAAAATTAGAAAAAGCATAATACTCACTGTTGTCACCAGATTTCCAACAAAACAGCAAATGCCATAAAGGAAATAAAGCATGGGACATGCAATTATGCTACTTACAGGCCCAGTATGATTAGAAAGATGGCCAACAAATGCATTTTCAGAGGCTTCAGGACCTTCTCGACTTTTGCCAGAGCTGGTGGAAAAAATTAAAACAAAATTATACTGACATAGATAATCATAGCTAAGCATGCAATTAAATATTTAAAGGAACTTAAAATTTGTGAATAGTCACTAGAAATTTAAAATTTTTATTAGCAAGGTCCTTAGCAAACAAAGATGGCAAGTATCCAGAAATGACCTAATAAAGCAATAACTAGCATGAAAAAATATAACTTCTTACTTGATCTGAAAACAATAAATCAAATTATTCAATAAAAGTCAACCATTTTTTACTTCAAAAATAATTCATTTTCCACACGATTCACTAGTAAAAAGATCAAATAGTGGCATATATTAAAAACACACTAAATGACTGTGTATCCAATGAAATTCTGGTAACTCTAATTCTTTTCTAGTATCCGAATTGAGAATGGTTTACACTCAGCCACAGACACATGCAATGAGTACAATTCAATAGCTCAGCACACGAAAGTAAAAAGTTCACATCTTTAGCTACTAAATTGACAAATATAATCGTATAACAGAAAAGAAAGAAAATGATGGTAAGGAAATTACGAGATCAAACGCTTGGGATTCCACAGCCCAATGGTGCCATCAACAAGACCACCGGCGATGAGGCCGAGAGAGAATTCTTCGGAATTTGGCAGAGGCTTCCCCCAGGACAAGCGGTTGAACCGCTCCGAGCTAGCCACCGAGCCGGCCAAGATGAGCTCCCGATCATCTGACGTAAAATCGAGCTCGAAGATGTCGAGATTGGCCGTGGAACTGAATGACAGATCGACCGCGCCCGCCATGGTCCCGGCCGCGAGGTACGGCGCGTCAGGGGCGAACGCCGCCGACGCCGATCTGTTCACCGCCTTCACAATCGCCATGGCTAATTAACAGTCAGTCGCCGATCAATCCGACAACGAAGACGTCGTCCCTTGTGTGTGGAGATTGGGAAATGGATCTAGGGTTGGGTTTGAGAATTGGGGAGAATTCACAGTGTAGGACAACAGATCGAGAGCGTGTGTTATTGAATTGTTTGGTTACGAATCGGAAATTGTGTTTCGCTTTTAGTGTTCATTCCTTCTCTCCTTCTGTTACTTCAGTTCGATTTCGTCACCTTGCAGGCGTTTTGATAGAAGCCCAAAGGGTGAATTCGGTAATTCACACCTCCCCAAGGCTTAAGTGCTTAACAGTTAACAACACCAGAAAATTTTTATTTTTTTAATTTTTTTTTCCTTTTTTTTTTCAAAGAGAAATTGCAACTACTATTTGATGGAAGTTACATGGTAAATCATGTTCTTGTGTAATTTGTTTTGATAAATTTAAATGTAAATTGATAGGGAATATTTTTTGTGTATACTTTCCTCTAAGTACCATGTATCTGTTCAATATTCGATCAGGCCATCGAGAGAAATCATTAGATCAATCGCAAGTTGACAATTCGACTTAAATGTCACAAATGAACTAAAATCATAGCTACGGTAGTACTTTGTTGCCTTGGGATCAAGCTCAACCTATTTGGGTTAGTGCGGTCATCTTGAGTAGGGCTAGTGCAGTCATCTTGAGAAGGACTATTTGAAAGTTTGGGCCCAGACTCTAACCTTTAAGATAATATATAGCATCCATCACGAAATGATCAAGAATATTGATACACGTGACTGTCAAGACATTGTTCCTAAATTGACGGATTGCATGTGTTTGTCAAACATGTCAACAACTAGACATGTGTCATTTTCTCCAGTATAAATACTGCATTTAATGTTAGAAAGAACTTTGACATTTTAACGTAGGACCCTATGACCTCACGTCTCTACCCGAGCTCGAAGGCTTAAACCAACAAGCAAACTATAACAGAACCTAAATACGAGGCAAGTTCGTGTATATTAAGGACTTCACATTGTATTTATACCATCACAAATAAACTCAATGTTGATGGTGTAGCCTTGTTTGATACAATAGTTAACTATATCTTGATTAATACTATATTATATGGTTGGTAGACCTCATTAACAATATAAGTAGTAGATTTCATAGATCTCATGAGCCTAATTAGTGGTACCTAATCTAAAAGGTCAAATGTTACAACTTACAAAGGTATCATAATGGGCCGGTACACAATATGTAATGTGGGCTAAGCCCAATAGATCAAAGTATACTCCCCAACAAGTTCACCATAATATCATTTCATTTCTCCGGCTGAACCGGCGGCGTGTGACGGTCGGACGGGAGCTTTATATTGCCCAGCGACGCCTGCGGAACCAGTGTAATATTCTCGCAGTTGCAGATCTCGATCATGAACCCGTCCGGGTCCTTGAAAAACAGCTGATCTATAGCTTCTCCTTCCCCTTCACCCACCGTTCTTTTCATGTATTTCACCTTCAGCTCCTTCAGCCTTCTCTCCATTGCTTCCATGGCGTCACACTAACAATGGCACAGTAGCAGCCGGTTAATTCATGTAATTTATATATCAAAGATAGGATAGTTGAAAAAATCGTTATACCCGTTGATTCAGCGTAAGCACCTAAAACGGGATTAATTAGGGTCCAAGCAACACTTAGCCAGCCTAGTCGGCTAGTCGCCTTGCCGACCGATTATAATGATAATCTAGACTGCCGGCCAGCGCTGATTAATTGATACCTAGGTCTAGGAGACGCTTAGATAGCCTAGTCGGCCAGTCGCCTAGACCATTGTTTATAATGATAATATGTGATGTTAGCCAGCGCTGATTAATTGGTATTTTGGGTGAAATTTTTATAACACTGAAGATGAGAAGATCAAACAAGAATTTAAAATTTATAAATGCAATAAAGTTAGTTAAGTTGATCCAATAATTGATATGATAAGTACTTGGAAAGAGATGTGGTTATCCATGGGGTCTAAAGGTTGTTGGTCTGTGTGATTGGGGAGGCGATCTTCGTCCTTAGCTTGAACCAGGTGAATCCCGACGCCGTAGTTGAAGAGCCACGCGCCGTCGAAGCCGTCGAACGCCGGCGGCCGCTCCACCACCACCAGCCCCAGAACCTTGGTGTAGAAATCCACCGACTCTTTCACGGATCTGCACAGCCTTGACACGTGGTTCAGCGCCATTGATGGCGTCTCATCGTCTTCTTCTTTCCTGCGCTCATCAACTCCTCCGTCTTGTTCGAGTTTTCTGCTATGGCTTCTCTCTTCTTCGTCTCTGCTAATCTGCGCATTATTGCTTCTCTCTTCCTGCAGGCTCTGCATCTTCTAGTGATCTGGAAAGTGGCTAACTAGCTCTCGATGCCTGGGTTTTTATAGGATTTTACAAGCTGGCTTCTTGAAGAGTCATCAATGGCGGTCGTAGGCAACGAAATGTACTGGGACGTGACACGTAGAGACAATTTGCATGGCTACACATCCTACGTGTAAGCAAGTCAGAGGGTGCAGTGTCTCATATGTACTGATTAACACTTGTTTCACACTTGATTTCCTAGCTTATAAGTTGGCTGGATAGTGTTAATAATCACAAAATTTTCAAATTGAACATTCTATGAGTGATTGGATGCTTCTGATTTTAAATTTGAATTGACTCTATGTAAGAGTCATAGATATTCTTAATTTGAATTGATTGTGACGGATATCTTATAGAGTTGTGTTATTTTGATTGCTAAGGTCGATCACAAAATGAGCTTCACTCAAAGCACACTCAAATAGTGACTATAAATTTTCGTTAATTAATGTCTTTTACACTTTGATCTCACGAGTTACCAATCTTTTTATGTTTTTATAAAAAATTAAACTGAATTTTATGTGTTGTATGTGCTATGATTCTTTCGGTGAAAAATTACCGATCTTTTACACAAGATTGGTCTTTTTCGTAAATAACGTTAGAAAGATTATTACGTGTGCTTGATTGGACAAAAAAGGGTAAAAATCAGATTATAATTAACTATTAAGCTAAGTATGATAATTATGTTTCACTCACAGTAGACTATCATTTATTTCGGGACATGAATATACTTGTGTATATAGACTTTGGTCACTTACAAAGTTCTATAACACCATTAATGGTATTTGTTTGGAAATATACAAGTATTATTTAGTGTAAATATTATACACACACATATACTAAATTACTAAGTATATGCACAAATTAAAGAATTAATCTAATTGACCTAGCTAGCTAGCCACTGCTGCTGCATCGAAGCCCATCTACAAGTCCACTTCTTGCTGCTAAAACTTCTTTGAACAGATTATCTGTCTGCTTTCTCATCCCTTCCAACTGTTCCTCAAACCTCTGCAACTGTTTTCCCAGTTCTTTTGCAGCAGAATCATCACTTCCTTCCATGGCTGCTGCCACCTTAGCTACCATTTCGTTTATCTCTTTCACCTCCTTCACAGCGCTCTGTTTCTTCTCTGTAACTTCCTTGATGAACACGCAATCCAGGCGTAGCAGTAAGGGCTCTTGATCAGATCCCAGAGCCCATTTTCTCAGCTCCATGAAGGGCCTCAGATCGCTGCTCAGACCGGATAATACGGCCCCCAAAATCCAGAACGAAACGCGTTTTGTCATCACCAGGGATTCGTGGATTGCCCTCTCTTTATTGTCCGGGATTTCTTCGCCCAATTGCTTCCAATTCGCCTTTCCCAGATTCAAATCCTTCTGTAAATCCTGCGGCTGAATTTTTCTCAGATTCCTCGCCGCCGCCGCCGCTGACGTCATCACCGCCGCAGACTCCGCCGCCACCATCTCCGCTGACGTCACCTCCACCGACGTCGACGTCGCCGGCGCCGGCGCCACCGTCTGCGGCGGCGGAGAGTGGTGTTGGGATTGGGACAAGGCGTAGGAGAGAGAAAGCCTGGCTTGATTGAGATGAGAGAGAGAAGAGGTGACTTGATTCAGCAATCCCAGAATATGAAAGCTGAAACTGAGATATTCATCAGTGATCGCCGGCCCCCAGACGCTTAGAGGGTGGTTTAAACGCGCCACCGTCTTCACAAACTCCTTATGAACCAAAAACACCCCCTCCAACAACAATCCAACCCTACCCAGACTCCAAAACTCCGATCCCGGCGTCTCAGAGCTCCCAAACTCTATCCGGTTCAAGAAACTCGACACCCCAGACCGGAACTCCGACAAAACAGCCCCGTAATCTCCGGCGCCGGCATCGGGATTCCGGCGTTGATTTTCCAGCTTGGAGTGGGTCTTCAAGAAATGGCTTAACTTGTGCACCGAGAGTACCATAACACACAACAAAACCCAAAAGAGGACGAAATGCAAAGCTTTAATTTTGGTCAAGAAAATGACGATGGCGAGATTTATATAGAGATGCGGTTAAGTTGTGGGCAAGTTGGCGACGAATACTAGTAAAGTATAAGCTAAAACGTGGGCTATTGAATATTTGGGTCAAATGTATGTTTTGTTCTTATCCGTTGCCATGTTGTTGTCTTACGTTGCCATTCCACACGCCTTTGCAGGGGATTCAAGAATGGAGAGTTGAGCCCCACTTGGGGGGTGGGGGTGCACGAGTGGGTTACATATATACTTCAACGTATTCCCCACGCAATATTGTATAGGAGGTAATTGAAATGAGGTTGACACTAGATGACGATGATGTATTTCTAAAATATCTAGCCAATGGTTTAGTTATACTTAGCAATTTTATTTTCCTTTATGATTAAGGAAAGAGAAATCGTTGTTACTATTGGAGAATGTGTATTGAGTGAATTTCGTTATGTAGTCATAATTGGTTAACTCATCTACATTGATCCTTACCCTGAATTGATTTGAGGAGTTTGAGATCAGACCAATGATTTATGAAAAGTTTCCTTAACTAGTCCCGACCTGAATTAAGCCAGTGCGGACCACGGCAACATCAATTGTTATACCATAGACCAGGGTCGTAGTCCATGGGCAAATTATGCTGTGGACCCAAGGTGGACCTGGGTCCAAAACTACGTCGTTTTTGTATTTTTTTTTAATTAGTAAACATATTACTGAATATAGAGTTGTCTAAAAATGTGTGAATGTAGAGGTTTCAAAGTGTGAATGTAGAGTATAGAAATCGTGAATGTAGACTTGTGATTGTGTGAATGTAGAGTTGCCCAAAACTGTGTGAATGTTGAGGTTTCAAATTGTGAATATGGAGTATAGAAATCGTGAATGTAGAATTATGCATGTGTAAATCTGTAATAGAGTTAAGAAGTTCTAGCAACTTGTAGCCCTGTAATGTGTGAATGTGGAGTTCTCAAGTTGTGAATATAGAGTATAGGACCTGTGAATATATAGTTTTGAATGTGTGAATGTGGAATTTACAAATTGTGAATGTAGAGTATAGTGTATGTGAATGTAGAGTATAGTTACTAAACATATAATCCTATAATGTGTGAATGTGGAGTTTACAAATTGTGAATATAGAGTATAGTGTATGTGAATGTAGAGTATAGTGTATGTGATTGTAGACCATGGTCCACATTGCAATGTGGACTTGGGTCCACGGCATAACAACCCTAGTCCATGGTATACTTTGCCATGATGACATGAAATGGGTTGGGCCATCTGTTATAAGTTGGGCTTTCACATGGGTCTATTTGATTTTGCTTATGATATTTGTTTTGACTTTTGGCAACAAGAAATGGGTTGGCCCATATGCTAGCAAAGTAGGCTCAAAATGGTTACTGGATCTTAGCTGTAAGAGCCCACAAAAGCCCACATTCTATCGGGCACGATTCACTTCTCAGTCGGATCGAATCTACGGCATCTATCGACCATCATTGCTCGATTACCATTCCACGCAGAGCAAATTGCTCACAATTTCTGCTCAAACCCTAAGCAGGAAGAAGAAGAAGTTTTTGAAGGCAATCATGGTGTGCATACGCAAGGCGACGATAGATGACTTGCTGGCGATGCAGGCCTGCAACTTGATGTGCTTGCCGGAGAACTATCAGATGAAGTACTACTTCTACCACATCCTGTCATGGCCGCAGCTGCTCTACGTGGCGGAGGACTACAACGGAAAGATCGTCGGCTACGTACTGGCCAAGATGGAGGAGGAGACCTCCGAGTGCCACGGCCACATCACCTCCCTCGCCGTCCTCCGCACACATCGCAAACTCGGCATTGCCACCAAGCTCATGACCGCTGCTCAGAACGCCATGGAACAGGTATTCTCGCCTTCTACAAAACTTCTATTTCACTTTACTTTGATCCTCTGATTTTGGTCTTCTCGTTTGTGTTGTTTATTTTGACTTCCAAGCTCATGAAAACTGCTGAGCTCAATCAGTGAAATGACTCAACTATGAGTCCAGTCTGAGAATAAACTTAACTATAGTTAGAAATTTCGGAGTAGAATTTACACAAGCATGTTCATTGCTTTCTGCTATTTAAGAATGATACTTCCGTTGGTAAACCTATAGAATGCCCCAGAGCCCTTAGACATACATTGAAGCAAGCTTTTTAGGCATTTGAGCTTGATGAAGAAAGTAAATGGGTGAGTGAAGGATGTGATTTAAGGAATTTGATGGGATGACCAGACATGGGATGATAGAGAGAGTAGGAGGGTAAGTGGAGGATGTCATTTAATGAACTTATGCTTTTGGCTCTCAAATACTGTCAAATGGGAATCTGTTAGATTTTCGGTGTGCTGCTGATCATTTGCTTCTACTTCTTTTATTAATATAAGTTCCGTGGTTTAATAGAGATTTGGAAGTTTATTCTAGTTTTTGTCCCTTGAAATACTGGGCATAGGAAGCTATTGTTTGTCGACTAAACTGAACTTGATGTGGGAATTAATGTTTTTTAATAATGCTGAAATTTCCTTGCTATGTTTTGGTTTCATCTGCTTCTGCCTGAACTTCTGTTTTAGTTGCTGGCATTATTTTGGCTCATGGCTTTATGAAAATGCATGGTAGTGTCTTATGATGCTTCTTAATGAGTCAGTAATCGAATCATAGACACACAATATACTTGCTTATAGAACAATAGACTTGCTTATAGAAGCAGTAACTTGCAGCTTGGTGAGATATTGAGTTTTATTGTTTTGTGGTTGTATAATTTTGGAGCTGAAGAACAAAAAGTGAAACCATGCAGATGGCCTATGTCTATATTGCGCTGGAACATATTTTCCTGTCATATCAAACCAATTTCCGGTTCATCTTTGGTTCACTTTCTAACTCACACATCTCTCAAGTAGGTGTTTGGGGCTGAATATGTGTCACTACATGTAAGGAAAAGTAACAGGGCCGCATTCAAGTTGTACACAGAGACATTAGGATACAAGATTCATGATGTCGAAGCAAAGTACTATGCAGACGGTGAAGATGCTTATGATATGCGGAAGCAACTGAAGGGTAAGAAACATCACCAACACCAACACCACCACCACCACCACCACCATCACCATCATCACGGTGGTGGGTGTTGCTCTGGGCATGTAACTGAAGAAGGAAAGAACGGCCCACCAGAACAGAAGGCAGAGTGATTGTCGATGTAAATTGAGCCACTGAAGTGCAAGGAGCCATTGCGTTTATACATTTTTGCACTTTTTCAGGGAAATTGTATCTTGTTATCATGCAAAATGAATATATCCTTCTGAATTGAAAATTTTGTTTATGGTGTAATAATTTTGAGTCAGCCTCTTATATGATTGTATTTTGGTCCCTCCTATGTACTGTCTCTCTTAAATTGGGAGTTATGGAGCATATGTTGTAATCCTAATACTATTCTCAGACTGCTGAGCTGGGATTGATGGAACCATTGGTGATAGGAATTTTCTTGTGCCATCATCCCCCAACCATTTTTCATTGTCCTTTTAATCTTCACCCCTCTCTTGATATGCAAAGCTGCAAAGCCGCAAAGCCTATTTTGGCATCCCATTTTCCCCTTCCTTGGTGGAAAAGGTTGAATACTGTCAACCACTCAACCCCAAGTTGGCCATTGTACTTGAATCCACAGATATTGCATGATAGGTAAATAGCAATTGGGAGTGTAAGCTCGTCTCCTAACATAGTTTGAACTTTTATCCCTGAAAGGGAATATATCCTGGTATACCCGATCTATGCGCTAGAGGACTTGATCGGAGCCGACTGACCATGTATTGAAGAACTTTTTCTGACCTAATCCGACCTTGGGTGTGTATTGACTGACTTGACCTGAAGGGCGTAAATCTTTACTGGCCTAGCGAGCCTGTCTTTGCATTGACTATTTCGTGTTCGGATTCGACCCTAGTTGAATGACTAAAATCAATCTTGATGATTATTGACTAATCAGGCATCCCACACATGGATGTGGTCTGCCAGGTGCATAAAGGTCACATGCCAACTTCCTGGCATATGTCCCCTCCTCTTACCTATAAATACATCGTGAGATACTTGTATAGGAGCTTTTTTTTGGCAATTCTACCTTCTTATATTAATAGGTTATTTTCATCACGTGAGTGAGGGAGTAAAATTTGGAACTAAAACTTGGGAGTTAGAGATAATAATGTATAGTTACATCAGCCAATAATATGATCACATGTCACCCACGTTACATCACTGATAAGTGATCTGTAAAATCCCAATACTCCCAATAGGAAAAGTCAGAAGTCATTAGTCAAATCCGGCTCCCTGCCATTTCCGGATATTTCCTTCTCCTTTCCCTTTCTCCCCATCTATACACATATATTCCTGTACTGATATTCCTCTTCGCAGTTCAAATTCCGCGACTTCATTTTCCCTCCGATCGCGTCTGGAGAGAGAAATCCCCTCGGCTTCTACATACACAATGTGCGGAATCTTCGCCTACCTGAATTTCAACGTGAGCAGGGAGAGGCGCTACATTCTAGAAGTTCTCTTCAATGGCCTGCGACGCTTGGAGTACCGCGGCTACGATTCCGCCGGGATTTCCATTGATGCGACCTCCGCTTCTGCCCCTGCTCCTCTCGTCTTCCGCCAGGAGGGCAATATTGAGTCCCTCGTCAAATCTGTCTACCACGGTAATGCATTTCTACGGAACTTTGAATTACTCTTGTTTGTTAATTGTTGCGATTCTTTTCAGTTTCATTTTCATGCGTTTCGGTATGCTTGTTTTTTGATTGGTAGAATTAATAAGAAGTTGATATTATTCTGAAACTTTGCATCGTTTTTCGTTTTTGTCTTTATGTTATTGTTGTATTAATGGAGTGAGTGGATTCTTAGTGTACTACATGCATTCTCTATACACTGCGTCATGCGATTTGTTTTTATTAGTCAAAGAATGAGTTACTGGAATCACTGATAAATGAAGCTTCACCAAGTAGGGGCATATCTTCTGAGGAGTTGGTGTTTTGTTTCAAAATTAATCGACTCTACATGTCTAATTGTGCTTTCTAGCAGCTGCCTTGTTGTTGACATTGGAGTTTATTTTTACATCAATGTTGTGTGAAACTAATGTCTATTTTATGGTTCCAGATGTTGCAGCTACAGATCTAAATTTGGAACAATCATTTTCTGTTCATGCTGGTATAGCACATACCCGATGGGCCACCCATGGGGAGCCAGCTCCTAGGAATAGTCATCCTCAAACCTCTGGTGCTGGAAATGACTTCTTGGTTGTTCACAATGGTGTTGTCACCAATTATGAGGTTATTTATTATTATTATTATTATTATTTTTTTCTTGCAAGTACTTATTTCATCACGTAAAAGTGGAATGCTCTGTATGATTTCTGAGCGTGGGTTGATGTGACTTACAGTAAACATAATCCTATGCCATGGTCTGATGAGATACCATATTCCTGCATGCGGTTTTTGCTAAATTGGTCCCACAAAAAATCTCTATTTCAGTCCTTGTGAGCTATGCATTTATTCTGCAGGCATTGAAGGAGACCCTAATCCGACATGATTTCACCTTTGAATCAGAAACAGATACAGAGGTGATTCCAAAGCTTGCAAAATTTGTATTTGATAAAGCAAATGAAGAAGGTTGGTACACTGTGAAGATCAATAGTGTGATTATACCACTTGATATTTACTTCACCTCAACATAAGTTCAGATATATATTGAATGACTTTAAATGGTCTCAACTGCAATATTTAAAAGCTAAATTTTACTGCTTGATGTTTATATAGAAGCATAATAATTGTCAGTTATCCAAAAAAGAAAGTGAAGCATAGTGATGGTCTGATTTTTTCACAGGTGATGAAAGTGTGACATTCAGTCAAGTTGTGCTTGAAGTAATGAGACATCTAGAAGGAGCTTATGCTCTCATATTTAAAAGCCGGCATTACCCAAATGAGTTGATTGCCTGCAAACGTGGTAGTCCACTTCTTCTTGGTGTAAAAGTAAGTTATATCTTGCTTAAATAGATTTTAAGAACCTATGTTATAGGTTAGCAAAGGAATTTTCCAAATATTTGCATTCTTCAATCTTTTTAGGCCTTGTTGGGGCAGTGGTTTTATTTATTTATTTATTTATTTTTCAATCATCCTTCAGTTAGGTCTTCACTTGATTCTTCCTTTAGAGATTATAGGTTCTTGTGTGCATATTGTATAGACAAAATCTATATGAATACTCTTTTCTCTAGGATTTTGAAGAAGAGGCTGCCGTTGGAGCATCATTTAGTGATCCTAAATTTCCCTCAAGCAATGGGCAACCAAAAGAGTTATTCTTGTCTAGTGATGCCAATGCTTTAGTTGAACACACCAAGAAGGTCTTGGTAATTGAGGATGGTGAAGTCATTCATATTAAGGTACTCCCTTATTCAATTACTACTGATATGTTGTATTAGAGTTCTGATAATTAATCAACTTTGACCAGCTAAGGTAATAACTTATGATAACCAAACTGACTTAAGATAGAAATCATAGAATTATGAGTTATCTGGCACCTTTTTGTTTAAATAGTTATCCTGATTTTCTTGTTCTAATTTTTCATACCTAGCCATCTATTATGAAGCTTTCTAATGGTAAGGCCTAGTTGGTTTCTTTTATTATACTATTGTTGGAGTTTTTGGATCTTGACTTTGTGATTGAAGGCTGTATTCCATTTCCATGAATAAACCATTCCTCGTAACATCATTTCAGTATTTAGGGGGGTTGGCTTGATATACATAACAAGTGCACTTGACCATGATCAAATATTCTTTTTTCTTGTCTTGATAACCGTTACAATCCATTAATATTATGCTCGTGCTACCTGCTGTTATTAGTAACAATTTCTTCAAACCTTGTTCACTTTGTCCTTGCTTCACATAGATGCGAAGTGCGAATTCCATGGAAATTCTTTTTTAATGCATGGGACCCTTAAAGCTTTTGATGATGGATTTTTCAGGATGGAGGTGTGTCAATTTATAAGTTTGACCAGACCAAGAAACAGCATGGTGGTACTCTTACTAGGTCTGGTTCTGTTCAACGTGCCTTGTCCATTCTTGAGATGGAAGTGGAGCAGATAAATAAAGGAAAATATGAGCACTATATGCAGAAAGAAATTCATGAGCAGCCAGAATCTTTGACAACAACAATGAGAGGGAGGCTGATACGGGGAGGATCATGTAAAGCCAAGACTGTACTGTTAGGGGGCTTGAAGGATCACCTCAAAACTATAAGGAGAAGCAGAAGGATTGTTTTCATTGGGTGTGGCACAAGCTATAATGCAGCGTTAGCTGCAAGATCAATTCTGGAAGAACTTTCTGGTTTGTAATTGGTTGGCATTATTTATAAGGATTCAACATTTCTTTTACTTGTGTATTAAGTTTTTCTCTTTCAGGTATTCCTGTCACAATGGAGATTGCAAGCGATTTGGTTGATAGGCAAGGGCCAATATACAGGGAAGATACAGCTGTCTTTGTTAGTCAGTCGGGAGAAACTGCCGATACTTTGCAAGCACTAGATTATGCCTTAGAAAATGGGGCATTATGTGTTGGTATTACAAATACTGTTGGTAGTGCAATTGCCAGAAAAACACACTGTGGTGTTCATATAAACGCAGGCTGTGAGATAGGCGTGGCGAGTACTAAGGTATATAAGATTATCCTTTTTGCTTAGTTTTTCCAATATCAATTTCAGTTCTGTCATTTATCATCCTGATCCACAGGCATACACCAGCCAAATCGTAGTGATGGCTATGCTGGCACTTGTAATTGGAGGCGACACGCTTTCTAGTCAAGCAAGAAGAGAGGCAATAATAGATGGTCTATTTGACTTGCCTAGTATGTATTAATCACATTCTCTTTCAAATATCTTATGCGTGTTATGTTTTGAAATTTCACATCATTCTTAAGGGCACCTGTATCTATGTTCCTTGTTTTGATTGCAGCAAAAGCGAAAGAGGTTCTGAAGCTTGACCAGGAAATGAGAGATCTCGCTGAACAACTGATTGCGGAGCAATCACTCCTCGTCTTTGGACGAGGCTACAACTACGCAACAGCACTCGAAGGTGCACTGAAGGTTAAGGAGGTGTCTCTTATGCACAGTGAAGGGATCCTTGCCGGTGAAATGAAGCACGGTCCCTTAGCTTTAGTAGATGAAACTCTCCCGATTTTTGTAATTGCCACACACGACGCTTGTTTCAGGTACATCTTCCACCATAGAACGACATCAACCACTTTGCATATCTTCTTATCTGATCTACACTGACACATTATCCATCCATCGCCCGTGCAGCAAACAGCAATCAGTCATTCAGCAGCTTCATGCCCGGAAAGGCAGATTAATAGTGATGTGCACACAAGGAGATGCAGCATCTGTTCGTGTTGGATCATGCCGCGTCATTGAAGTTCCTCAGGTTGAGGACTGTCTGCAGCCCGTAATCAATATAGTTCCATTACAGGTACATACATATTCCTACTCCCCTTGTACACAATCCTTTTCGCTCACAAGAACCTAAAACCATGAATCCAAGAACTAACCTCTGTGTCTTCCTGCATTACACAGTTATTGGCGTATCATCTGACAGTTCTCCGCGGATACAATGTCGATCAACCTCGGAATCTCGCCAAGAGTGTCACAACTGAGTAACATTCTTTTTCTCATAGAATCTTGTAATCCTTACGGCACAACATGAGACGCATTCCAAATGCTTTGTCGCTTGATATATCCCACTTATGTCATTTGTTCAAGCTGACAGATTGACCCATGCAACCTTTTGCATTTCTACAGCTGTATATCATGTGCGTATGTAGTAACTGTTGAGAGGTATTATTAGTGTACGTGCCTTAACATACTTGTTGAGTTCAATATCTTATTGGAATCCTACATATTGAAGACCTAGGAACTTGCCCGCAGTTGGCACTCATACGTATGCAGCAATATTATTGAATACTCAATTGAATTAGTCTTATCTAAAAAAATACAGATACTAAGCATTATGCAAAAAAAAAAAAAAAAAAAAAACATATTTGTACCATTGGGAGTCATAAATTATAAACTATTAAAAAATTAATTACACATAAAGAGGTTGGGACTAAGTTGTCTACTTTTCACCGTTTATCGACATTTTATTTATTTAAAAAGGTAGAGTGACAATAAGTTTTATGACTTTTATCATGAGTAATAGGCATATTTGTGTAACAAGTTCTTGGGGGTAATCATAGTTATTGGCAGGTAAGTTAGTTTGATCTGACTGATTAGCAATACAAGTTTCACCCAAAATACACATTTAGATAGATTGTGAATTTTTTTTCTAAATTAAAATGTAACAAGTTCCTTTTTTGGGGCAAATTATACTGTAACCTATAAATAAATGTTCATCTTTTTTATATACTATCAAATGATATATCTTCAAAAAATGAACCTTTAGTATATTAAAAAGTTACTACCATGGTCGTATAATGGCGGGTCCTTGAGGTGTATGAGCACAATAGTTAGTTATATCATGGACCCATCACAATTTACATACTAAATATTCATAATTTACATTCTGAGTATTCACAATTCAAATTGTGAACATTTAGTTGTCATTCAGTATATAAATTGTGTATTTTGGACCACGGAATAATTTGTCGTATGGGAGCATATTTCTCAATTTATATCTCCTTCATTGGGCTGAGTTGAGCACCCCAGCCCAACCAAGAGAAGCCCATCTGCAATTCCTTGATCGACCCGAGGCCCATAAAGAGTGCATTTCTCTCTCATATGCATATCAGTTATCATCTCCTTCCAAATCGAGAGACAAACACTGAAACACCTGGCATGGCGGTCGACATGAAAGCCTTATCACCCAAAATTATGGCTTCTTCCGCCGCGCCTTCTACTATCCCCATCTCCTCTTCATTTCTTCATCACCAGGAATTCAACCCGATCAAGCCTCATTTCTTCCCCGCCGACAATAATTTATCTCTTAACCCCCTCGCCATCCGCTGTACAGACAGAACGTTATCCCATTTCATCTCCGCTAATCATGAACCTCTCCCAAAATCAGCCATTGCAGCCGCCGCAAAAGCTGTTGCTGAAGAGATAGATGGGGAGGGTTCACCTGCCTCTACTCCCACAAAGCCTAACAAAGGCAAGCCTGCATTGCTTCGCATGAACGATGGAGTATGTTTTGTTTTAATGTGTATTGAATTGCGATTGCTTTTGCTTATAAGAAGTGTCCTGAACAATGCTTCGTTTATTTGAAATCAATTGCTGCCTCTCTTTACTTGTTTGCATGGTCTTATTTATTGGTTACTGTTTTTACCAGATGAGATCGAAGAGGCTTTTGGAGATTCAAAAATTGAGGGAGAATAAGAAAGAGTACGACTTGAAAACAGCGATTTCACTGATCAAGCAAACATCTTGCACAACGTTTGTTGAAACAGCTGAGGCTCATTTCCGATTGAATATTGACCCAAAATATAATGATAAGCAGCTAAGAGCAACTGTGAGTTTTCTAATTGCTAATAAGCTAATTGTTAGTGAAGAGTGAAGACACAGTTCAAATTCTATAGGATACTATGATTAGTTCTTTCATGATTCAGTGACTGAATTTTCAGGTAAATTTGCCCAAGGGAACAGGTCAGCCTGTTAGAGTAGCTGTTATTACCCAAGGTTAGTACTACCTTAAAAATATGCATTATATAAACCATGTTGTTTTTCCCCTTCATCAGAAAGGAAGATCGGTTTCTAATTCCTCTAGCGTAAACGGGAACATGAAGCTCCTTTCTTGCAGTATCTCTTGTATTGCACCCTGTAAAATATGTTTTCAGACTCTCCACTTCAACCTTACATACACTGGAAATGTCAGTTGAAGTACTTTCCTAAATTATCATTATGTGTTGTATTTGTATTAAGAATATGCCATCTCCCTTGACTAGATATAGTGTACTTTCTGAATTATATTCCGTACCACATTACTACTGCAAAGTTGGTAGTTTGTTTTTTTGACTAATCATGATGCAGCTAAATCTCCACAGGTGAGAACTTTGATGAAGCCAAAAATGCAGGGGCTGATCTGATTGGTGGAGAGGATTTGATAGAACAAATTAAATGCGGGTTTATGGATTTTGATAAATTAATTGCAACACCAGATATGATGCCTAAGGTGCTGCTCTACTCTTCCATTCTCTGCAGTTGTTCTGACTGATGTTTTATCTTTAACGTGATTATGCTTAGTTTTTATCCTGTGGAAAACCCAACAAGATATGATAATCTGAATAATCTGAACACTAGGTAGTAGATACTGCAGCATGTTCAGAGTGCTAGTGTCAATGAGCATAAATTTTCTCCAATGCTGTTGCTTACTGCTTAGTCATTACACCACTCCCCTCCAAATTTTATCAACCATCTTCCCTATATTTGACTCAACTTTAGCCTCTTCTTGATCATCACCCTGCAACTTCTGGAATCATAGGCAATATTTTATAACTTAGTGATGACAATCTAGTTTGTAATAGTCTGCAACCCGTTTTCTGTATGTGCTATTTTTGGCAACTTATTACCATTCTTCTTTTATTTTCCTGATCTTGGTCACTTGAGACAGCTGATATATTATATTTTTTGTGTTAGATGAGACAGCTGATATATTATATTTTTTTTGTGTTAGATCTCTCTCTCTCTCTGTCTGTCTGTCTGTCTGTCACCGTGTGTGTGTGCATAGTCACTTGTACACACGTATATACAGCTGATATATTATATTTTTTGTGTTAGATGGGACAGCTGATATATTATATTTTTTGTGTTAGATCTCTCTCTCTCTCTCTCTCTCTGAATGTGTGTGTGCATAGTCACTTGTACACACATATATATTTCGGAATGCTGTTTATGTCAATCCTATTTCTTGCTTCGCGTTCTGTTGCTTGCGGGAATGTGAATGAACCTTCTTGCTCTGTGTCTGTTGGACTTGCTTTTATACAATGTTACTTGCACCAGGTTGCCAGTCTAGGAAGAATTTTAGGGCCTCGAGGACTAATGCCAAATTCAAAAGCGGGTACAGTTACTACAAATATACCCCAGGTAATGTCTCATACCTTTCTATTTTACTTATTTAAGAAATGAATATCAAGATTCTGGCTTGATGGTGAACCTCGATACTGTGTTAGTTATCCGCTATGAAGAGAGCAAAACATGGGAATATGCATTGTATGAATGTATGTATGCATGACGGGAAAACAAAAATTTAGAAATAGGAGACGGAAATGAGCCCACATATTGAAATCTTCTCTCCTAGTTTCAGCAATATGCTGCTATACTCCATCAAACCAATTAAAACAGATATCTTCTCCTTTCTGCAGGCTATAGAGGAATTCAAAAAGGGCAAAGTTGAATATCGGGCTGATAAAACCGGGATTGTACACATGCCTTTTGGAAAAGTCGGGTTCTCAGAGGAGGACCTTCTCGAAAACTTTCTTGCAGCAGTGGTATGTATCATCATCGCCTTCTTTCCCTTCAATTCCTTAATTTCTTCATCGAAACACGAGACTTCCCACATGATCATATGGTGAATCAACTCGCTTTCCATTCCTTTTAATTCACAGCAATCAGTAGAATCAAACAAGCCGTTGGGCGCGAAAGTGTTGTACTGGAAAAGTGCCCATGTATGTTCATCCATGGGTCCTTCGATTCGATTAAACATAAGGGAGATGCTGGATTTCAAGCTTCCAACAACTGCTTAGTATAGATAGTATAAACATAAACCTGTAAAGTTTATTTTATGTCGTTGAAGAAGCTTCTTATTTGGCCATAGAGGGTATATAGCAACCTACCATAGAAGAGAATAAGAGATGTAACTATGTAAGAACCTGTTTTTTTGCAGAGAATATTTATCAATTTTTAAAAATTTTCTAATATTTTATTTCCCTATTTTCAATTGTAAAATATGAAAATTTGATTGCTTTTTATATTCTTTGATACATGATTCCTTTCTTTAAATAAAAATAAATGTATAAAAAAGATTGCACCTACCCTAATCCCAAACATCTCAACATTCTCTTGCTCAAATTTCTTTTAAATTAATTAATCAGTTGAGTCTTCTAAACATATGAATAATACCAATTGGGTTATACTTCCATATATATACATATGAATGGTTCGACTGAATTGAGTTAATTAATACGATTATGATTTTACAATTATGATTAGCATCGATATTAATAATTATTTTAATTTTTTACGATTATTATAAGCACAAATATAAATGAATATATCGCACTTGATTATGATAAACATCGATATTGATAATATCTTGTACAAATGAATATATCACACTGTTTTCAAAAAAAAAAAGAATATATCACACTTGTTATACGGATATTGTTAACATTAATATCAATAATAATCAATATAACTAATTGTCTAATTATACTCTATTTAGTTATACGTAGTATTTGGTATTATCGATATTCTCAAAAAAAAAAAAATCATGAAATCTTTATTTCCTGATTGGACCTTCAATAAATATACAGTACAGCTCAGGCTTGATGCACCCACCAAGAAAAAAAATATAATAATTAAAAAATAAAATCTGATACGCTCTTTGGGTTTTTTATTTTTATTTTATTTTTTATTTATACAGTACATAAATAAAGCTTCAAATCTCTCTCTCTGCGGTTTCGTTCCTCTGAACTTGTCCGGATCCCTTCCTGTTCGCTCCTAGGGTTAGTCTCTTTCTTCTCTCTGAATTCTCCGTATATGGTTACCTATAGTTCGTAGATATATGCGAATTATGGTGCGCTCGGTTTAACGTTTTTGATTTTTTGTTAATTTAAATTTTGGTATAGTTTTCCAAAAAAAAATTTTGGTATAAATTTCAAAAGTTTCTTCGATTTTTGCTAGTTGATGGTATGAATTTGAGGTGCGGTTGTTTGAGCTGTTGAATACTAATTTTTATTTTTATTTTTTGAAGGGATAGGAAGCAAACACTTGAAAGAAATCATTTTTAATCTCCTCAGCGAACAGGTATTTTCTTCGATTTCTGGTTTAAGTGAATTTGTTTATAGATGATTAAGATGGAACTGAATTACAGTACTAAAGCTAAATTGGCGTAATTTACGTTGTTGGCTTCTGAACTACTCTCGTTTTTGCGATTGAGATGAGAATTTTTTTCTTTTTCCTGTTTGTTTGTTTGAGTTTTTGTTTGTTTGTTTGTTTGTTTGAGAATTTTGCATTAGAAAGTGTTTTGCATATGTTTTATACTTTTATATCATGGTTGTGCTTAGATTTGTGTTAATTACACATCTTTAGTTTTCGTGTACCTCATTTATTTATGTACCACTTTGCAATGGTTCTCCTTAACATCATATACATATGCATGTGTGTATTCGTTTGTTTATGAATTCATGAGGTATGTTGAGTAGCCAGCTAAAAGGATATAACACCATTTTGCTGAGATTGAGTGACATGTAGTGGCTGAAAAGTTGTTGATTTGATGAATAGACTTATTAAGGATTTTGATGCATTTCATTTTTATTGTTTTATTTGTCATTTCTCTGTTAAGGATGGGAAGTCCCTTTGCAACCTAAAAGTTGTTCAGTGTGTTAGCAGGGCATTTTTTTAAATATTTATTTTTAGGTGTCTATGGGTCAAGCAAGAAGGTAAAGACTTTTCTTATTGAGCTATATGCTATATTGTTTTGACAGAGTCATTCATTTGATTTTCCTATTATCTGGTTTATGGAACGATATCACTATAAATGATTTACTTGAGCTAAATATTTTTGATTAGTTTTTTTAGCTTGTATCATTCTTCTTCTTGTATTTTCTTTGAATTCTGATTTTGAGACATGTTTTTATTGGATTGTGTTTCACTGTTTTGGTTGCATAGTTTTGTTTACCTATCAAAATTACTGTGATGCAAACTTAAAGATGTCTTGGAAATATCATTTCATGGCATTCTTTTAGAAATTGGGTTCATGTGTGCTCTAATCAAATACAACCCTACAGTACAAAAGTTCATCCATAGATCAATCAACATTCCATCATCAGTGAACTGCTTAGAAATCCAATATTTACCCAGCCTTGTAATCTTCTGATTTTAGAAAGCTAGCATCACCTGAAATTGTGAAAGTTGGCATAAATATTTTGCGGAAAAATTACTTGTGAAAAAAAAAATCCTGTGGTCACTCTAAATTGAGAAAAAAAAATCTTTCCAACAAGATAACAAGAGCATGGGACCTGAACACTGGATTGAGGACATAAGCATGTGCCCTTGCGTGACTGCTCAAAATAATATGGGCATGTCTTAGCCATCTCTGAGTGTGTCCGATGAGGGACATGCTGGGCACTGTGCCCTCGGCCAAAAAGGGCTTCTGTGTATGAAGGCACTAGTTTACCATCACAAACTGGCCTTCATGGGGTATAATTTGTTTGTACTAGCTTTAAAACATATCATATATGACATTTAATCGCCTGGTTTACATTTTAGGATTTTCTCAATTTGCAATATGGCTGTGCAGGATAAGCTTTGTGATATATGGTTCACAATTCTGGGTTGTATTATTTAATCTATCTCTGTCATTTGGCAATTGTCATACAGGAAAGTCCCGAACATGGAGCAAAACGGTGCTGGGTGCCAAACTCCTCAAGCCCCTACGCTTTGCGTCAATAACTGTGGATTCTTTGGAACTCCAGCAAACATGGACATGTGTTCCAAGTGCTATAAAGACGCAATGTTGAAACAAGATCAAGCTAAACTTGCTGCTTCTTCGCTCGAGAGTATAATGAATGGCGACTCCAGCTCCAGTGCGAAGCCCGTAGGCATCACCCTAGCTGCACAGGACGGTCCCACAGAGACCCTAGCGGTACCAACCCAAACATCCTCTCCGATGTTGGAGAACCCCAATGGGGAGAAGCCCAAGGAAGGTCCAAGCAGATGCAGCAGTTGCAAGAAGCGTGTTGGCTTAACAGGTTTCACCTGTCGATGTGGAAATCTCTTCTGTGCTGCCCATCGTTACTCGGACAAGCACGACTGCCCTTTCGACTACCACAAGGCTGCTCAGGACACAATAGCCAAAGCCAACCCGGTTGTCAAGGCCGAAAAACTCGACAAGATCTAGGCGACTTCACAGTGAGTGTTCACGATCGAACTCCTATATATCCATCCCAGTTGTCGTTTCCATCGTGGCTTCGGTGATATCTCTCTGTAGTGACTTATGAGATGCCTAGAATGGTGAGAGAAGGTAGTCTATGCTTGATGTGGCATCTAGTGATCAATGAATTCTATGTTATTTGTTGTTGGTGTGAGGATTATACTTTGGTTTGATCTCAAGTCCTCTCTACTCTCGGTTGTTGGGCTTTTTGTGCTTTCATCTTCGAATGTAGTGGCTCCTTAAACCAATATACCAGCAGTTTGTTTATCCAAAATTTGCTTCAAATAAATTAGTTTTTTATATTATCCAAAATTTGCTTCAAATAAATTAATTTTTTAAATTACCCAAAATTTGCTTCAAATAATCTTCCACATATTTTCCCTTTATTATTATTATTATTATTATTATTATTGAAATAGTCTTCCTCGACAATGAGCTAGTCCAATTGCAGGGGGAATAGCTATTAACTTAATTTGTTTGGTAAGTTATTTTATTATCATGAATAGCCATAGCTATGAGCTTATTATAATGGTTCGAGATCATGAAAATAGGACGATTCGGTTGTTTGATAAGTAATTTTATTCATGATAATACTATTTCTCAAGAATGAGCTATTTCCTTGAAGGAGAATATCTATTAGATATTAGCTATTAGTTTATTCCCCTTATTTTATTCTTGATAATAGTATTTACCTTATTTTACGGGCTGAAGATCTCAAAAATAAAACTATCTCGTTGTGTAGTAAACCATACTCATGAACTTTATGTACAAAATTCACACTTTACTCACGGTGTCACTCCTTTCAGGGCAATACTCTTTCCTCTTCTTATTCTTTTTTGTTTTTGTTTTTGTTTTTGTTTTTTTTTTTGATATAGTAGAATTTTTCTGAAAAATTATAGTTGTTATGAACAGATACTGCATTATAATAGAGCTAGTAGTATTCAAAAAAAAAAGTGTTACAATGTAATATCTGTTTGTAACTACTTTCTCAACTTACTATCCCAGAAGCGGTGAACTCATAACCTCCCATTTCGTAGAGTCACTTTGTGCCCCTAGACCCCTTTCAAAATTATTAAACACACTAATAAAAGAATTTAAAAACAATAATGAGTTTAAATAATCTAAAACAAATTAAAAGCTTAAAAACTCCATATTCTAAAATTTAAATAAAAAATTATTATTATATCTTGGTTCAATTAACCCCTTAAAAAAGAGATTAATTCGGAATATCTTGGTTTTTCCTCAAAGGTTATATTGGTTACAAACTCATGAAATTAGAGGTGAGCCTGAGGACAACGGTCAAACAACCATTCAAGACTATAGAATCTCTTACTTTTATAGGATAACTGTCAAGTTAGGATTTAAGAAATTCACATAAATATGCAATCTTCGAGCATATACTCATAAACAATAATAAATGTGTAATCTCCATATCAACTTACCCAATCAGTCGACAATCATCTTGCCAAGGCAACGAGCCTTGACAAAGGAAGACAAGGGTGTATACTAATGACTCAAGGTCATCCCTTCGGCTGTGAACTCTTCCCAAGTGTGGATGCACACTTGCAAAGAGCAGAGTTCCACTACTATACAAGCATACAAAACATAGTTCCCACTTTTAGTTCTCTACTTAGTAAATCTAGAAAGGAGAAAATTGTCATTTGGTCCAATGACTATTGTAGTAGTGTTAATTGCTATCCGCGACTTTCAAAAATGTTAATTGTGTACCTTGACTATGCTTTTTTTCTCAATTTTGGTCACACAGGCCAAATTGCCGGCCAGATGTGACCGGAAAAAATTAAATCACATATTATTCTTAATTAGAAAGGGCAAAATAGTCATTGTTATGTCTGCCGACATCATCCATTTCCACCATTGTCGCCGGAGCTGCTATGTTCTTCGACGGAAAACAGAGGAGAGGGAGAGAGAGAGGGGTTGCCGGGTCTACTAGCTCGCTAGAGAAGAGGAGCGATGTCGCTGCTCGCTATAGATCGCCGTTGGTCTACAGTTCGAGAGCGAGAGACAGGGTCGCTGGTTGGTGCTCACCGCCGGACTGCCATGGCCGCCACTCTGCTTCATCGACGACTCCCCTACTTTTTTCCGTCACCGTTGCTAGTGAAGACCGAGAGACAGAAGTTCACAGCTGCTGCTTCATTCTTCATTCAACCAGCGAGAGAGAGAGAGACGAGAGAGACATAGGTAACTTCAAGTTGACTGCGGCGACGGTAACTTCAAGTAGACGGCGGCGGCGGCAGCTTCAAGTCAACGGCGGCGGTATAAATTGAATGGAGAAGACGACGGAGAAGAAATAATAAAGTAAAATGACTATAATACCCTTATTGTTTGGCCTATTAATATTTTCCGGTCACATTTGGCCGGCAATTTGGCCGGCGTGACCAAAATTGAGAAAAAATGCATAGCCAAGATACGCAATTAATATTTTTGAAAGTCGCAAATAGCAATTAACACTACTACAATAGTCATTGGACCAAAATGGCAATTTTCTCTTATTATTATTACTAGTTTTATACGCGCATTGCGCGAATGGGTTAATGCCCAATTTTATATTTAAATAAAAATTTGAAAGTATATCAATGCAAGATTATATAGGAGAATTTTATACATGGGTAATTGAATGTCGAATTTTTTTAATTTAAATATCTAACTCAAAGTATATGAATCCAAGATAATATAGAAAATTCATTATAATTATTACTAAAATAAATGTTTGCAATCTTGTAAAATCGATAGTCTAAATATTTAGTCTAAAAATGATAGTCTAAATAAATACTATTTTTAATTTGAATTTTTCTAAGTGTTCTTAATTCTCTTTTGAGTAACATTGTCATTGTCTTCATCTTTACTATTTGTTCTCTTCCTTTTTGTTGGTAGTGTGTCATTTGCAATTCGGATATTGTTGGTAGCATAGATGACAACGTCATGCAATGAGATTATGGTATAGGAGCTATGGACTTTCCTTTAGGTGTTCTGCTTGGGGTTCATTTGTTTCAACCATTATTGTTGAATGAGTTATTGTGGATAAAGAAATCTCTATTTTAAGAAAAAAAGATTAAATTAATTAATAAAAATTTGAAAATTTAAAATATTATGTATTCCAAAGATATTAAAAGGTAGTTTCTTGCTTCAATTTGTTGGGTAATGGGTTATTTTAGTACTTTCATTGTCAACAAATTCCCCAAGTAGTTAATATGATTGGTTTCAAACTATTCTTTTTTATTTTTTTCATGGTATTAAAGAAATACATATGTATCATTTTTTGGTGTAACTACTAATTTATTTAATTCAATAAGGGTAAAATAGAGTGATTCCACTTCAATTTGTTGGGTTATTATTTGAGTACTCTCTTTGTCAACCAATCGGCAAGTAGTTAATATAATTAGCTTCAAATTATTTTAAAATTTTTTTCATAGTATTAATAAAATACTTGGTAAATAAATATATAACATTATTTTGTATTATAACTTTGATATTTAATTACAAGATATTGTAAAAATAAGATATGGACAATATAATGAATATCAATTGATAAATTTGAATGTAAAGAATCTTTGCATGAGAGAAAATAAAGACAATATAACTAATGAAATTATTTATGTTATTTAATTTAATTTTTTGATAATGAATAATTTTTTCAAATAAAGGTATTGTAGATACATAATTCTAAATTAAAGAAATTATGTATCATTTTTTGTTGTAGCTACTAATTTATTTAATTTAATAAGAGTAAAATAGAGTGAGAAACTTAATTATGTCAAATTTGATTGAGATGGGGTTCGAACCTAAGATCTTTCTTATAAAAATTAATGGGTAAGTTAAAAGTTAACGGAATATTAACGGAGAAGAGAATATTTAACGGAAAACTTAACGGATAATCATAAAAGTAAGGTTAAATTAGGTAATCTCTATTAATAATATTAATCTGAATTATCTTAACCATCTATTTGATTAAATAATTAATCTGAACCATCCATTTGATTAAATAATTTGACCGCCATTTTTTCTACCCATTTTAGGCCTAACTCTCTTTGGCTCTTATTAGTATAGTAGATTATAAACTATGTTATGAAATGTGACTTTTCCCATTAACATGGAGTTCACATAAAACCCCTCTTTCTAATTTGTTGAAATCCACTTATATGGGAAATTTTTGAATTTCATAACTGAAGTGAACGTAGTAGACTTGCAAAAGTTTAGTTCTTTACAAGAGTTAATTCCATTTTTGGTCCTAGATTTAAATGTGACTTCCACTTTTAGTTCTAATATTATTGTGACATGACCAATTTTGGTCCTCCGTCAACAAAATCGTTGAAATTTTGTTAAATACAAGGACATTTAGATCTTTTTTATACAAAATAAGTTGACCCAATATATATATATATATTTTGAAACAATCCATAATTGAAGCTCAAAATGCCGTTGTATTTAACAAAATTTAAACTATTTTGTTGATAGAGGACCAAAAATGACCATGCCACAATAATACTAGGACTAAAAGTGTATATTTTGATAAAAAAAAGACTAAAAGTGAATTACCACATATAATTTTAGGATAAAAAATCGAATTAACTCTTCTTTACAACTAGAAATAATCCAAAGTATTAGAGGGCCTGTCCTGGCAAATTATATTGTGGACCATGTCCCATAATGCATTGTGAACCATGATAATGACTGATATTACAGTTGTGTTAAAAGGGAACTGTAGTTGTGCAGAACAGATGTTGTTTCACTCATTCAACACAACTGAGTATCAGTTCAACACAACTTAATATCAGCCATGGTGCATGGTCCAGGGTGTAATGACTGGTCCTGGCCTATCTCTTGACATCACCACCATCGGATTTTCATCACCAGTAAGAAATGTGACTACACAACCATTAGTCCTTCTTCTATCCATACTACTCGCTTCTAAAACTTGAATGACATAAAAGCCCCTAGCTTGGTAAACAATATAGATTTGAATAGAAAATATGCAATTTACCCATCAAATGTTAAAAATATAATTTATATATTGAATGTTCATAATTTACATACTGAATATTTACAATTTAAATTGTAAACATTCAGTATGAAAATTGTGACGGGTCCACATTACAAGGTGGATTCAGTCCATAGTATAACTATTGCAAATCAGGGCTTTGTCTACCAAACCAGGGCTTTCATATTTGCGCCATTCCTATGGATTTTCTCATTCAATATTTACATCATTGCCACCCATAAATCATAATTTTTGGGTGTGATATATGGGGTTTAATTAGACAATAATAATACATGGATCAAAGCAAGCGAGTTGATCGATGATCAAGTTGTTGCCAGTGTGACCATGACAGTAACATTGAACAAATTAAGGTAAGGGCAGTACGATGACAGCTTTGTTGTGTGTCACAGCCGCAGAAATGCAATGAATTTGTAGTAAAATGAAGGTGGATATAGATATAGCATGTGATGTGAACTCCCACATGCATTTTCATCACACTAGTTGCTTGTCTCCTGTTGCGCTACATGCTCAATAAATGTACCGCCTTTTCATTTTTTTCTCACATTAAAGTCGTTACAGTAAAATTAACCAAATATTGCCAAACTTGTAGTCTAGTGGCACCCGGTGTTCCAGTTAACACTGCCACATGGATGATGAAAGTGGGTTTGAGCCTGTGGAGGCAACTGTTAACTTTTTGTGCTTCAGTAGGTTGAGAAAGTAGTTATGAACAGATACTACATTGTAACAGAGTCAGTAGTACTAAAAAAAAAAACAAATATTATTACATGACTATGTATCATTAACGCTTGCGAACCAAAACATACATGACTCCTATAAGTCACCGTTCAATCAATACAAAAATTAACTGTCACACGTCACTTAAAATACTAGTGCGTTTTTTGAATTCTCTAATAATTTTCATGAAATGAAAATGTGCCCCATTTCATCTTTTTAATAGTCACTCTCGAATAATTTTCTAATTTTATTTTTTCTTATAAATCGTAACCCGATAAATGACTAAACCATGATAAACTAAACTCCAATTGACCCGGATCTTAAAGCATTTTCACAAATTGCATGCTTGATATGGGAAGAAGTAAAAGTAGAAATAGTAGGACCCACCCTGGATGGGCCCACATATATACCTCCTTCCACAGAACCAACAATGGCCGAATAAAGCAGAAAATTTTATGTGGTTTATATGGAAATGCATATATTTTTTTATTTTATTTTATAAACTTAAAACATATAATATTTGTTCAATAAATCAGATTAAATAAAATAGGAGGACAAGCATGTCGTGTGGCGTTTAATATTTTTAGAATTAAAAAAACAAAACAAAACAAAACAAATTTTAAGGATTAGACTAATCAAAATTATTTGTGGGTCCCGCCGGTTGGCCGTGGAATCTTTCTAAAGAGATAAGCAATGTGACGCGGAGACCGGGCGAAGATACGTGGACCACCACAGAGACACAAAGTGGGCACCTACCAATGGGGAGCCAAAACGTGGCGCGATACGGAAGCAACACGTGTGAAGCCACGTGTACCCCACGGTGTGTATAAAATAAAGTGGAAGAGTTGGAGATGGATTAATATTTTGAGAAAGCAAGGGTCAGTTTGGGCGGCTGAGAAACAGCCCAACTGGTTGGGTGTTGATCGTCGAGATAGACGTTGTCGTTGACGGCAGGTGCTGAATCAGCCTGAGAACGATGTAATTAGAGCGGTGATGATAAAATTTAGAGTATCCCTTAATTGTAAAATTTCAATAAAAAGAATAAGATTGTGATTGATGGATGGGATTGGGTATTGGGATATGGACCTAGCTAGATCGGAAAGACAGGACGGATGAGAGAATTGGGCGGAGCATAGTAAAGGGCAAATAATCAAGTCAGTCGAAGGAAAAGGAAACGGCATAGTCCAAGGAGTCGGACTAGCAGCGACACTCAACTAAGTAGAGGAGTCGGACTAGGATTAGCTAGTATACCGGAGCAAGTCGTAGAGCCAGCCGGAAAAGGGGAAGAAGAGGAGCACTAATCGGTCTTTGCGAAGCCTCCTAAATGGTCGAGAAAGGAAGGTGTAGTAAGAGAAGTCGATTAATTTAGAAAGAAAGTCGGCAACACGTGAGTTAGAGGGGAGAGCCAGCCAATCGGTAACCTGGCAATGATGATGTCAACTGTTGTGGAAGGCGGTTCGACGCAAAGGAGATGAAAAATTGGCATGAACTCTCATGATTAAGGCATTTATAGCTTCATTTATTGCATTAATGAGAGCGTGAGCGTTTTAATCATCATTGTACATGTATAAAAGATGTGAGAAAGCTCTGAACAAGGGTTAAGCAATTCATATACACACAAGAATTGATAAAAAAAAATACACTTTACCGGTAACTTATAAACTTTTTCAATAGTATTGGCCCGCTGGCTGAATACTTTGGTAGTCACGAAACCAACAACGATGTTAAACACACTAATCCAACACAGTAAATTTAAACTCTAAATTTAGCCAACTTGTCTAGACTTATACAAAGACAGTTTCACCTAAACTTATTAGACGTCCATTCATAGTTGTTTGACGTAATGACGTTTATGAATTAGATACATGTGAAACATATGATATTCTACTTTTGTTTGGGGGTCGAACTCACCTTAAGTATGTCACCTCAAATCTAGTATAGTCCGAAAATATAATTAACTGGTCCAGTTTTAAGAGATCATTTTCCTTATTATTTTGAAAATCAGATTCCTTTCTTTATATTTTAGAAAATCAACTTATAATTAATACATTTAATTTGAATCGTACAAATACTCTGAAGGAAACTAGTGAAGGAGCTAAAAGCAATAACAATACCTTATTTTTTCAAATTCTTGTGAGATTTCATACTTTATTTTCGACCGTTTATACCGGCCAAATATCTATGCCGTAAAAATTAACCCACTTGTTATACTGCTATTTGCCTACCCAAGCCAATTTGAGCATATTACATCAGTCAACTTGCAAAGTATTGGTTAAAGTTTTCACAACACAACAATTAAATATATTTTGAATAAAAAATATAAAGTTGAAACTCCAATCTTATCAAAATGTACAAAAAAATGTATCCAATTGCGTATAGGTGGTTTTTGCCCACCATTTACAACACGTCCAGACTGTACCATATTATAATATAAAATACTAAATATCCTCCAATTCTTTTATTATTTTATTGGCATGAAAATAACATAAAAATTAATTAATTAAAATAAATATGATAATGTATTGCGACGATTAAGTAAATAACACGTGAGAGCGTGCAAATCCAGATTCTGGAACCTGCACTGCACCTCAAATGGGGGTAATTTGGGAAAAGTTACGGGGGTAATTTGGTCAATACAGAGGTATCCAATTTGCCAGATACGCGTATCTATGAGGCCATTATTCCTCAATTTTCTATCGCCATAGCCAATTTCTTCCACCTTAAAACTCCCTTTCTTCTCCTCAATTCTCAGCTCTCTTTTCTCCCTAATCTCTCTCTCTTTCTCTCTAAGGATTTCTGATTTTTTGATTTTGAGGATGGCTCAGAAGACGGGGAAAGAGGAGACGGAGTTCAAGGTAGTACCTGAGACGATAACGCTTTGCGTCAACAACTGCGGCGTTACCGGGAATCCGGCGACGAATAACATGTGCCAGAAATGTTTCAGCGCCTCCACCGCCGCCGTCGGCTCTTCCTCCGCCGCGATCCACCACAAATTCGGCGAGAAACAGCCTAGATCTGGCTTCAGGAGGTTGTCGCCGGAGAGGACGAGTCCGGATCTAAAGAGGCGAGAGGATCGGACGGTTGCGATTGGAGAGAAATCTGTCGAGGAGGAGGAGGAGAATCGGTCGCCTCCTGCTAAGAGAGAGGTGAATCGGTGCTCCGGCTGCCGGAGGAAGGTCGGATTGACGGGATTCCGGTGCCGATGTGGCGAGCTCTTCTGCGGCGAGCACCGGTATTCCGATCGACACGACTGCAGCTACGACTACAAAGCCGCCGGCCGAGACGCGATCGCCAGGGAGAATCCGGTCGTGAAGGCCGCAAAAATCGTTAAGGTTTGAACGTGACGAGAGACGTATAAAATACGCCAAAACGGAAAAGGATCTCTTCGATCTCTGCAGCTCATATGAAAACAAAAAAATCGGATAATAGATGGTCGAAGAAAGCTTCGCTACGATTAATATTTGTTTTCTGATTTGATCTTAAAGATTGTAGCTTTACGATTCCTAATTAGAATTTCATAGATTTTGATCTGTTGTTAATGAATTCTCATCCCCTTCCAAACCTCTCTGCTTTTCACCCAAAATTTGCCTCCGATTAGTAGACCTGTTCATCGTAAGGTTACATGCCGTGAATTTGACTGGCTCATGGGGGCAGTCTTGTCTATGATTGAGAGAGACCAACTTATTGTCATGACTCGTGATAAACTAGTAGTGAATCGCGAGATATTGACGAACGTTCAAGAGATAGACACACCACCCCCGATATGGCCTCGAAATAGACTACAAATATAGTAACTACGAGAAATAAATAATGGAACTTTATCTGAAAAATCAATTAGGTGTTTAATCTTTTAAAAGTTTTAATTGAATCCATTCAAGCATCATTTTTACCAAAAATTGACTGTCGGCGAACGACGCCAGTCGCCTTTTCGATCATTTGGAGTTCTGATCGCCTTTCTGGAGAGGTGACAACAAATGGTCGTCAATTGTTGACACTTTAAAATGTTTAGGTAAAGTTTGGAAGTCTAATTTACTTTAAAAAAAAAAAAGAATAGTTATAATTGAGAAAAAAAGTATAACAATATTACGAGTAGTGAGCATTACAAGTTGTTTTGAGATCATGGAATTTATCTCATCAAATATACTTTGGAATATTAATATTTATAATTTATGTTATGTAATAATATTATAAATTATAAATATACATCAAGTATATGGTAATGTATATAAATATAAAATCAAGAAAATAAAAGTAAATAATAAAATGAAACAATGTTATCATGTTGGTGTTGTAGTGAAAAAAAGCTGCAAAAAGCCTAAAAAGGAGAGGGCATTGTCAAAATTGTCAGAGCCATTTGCATTGTTAGGCAAGTAGTTGAGACTTTAATTCCAACATCCAACTAATCTTTTTATTTTCTTGATTCAACTTTAATGTTGTCCATATTTTTTTGGAGCCTCGTAATCATGTTGGTCTAAATACACCCAATTCGGGATAATTTTAATCAAATTAATTCAATAATTTATTTGGTAATAACAAAATTTTAAATTTATTTTTTTAATAAGAGTTATCTATTAATGTTTTTTATTTAAAATTTATGATAAAATAGAATGAGTAGTTTTTCAAAAAAAAAAAAAAAGAAGAAGAAGAATGAGTAAAAGCTTGTAAACAATGGCATGCAGGAAATGGAAGGCCCCACTTTCTTTATGGGCTTTTAGCATCTATTCAAATCATGAAATAATCTTGAAGGGACCATGCCATCCAAATTTTGGCACTAAAATAGAAGCTTTCTTTCTTGGATGCTCATCAAAGCAATACCATCTCCTGGCCCATATCCTATATATCTTTTTTTTTTTTTTTAATAATAATATAATTTTATGTGTATAACCTCTTATACTTATAAAGTTAGGGGATTTGTCGTCATGAGCAGCTCAATTGATCACAGGGATTGAGTTTCACCGATAGTATGTGAGCAACCTCTCTAAGTGAGGGGGTTCCTTGTGTATAGTAAGCAAATGTCTGGCTTTTATCACGTAGATTTAAAAAATGTCAAAAATTAAAATATTTTCCATGGAAAAAAAAAACATTTTTCTTAAGGTTCATGCATTAATATGAGGTAGACAAATTGTATTGATATTTGGTTGATAATTGATTGATTAGGGGCACGTTGGCTTCATTGATTTGAGGGTGACATGAAGGGAATCTGGTGATTAGTACTGCATTAAAGAATTATTGAATTTTTTTTCTTTGAAACAAAAAACTAATATTGCCAACTTTGGCTAAGTGGGAAATATTATCTAAAATATTGCTGGACTACTCTAATGAAACATTACTCTATGAATGAATGACAATTGTCCTTAAATTTTATAGATAATCTATTCTTTTTATCTCATTGCAATCAATCGAGATTCATAGAGAAAATATAAAGATGCAGAATATAATTCGACAAAGTCGAGAATTTTAATTATTAAAAAAATCCAAGAATGGAAAAATATTTTTCCTATTCGGAACAAGGGTGAGGGTAGAAACATTATTCTTTATCCCTTAGCTATCCCTACAACTTGTCATTTAATTTACACTTATAGTGGCAACTTCTAGTTAAGTTGGTCAGAAAATTGATAATTAAATATTCAAATGAGTTATGTTAGAGAGTTAACAGCTAAATTGGTTAGATAATTAGCTTGCTAACTCCAAGTTAAAAACCTGGTCAAATTTTATACTATTTCATATTTATTCCTACTCATAAATTGATTTAATTTTATTTAAAATTAATGGTTTCATGTAAAAGAAAAGAAAGAAGAAGAAAGTGAACAATATTTGTCACAGTTTATTCATGAGCCTGGAGAAGATATGGTGGGAATTAAATATAACAACCTCGGAAAACAAAATTATTTGGCTACAATTATTCTCAGATCAGAGCAAATTCAATTCGTAACAAACAATTCAGTGAATCATTCTCTTGCCTCTGCTAATCACGGTGGCCGTGAGCGTCGGAATGCTCTGTTCATGCCGGAAAAAGTTATCGGGATCGACCTTCGTCTTCACCTGAACCAACCTATGAAAGTTGTCTTTATAATACATCTCCCCCCACGCGCTAGCTTCCATGACCGTTGCGTTCCCGCTCTTATCGGACCCCAAATCGAGGTCTCTGTAATTCACATACGCCTGTCTGGGCGAACTGGACACATAAGGAGTCATATATCTATAAAGCTTTCTGATCCAATTAATGTGACGCGCCGCCGCGTCGTCGTCGAGGGTTTCCCAGAGCGTGAGGTATTGGATTTTGTAGATGACGCCTTTGCGGTGGGGGAAGGGCGTGGCGGATTCGGAGATGTTGGCCATCATGCCGCCGTAGGGGTTCCAGATCATTAGTGGGGAGTCTTCTGATAGGAGGCGTTTGAATAGGCCTTTTAGGCCGGTTTCTGGGATGGGTTGTGTGACGAAATCGGATTTGGCTTTGAAGTAGTTCTTGAACAGGGATTTTCCGTCCAGGAGAACTTCCGGGGAGGTGTTTGTTGGGTATCCGGCGATGTAGAGAATGGACTCTATCCAGCTCATTTCTATGCTGTCTTGCTTTGTTAACCCCAGTTCCGGAAAGCTCTGCTCCATCACCTATAATGTGATATTTGATAAATAACTTTTAGAAGATACTTATTAACGGATTGAATTAGGGTGTAAACGAGTCGAGCCTAGGTTCGAGCTCGAGCTCATTAAAGAAGGCTCGGCTTGAGCTCGTCAATTTTCGAGTTGCTCGAGTTCAGCTCGGGTAGCTGGATTGTTTGAGCTCGAGCTCATGTTTGAACTCGAGTTTCAGTTCGACTTTGAACTCAATTAACATATTTGATTTTAAATTCTTATTTCAATTATATATAACATTATATATATATATATATATATATATATATATATATGGCTCGCGAGCGACTCAACGAGCCACGTGCCTAAGATATTAGAGCTCAAGCTCGGCTCGATTATTAAACGAGACTCGTGAACAGCTCGACTCATTTACACCTTTAGATTGAATTAGGAATTTGATTAGTTAACAACATTAGCTGTTGAGAGATGTTTAGTAAATTATAGCTGATTAGATGCAAAATAACCTTTAAGAGCATGATTTATTTTTCTAAAAAATCTAATTAGAAAAGAGGTGTTGAATAACTTTTTGAATTTTAGTATTTTAGGACAACAAAATATTATAAAAAGCTAATTAATTGAGCACCCATATTGACTGATTAAATACTACAAGAGGACCAATACTAGTTTTAAATCATAAAATCAATTAAATGGTGCATAAATTATTAAATTAACGAAAAAACACCAAAACCCTTATACTAACCTCGCATCAAATTAACTATCATTTTTTTTGAAAATCCAAATTAACTATCATTAAATTACCTATTTTGACCAATTTCTTTAATTTAATTGAATTATAAACGTTATTGTTTCAAAACAAAATTGAATTAAACGTTACATTACCTTGAGGAGTCTGTCGGCGGAGCCGAGGAACAGGGCGTTGTAGGCGGTTTGGACAGTCCGGTTGGCGAGTCCGCCACCTCCCTTAACCACCGATAACTCCACCCTCATGAAGAGATCCTCGTCGATCTTATCGGCGATGTTTTGCCACTTGTAAAGGATTTTCGTGGCGCCCTGTTCCAGAGTTTTTGGAACAGTGAAAACCGTCACGGTTTCCGGAACCGGCACTAACCTTAACTTCCACGAAAGTATAATCCCGAAACTGCCCCCGCCGCCGCCTCTGATAGCCCAGAACAGATCCTCCCCCATGGATTCCCTATCTAGAATCTTCCCGTTCGCGTCCACGATTCTGGCGTCCAAAACATTGTCAGCTCCGAGACCATACTTCCTCATCATGGCACCGTACGCGCCGCCGGTAATGTGCCCGCCGATTCCCAGGCTGGAGCAGAGCCCGGCGGGGAACCCGTGAACCTTACTCTTCTCCGATATCCTGTAGTACACTTCTCCGACCGTCGCCCCGGCCTGCGCCCAGGCTGTATTCGCCTCTATATCCACCTCCACCTTGTAAAGTTATAGAGTAAACTGTCTCGTTAATTAATGAACAGGTTGTAAATAGTGTACAAGGATAAATAACAAAAGTTATAACAGAAACTAGTCTACAAAAATGTATTATTATGTTTATAGCCAGAATACTAATTCTTGTCCCAATAGTCAGCACACTAAGAACGAGGTCGGGTGAGTGGGACAGTTGTTCCACTGCCTTCATTGTGGCTCAGGAGTAAAATTGTTAGTAATTAATGAATAAATGAGCTGACTATAAATAGTGTAAAGGAAAAGTAGCAGAAGTTACGACAGAAATTAGTTTACAGAAACATATTTATAATAGATAAATAACGCACCTCGCGCAGCCGGGCGAGGTCGACGATCACGAACGGCGACTCCATCTCGGAGATATACGACACCCCTTCGTAATCATGGCCGCCGCTGCGCAATCGGAGCTCAAGCCCGAGCTGTTTGGCGCAAACCACCGCCGCCTGCACGTGGGCCTCGCAAAGCGGGGTGAATATAATCATCGGCTTCTGGACTGACGGCTCAAGGCACCGGAGATTCTGAGCTGTAGATTCCAGAACCGCCGTGAAAGCCGAAGCATTATTCTTCGGGGTGAAGAAAGCGTCGGAGAACGGGATGGAGACGCCGGATGTGTTGGAAATGCATTGGTAGAACTTTTCGTTCAGTGATGAATCGTCTGAGAAAGCCGCCGGAGTTGACAGCACAAGTAAGAAGAGTGAGAGAAAAGCAGAGTTTAAGGTTGCCATCAGGGCTCGATCTGTCTGTGTTGTGTTGGCGATGTGGAGAGTTTAAGGTTGTCGTATATATAGGAAAAGATGATGACTTGGGTGATATAATGCAAACGTCAGAGTTCAAGATTTGATTTTGCCTCCTATAATTGCCTAGCCTCTTAATTCAGTTTAGTTATTATGAATTACATATAGATACTTTATTTGTCTGATATAGGGCGATGGGGTATTCAACGTTTTTGAAAACAAAAAAATGTAATTTTTAGATTATTATACAAGAACAAGATATATATATAATATAATGCATATCCTTAAAGAGTGTTAATATGTTTTATGATCTTTCAAAAAATAGGTAACGGATAAGATACTGAGGTCGGGGTAGTCTATTTGTTACACACAGATAAGAGCTCAGTAGATGGCTTAAAGGTGTGAAGGCTCAAGATAATTGTGACGATTCGGTCTATGGAGGTGGCTTGCTCAAAATTATTGAGAGATAATTAGAGCAACAATAACGTATTGAATGAAGACAATTATTGGCAATTACACATTTATGGAAAGATAATTAAATCAACCTAAATTAGTCCCTATTACCTAAAAATATATCATCTTTCCTAAATCACATCCTCATCTAACAAATTATATCATCATAAATACTTGATTACCATAATGAGTCTCTATTACCACATTCACTCATTCCTTAAAGTTGACTAGCTGAGAGCTCTCTATACAAAACTTACATGTACAAAATTTCTTGTAAAGATAATGGATTTTGACTTGACGGTTAACACTACCAAAAAAAACCTGTTAATTTTATCTTATAATTTTCACTTGAAAAGATAATATTTACTTAGGGTAACCATGCAAAGGTTACAAAACCAACAATGGAGTTTTGGTGGTGTAGGAATGATAGATAATTGCATTAAAAGAAGATAATTGTTTACCAAAACATAGTTTAATCAAGATTTGTCCCAACATGTTGCCACTTTTGACCACCTAACTAACTTTGTGTACGTTTATCTGGTCTTCATATGATGCGCTATAATTCTACCGCATTTCTTGCCTTCAACATAGTAATTGAACTGGGAATGGTGTCTTGACTCTATTCGTATGTTCAAACCCATAATTTTGGTAATATAATATGGTAAAAATTATCAATAGTCGTGATTGTCTAATTTTTTTAATATTAAAAAGTTGAAGAACAAATCATTCCAAATGTATAGGGACAAATTATACCAACGGCCAACCACCTTATTCTCTCATTGAAATTATCAACAAAAATGTGTAAATAATCCCAAAAAATGATGAGATTTAAACTCCTGACATCTCTAAAGAAATAAGAGTGCACAACAACTCACACCAACCAAACTGGTTATGTTAACATCATTATTGTTTCATGTATAAAACTTCACAATTTTGAAAAAAGGAAGTAAATGTGTTAATCTTGGGGTTTTGTCAAAGCATGGGTGCAAAAACTAATCAACACCCCCCAAACGTGGGGTTGAGGGCAACATAATCAATTAACTGAATTAAGACTATGGTGGTTTTGCAATGGCGTATTTATTTGCGGGACTGGCGCATTTATGTTGGCCAATATATGTTGTAGTGTTCAACCAAGCCAAGTGCTCTGAGCCAAGGTTTAAACGCATGATGAGAATCTTCCCTTTTCACATTTGGCCAAGTAGTCAATAGTCTTTCCATTATTTAAAAAGGCTTATTTGGTTTTTTCGATCAATTCTAGATATCCTTATCGATCATTAATCAATTAATAATGATATGCTCATTACTTAACCACAACACACATCATAGACTCGTAGTAGATAATGAGAAGAATTAGTTCTTAGAGATTGTAGGTAATGACATAATATCGAGTTTTGACATTAACAATGTGAAAGTTTAATCTAATGTGATGATCTCCTTGGAGGCATCAAGTATTGGTTGTTAACCTAATGGGCAATTATATATGTTATCAATTATCACCTATATATATAAAAGTTTTTTTTTTCTCAAGTTGGCCCGCAAGTTCGCATGAGGCGGCTTAGCTAGGATTGAAGAATTCCCGTCAGTGGGCCAGCCTGCAAAAATTAAAGCTCGTGGTAGGGCGGTCCAATTCGTATTGGCACCCCTAATTGTTAGGATGAAACAACACGTACCAGCCACTATGTCAAAAGTTATAGCACATATGATATTAAATGCATAAATATATTTCATTATATTTGTATTGTGTAACAATCAATACCATATTTGACCCTCCATGTCTCCGCCGAACAAGATGTCAAGTGAAAACATAATGTCTCATCAAATTAATCAAAATTAACCAATCATACATAAAAAAAAAAAAGAAAAAAAAGATGCACGATATTACAAGCTAAGAAAACAACAAAACACCAACAAATTTAATTGCGAATTAAATAGCTATATCTTATATACCTACCTATCCATAAATTAAACTTCCGTGTTTTACCAACGGAGAACCCAACCCAATACCCACAATCCACTCCACAACGTTACACGTAGAAAGTCTAGAACACAAATCACATGCAACTACGCAACTCAACTACATTAGGTGCCTTTCAAGATTTGCCACTTCAAAGTTTGCGTTGAAGCAGCATTTTAAGGTTGCCATTACGCACTGTCGGCACAACCCAAAAACCTTCTACTTCACTAATCATCATCATCAGTACGTACTTAATTAATCACCATTATTTAATTAAATTAATTAATTAAATTCTTCAGTTAATTGTGTCTCTTTCCCAAACGTCAAAGTCTTCGTGGGGCACTTACGTTCTGTGTACTATGTTTGAATATAACACAACATTTATCACCTAACTGTTTACTTCCTCTACTGTACTATTGTCGCAGCCTATATAAAATTCAAGAAGTTCGTTGGGATATGATGATGCTTCTAGTCCTATCCATTAATGCCATTTATTGTGGATCTGAAGGGGACGAAGAATGATAGAACCATAAGACAAGGAAATATGATGTTGGTGGGACTATCTCGAGAAGAATCAGATAACGTTCGTTGCTCTAGGCAGTGCCATTCTTACTAAAAAAAATAAGACAAAGAAATATAAGATATGAAACGTGAAAAACGCGTATAAGTATATGTATCTGTAAATATTTTTCTTTAATTAATTAAGTATAGATCGAGAAAATATTACTTTTTATGTATGCAATTATTACTTTTTTCTGTTCATCAATTGCCTAAACTTAGCATCAGCCAAAGGTCTTATAATTGAGCGACATGACTATGGCTCAGCTCTCTCAAATGGGAGGTCACTTGTTCAAATCCTAGTGGGGTATATAGACATATACTATATTGAATGACAAAATTAACCCAAAAATCCTTCATTAAAGTGCTTAAGAATCTTTGTACATCATAAAATTTTTGACTGTTTTGTCGAGAAAGGACCATAAAGAAATAAATTAGCCTAAATTATTTGTAATTGAATGATTGAAATTAAAAAAATCAATAGATAATTTTCACAAGAAATTAAACTTGAAATACTGTGTTTATCAAATAATTCCTAAGTGTCCGTTTTCAAAAAAAAAAAAAAAAAAAACCAAGTGTTCCAATAATACGAAGTGTAATTTTGTTCTTTGTACAGGCCGGGCTTTGCAATTATTGTCGGATAACTCATTAATAATAGTTAATTATGCACAGTAAATAAATAGAAATGATGCAATAAAGTCGTCAACATATCGTAATTCTTTTTTAATTTGTTATTTTGCATTATGTTATTCTCAATCGAGTCCCTTTCAATATTTGATCTCGTATTATATTAATAATTTATGATATGCAATTGTGAGCTTGATTTGATTTTTACGTTAAAATATTTGAGATTTTTTTTTAAATTTCAAAGAGTCTTTTTAAATTTCAAAGATAGTCAAAAACATAAATTTTTGGTTTTTAGTCGGGTTTATTATAAATAGAAATAAGTTGTGAATAAAATGTTAGCATAGCTACGTGTTGAATCGAAGTAGAGAAAATAATACGCAAAATTAACGATTGAATAATGCAAAGTAGCATTCAAAATCTAAAGGCAAAGGAGAGAGAGGAGGGAGAGAGAAGGAAAAAGAGAAGGCGGCAAAAAGAAAAAAAGTCTTAATATTTCAGCGGGCACGTGAACTACACGCGCTCAGCCAGGTGCGATCCGTGCAACCCAGGCACGCGTGATCGCCTCTCCTTTGACTTTTCTCAAACAAAAAACCACTAAAATTGAGGAAATAAACAAATTTAGTAGTATAGAAAACTAAATTTGGTTGAAGAAGTTACCTGATTGGAAGAAACAAAGCCAGAGGCGAAGTGAGAAAAGATGAGAGAAATGAAATTGAGAACGAAGCAAAGCAAATCGAAGATTAGGGTAGTGAATTGAGAACGAAACAACGCAGATCGAAGATTAGGGTACTAAAATTGAGAACAAAGCAATGCATATTAAAGATTAGGTAGTGAAATTGAGAACAAAGCAGTGCAGATCGAATATTAGGGTAGTGAAATTGAGAACGAAGCAACGCAGATCGAAGATTAGGGTAGTGAAATTGAGAATGAAGCAACGCAGATCGAAGATTAGGGTAGTGAAATTAAGAACGAAGCAACGCAAATCAAAAATTAGGGTAGTAAAATTAAGAACGAAGCAACGTAAATAAAAAATTATGGTACTGATGAAACCCTTCAATATTTGATCTCGTATTATATTAATAATTTATGATATGCAATTGTGAGATTGATTTGATTTGATTTTTACGTTAAAATATTTGAAAATATTTTATTTTTTTTTAAAAAAATTTCAAAGATAGTCAAAAACATAAATTTTTGGTTTTTAGTCGTGTTCATTATAAATAGAAAAAAGTTGTGAATAAAATGTTAGCATAGCTAAGTGTTGAACTGATGTAGAGAAAATAGTACCCAAAATTAACAATTGAATAAGGCAAAGTAGCATTCAAAATCCAAAGTACAAAAGTCTCCGAGCAAATAAACAAATGTAGAAAAAAAATTTTGGTTGAAGAAGCTATCTAATTAGAAGAAACGAAATATGAGGTGGAGTGAAAGCATGTGAGAAATGAATACGAGTAACTAAAATAGAATAAGTCAAGCTAAGTTGCATGCCTTTAGAATTCTTCTTGTGTAGTTAGCTCTGCCTTCTGCTTTTCTCTAAACATCATCCAGTTGAGTGGAACTGCTAGCTAGCTTTCTCCTTTAGTTCCTGGCTTGTGGGAGCACCCATCAATGGTGGCTCTGGTTCAGGTTCTTTTGCTACTGTATGAATTTGGCAAATTCAAGTGCGAATTAGGGGAGAGAGGAGGGAGAGAGAAGAAGGAAAAAGAGAACGGCATCAAAAATAAAACTCTTGAGCAGGCACGTGAACTGCACGCGCCCAGTCGGGCGGGATCTGTGCAACCCAAGCACGTGTGATTGGCTCTCCTTTCACTTTTCTCAAACAAAAAACCATTACTATTGAGGAAATAAACAAATATAGTAGTATAGAAAACTAAATTTGGTTGAAGAAGTTACCTGATTGGAAGAAACCAAGCCTAAGGCGAAGTGAGAAAAGAGGAGAGAAATGAAATTGATAAGCGGATCGAGGGTTAGGGTAGGGAATTAAGAACGAAGCAACGCAGATCGAAGATTAGGATAGTGAAATTGAGAACGAAGCAACGCAGATCGAAAATTAGGGTACTAAAACCCTAATCGGCGTGATGGAGAATTTAAATATTTAGTTTTAAATCTAATTTCGCATTCCCAAAATGCGCAAATTAATTAATTTTTTTTTTTACAATAGTTCTGATTTCCACTCCAAGTGTTAAAAATGATCTAGGTGCATATATGGAGAAATAAAGAAAAATAAGAATAAAAAAACTTCGAAGAAGTAAACAAAGAAAGACATATTTGAGGCAAAAAAAAAAAAAAACACCTTATACGATAGTGAGCACGTGAACTGCACGCGCCGGGCTGGACGTGATCTGTGCAACCTGCCACACGTGATCGCCTCTCCTTTGCTTTTCTCTCCTCTGACGGACTACACAAAAAACCTTTCTCAAATGGATTATTTAATTCCGGAGTGCAGGTGCATTATCAACACCATCACCATGGTTCTCTCTGAAGTGCACTTCCAGCAAATGATAAACATTCTTTCTTAAAACTGTTTTCTTCTTAAACAACTTCTCAAGTTTTTCATCACACATGATTCTTCTCTTGTTTGTTGGATCTATGAGGTTGTTAGAACTCACATACTTCTTCATTATGGCATCAACCTCTTCTTGAGAATATTGCCTGGATTATTTGCCAATTGAATCGAGAAATTCTATCAATGGCTTCGAACCCCATCCAAGAAACTCCAATTTGGATTTTCTCTTCTTGTTCTGGACCTTCATTTTGTTGGATTCACTACCAATCTCCATTGAAAAAATTAAAAAAAAAAACATGATACGTTAGCGGGCACGTGAACTGCACGCGCCGGGCTGGACGTGATCTGTGCCCTGGCACACGTGATCGCCTCTCCTCTGACGGACCACACTAAAAACTTTTCTCAAATGGATTATTTAATTCCGGAGTGCAGGTGCACTATCAACATCATCATCATGGTTCTCTCTGAAGTGCACTTCCCGCAAATGATAAACATTCTTTCTTAAAACTGTTTTCTTCTTAAACAGCTTCTCAAGTTTTTCATCACACATGATTCTTCTCTTGTTTGTTGGATCTATGAGGTTGTTANGGGGTATATAGACATATACTATATTGAATGACAAAATTAACCCAAAAATCCTTCATTAAAGTGCTTAAGAATCTTTGTACATCATAAAATTTTTGACTGTTTTGTCGAGAAAGGACCATAAAGAAATAAATTAGCCTAAATTATTTGTAATTGAATGATTGAAATTAAAAAAATCAATAGATAATTTTCACAAGAAATTAAACTTGAAATACTGTGTTTATCAAATAATTCCTAAGTGTCCGTTTTCAAAAAAAAAAAAAAAAAAAACCAAGTGTTCCAATAATACGAAGTGTAATTTTGTTCTTTGTACAGGCCGGGCTTTGCAATTATTGTCGGATAACTCATTAATAATAGTTAATTATGCACAGTAAATAAATAGAAATGATGCAATAAAGTCGTCAACATATCGTAATTCTTTTTTAATTTGTTATTTTGCATTATGTTATTCTCAATCGAGTCCCTTTCAATATTTGATCTCGTATTATATTAATAATTTATGATATGCAATTGTGAGCTTGATTTGATTTTTACGTTAAAATATTTGAGATTTTTTTTTAAATTTCAAAGAGTCTTTTTAAATTTCAAAGATAGTCAAAAACATAAATTTTTGGTTTTTAGTCGGGTTTATTATAAATAGAAATAAGTTGTGAATAAAATGTTAGCATAGCTACGTGTTGAATCGAAGTAGAGAAAATAATACGCAAAATTAACGATTGAATAATGCAAAGTAGCATTCAAAATCTAAAGGCAAAGGAGAGAGAGGAGGGAGAGAGAAGGAAAAAGAGAAGGCGGCAAAAAGAAAAAAAGTCTTAATATTTCAGCGGGCACGTGAACTACACGCGCTCAGCCAGGTGCGATCCGTGCAACCCAGGCACGCGTGATCGCCTCTCCTTTGACTTTTCTCAAACAAAAAACCACTAAAATTGAGGAAATAAACAAATTTAGTAGTATAGAAAACTAAATTTGGTTGAAGAAGTTACCTGATTGGAAGAAACAAAGCCAGAGGCGAAGTGAGAAAAGATGAGAGAAATGAAATTGAGAACGAAGCAAAGCAAATCGAAGATTAGGGTAGTGAATTGAGAACGAAACAACGCAGATCGAAGATTAGGGTACTAAAATTGAGAACAAAGCAATGCATATTAAAGATTAGGTAGTGAAATTGAGAACAAAGCAGTGCAGATCGAATATTAGGGTAGTGAAATTGAGAACGAAGCAACGCAGATCGAAGATTAGGGTAGTGAAATTGAGAATGAAGCAACGCAGATCGAAGATTAGGGTAGTGAAATTAAGAACGAAGCAACGCAAATCAAAAATTAGGGTAGTAAAATTAAGAACGAAGCAACGTAAATAAAAAATTATGGTACTGATGAAACCCTTCAATATTTGATCTCGTATTATATTAATAATTTATGATATGCAATTGTGAGATTGATTTGATTTGATTTTTACGTTAAAATATTTGAAAATATTTTATTTTTTTTTAAAAAAATTTCAAAGATAGTCAAAAACATAAATTTTTGGTTTTTAGTCGTGTTCATTATAAATAGAAAAAAGTTGTGAATAAAATGTTAGCATAGCTAAGTGTTGAACTGATGTAGAGAAAATAGTACCCAAAATTAACAATTGAATAAGGCAAAGTAGCATTCAAAATCCAAAGTACAAAAGTCTCCGAGCAAATAAACAAATGTAGAAAAAAAATTTTGGTTGAAGAAGCTATCTAATTAGAAGAAACGAAATATGAGGTGGAGTGAAAGCATGTGAGAAATGAATACGAGTAACTAAAATAGAATAAGTCAAGCTAAGTTGCATGCCTTTAGAATTCTTCTTGTGTAGTTAGCTCTGCCTTCTGCTTTTCTCTAAACATCATCCAGTTGAGTGGAACTGCTAGCTAGCTTTCTCCTTTAGTTCCTGGCTTGTGGGAGCACCCATCAATGGTGGCTCTGGTTCAGGTTCTTTTGCTACTGTATGAATTTGGCAAATTCAAGTGCGAATTAGGGGAGAGAGGAGGGAGAGAGAAGAAGGAAAAAGAGAACGGCATCAAAAATAAAACTCTTGAGCAGGCACGTGAACTGCACGCGCCCAGTCGGGCGGGATCTGTGCAACCCAAGCACGTGTGATTGGCTCTCCTTTCACTTTTCTCAAACAAAAAACCATTACTATTGAGGAAATAAACAAATATAGTAGTATAGAAAACTAAATTTGGTTGAAGAAGTTACCTGATTGGAAGAAACCAAGCCTAAGGCGAAGTGAGAAAAGAGGAGAGAAATGAAATTGATAAGCGGATCGAGGGTTAGGGTAGGGAATTAAGAACGAAGCAACGCAGATCGAAGATTAGGATAGTGAAATTGAGAACGAAGCAACGCAGATCGAAAATTAGGGTACTAAAACCCTAATCGGCGTGATGGAGAATTTAAATATTTAGTTTTAAATCTAATTTCGCATTCCCAAAATGCGCAAATTAATTAATTTTTTTTTTTACAATAGTTCTGATTTCCACTCCAAGTGTTAAAAATGATCTAGGTGCATATATGGAGAAATAAAGAAAAATAAGAATAAAAAAACTTCGAAGAAGTAAACAAAGAAAGACATATTTGAGGCAAAAAAAAAAAAAAACACCTTATACGATAGTGAGCACGTGAACTGCACGCGCCGGGCTGGACGTGATCTGTGCAACCTGCCACACGTGATCGCCTCTCCTTTGCTTTTCTCTCCTCTGACGGACTACACAAAAAACCTTTCTCAAATGGATTATTTAATTCCGGAGTGCAGGTGCATTATCAACACCATCACCATGGTTCTCTCTGAAGTGCACTTCCAGCAAATGATAAACATTCTTTCTTAAAACTGTTTTCTTCTTAAACAACTTCTCAAGTTTTTCATCACACATGATTCTTCTCTTGTTTGTTGGATCTATGAGGTTGTTAGAACTCACATACTTCTTCATTATGGCATCAACCTCTTCTTGAGAATATTGCCTGGATTATTTGCCAATTGAATCGAGAAATTCTATCAATGGCTTCGAACCCCATCCAAGAAACTCCAATTTGGATTTTCTCTTCTTGTTCTGGACCTTCATTTTGTTGGATTCACTACCAATCTCCATTGAAAACATTAAAAAAAAACTATGATACGTTAGCGGGCACGTGAACCGCACGCGCCGGGCTGGACGTGATCTGTGCCCTGGCACACGTGATCGCCTCTCCTCTGACGGACCACACTAAAAACTTTTCTCAAATGGATTATTTAATTCCGGAGTGCAGGTGCACTATCAACATCATCATCATGGTTCTCTCTGAAGTGCACTTCCCGCAAATGATAAACATTCTTTCTTAAAACTGTTTTCTTCTTAAACAGCTTCTCAAGTTTTTCATCACACAAGATTCTTCTCTTGTTTGTTGGATCTATGAGGTTGTTAGAAGCCACATAAAGAAACCAAATGCTATTGTATGCATTTGGCAAATTCAAGTGCCAATTAGGGGAGAGAGGAGGGAGAGAGAAGAAGGAAAAAGAGAACGGCAGCAAAAATAAAACTCTTGAGCAGGCACGTGAACTGCACGCGCCCAATCGGGCGGGATCTGTGCAACCCAAGCACGCGTGATTAGCTCTCCTTTCACTTTTCTCAAACAAAAAACCATTACTATTGAGGAAATAAACAAATATAGTAGTATAGAAAACTAAATTTGGTTGAAGAAGTTACCTGATTGGAAGAAACCAAGCCTAAGGCGAAGTGAGAAAAGAGGAGAGAAATGAAATTGATAAGCGAATCGAGGATTAGGGTAAGGAATTAAGAACGAAGCGACGCGGATCGAAAATTAGGGTACTAAAACCCTAATCGGCGTAGTTTTAAATCTAATTTCGCATTCCCAAAATGCGCAAATTAATTAATTTTTTTTTTTTTTACATTAGTTCTGATTTCAACTACAAGTGTTAAAAATGATCTAGGTGCATATATGGAGAAATAAAGAAAAATAAGAATAAAAAAACTTCGAAGAAGTAAACAGAGAAAGACATATTTGAGGCAAAAAATTCGAAGAAGTAAACAGAGAAAGACATATTTGAGGCAAAAAAAAAAACACCTTATTAGTTAGTGGGCACGTGAACTGCACGCGCCGGGCTGGACGTGATCTGTGCAACCTGCCACACGTGATCGCCTCTCCTTTGCTTTTCTCTCCTCTAACGGACTACACAAAAAACCTTTCTCAAATGGATTATTTAATTCTGGGGTGCAGGTGCATTATCAACATCATCACCGTGGTTTTCTCTGAATTGCACTTCCAGCAAATGATAAACATTCTTTCTTAAAATTGTTTTCTTCTTAAACAGCTTCTCAAATTTTTCATCACACATGATTCTTCTCTTGTTTATTGGATCTATGAGGTTGTTAGAGCTCACATACTTCTTCATTATGGCATCAACCTCTTCTTGAAAATATTGCCTGGATTCTTTGCCAATTGAATCGAGAAATTCTATCAATGGCTTCGAACCCCATCCAAGAAACTCCAATTTGGATTTTCCCTTCTTGTTCTGGACCTTCATTTTGTTGGATTCACTACCAATCTCCATTGAAAACATTAAAAAAAAAAACTGTGATACGTTAGCGGGCACGTGAACTGCACGCGCCGGGCTAGACGTGATCTGTGCCCTGGCACACGTGATCGCCTCTCCTCTGACGGACCACACAAAAAGCCTTTCTCAAATGGATTATTTAATTCCGAAGTGTAGGTGCACTATCAACATCATCATCATGGTTCTCTCTGAAGTGCACTTCCCGCAAATGATAAACATTCTTTCTTAAAACTGTTTTCTTCTTAAACAGCTTCTCAAGTTTTTCATCACACATGATTCTTCTCTTGTTTGTTGGATCTATGAGGTTGTTAGAAGACACATAATGAAACCAAATGCTATTGTATGCATTTGGCAAATTCAAGTGCCAATTAGGGGAGAGAGGAGGGAGAGAGAAGAAGGAAAAAGAGAACGACAGCAAAAATAAAACTCTTGAGCAGGCACGTGAATTGCACGCTCCAGTCGGGCGGGATCTGTGCAACCCAAGCATGCGTGATTGGCTCTCCTTTCACTTTTCCCAAACAAAAAACCATTACTATTGAGGAAATAAACAAATATAGTAGTATAGAAAACTAAATTTGGTTGAAGAAGTTACCTGATTGGAAGAAACGAAGCCTGAGGCGAAGTGAGAAAAGAGGAGAGAAATGAAATTGAGAACAAAGCCGGAAGCCTAAGGCGAAGTGAGAAAAGAGGAGAGAAATGAAATTGAAGCCTAAGGCGAAGTGAGAAAAGAGGAGAGAAATGAAATTGAGAACAAAGCCGGAAGCCTAAGGCGAAGTGAGAAAAGAGGAGAGAAATGAAATTGATAAGTGGATCGAGGATTAGTGTAGGGAATTAAGAACGAAGCAACGCAGATCGAAAATTAGGATAGTGAAATTGAGAACGAAGCAACGCAGATCGAAAATTAGGGTACTAAAACCCTAATCGGCGTGATGGAGAATTTAAATAGTTAGTTTTAAATCTAATTTCGGATTCTCAAAATGCGCAAATTAATTAATTTTTTTTTTTTACATTAGTTCAGATTTCCACTCCAAGTGTTAAAAATGATCTAGGTGCATATATGGAGAAATAAAGAAAAATAAGAATAAAAAAACTTCGAAGAAGTAAACAAAGAAAGACATATTTGAGGCAAAAAAAAAAAAAAAAACACCTTATACGCTAGTGGGCACGTGAACTGCACGCGCCGGGCTGGACGTGATCTGTGCAACCTGCCACACGTGATCGCCTCTCCTTTGCTTTTCTCTCCTCTGACGGACTACACAAAACACCTTTCTCAAATTGATTATTTAATTCCCGAGTGCAGGTGCATTATCAACATCATCACCATGGTTTTCTCTGAAGTGCACTTCCAGCAAATGATAAACATTCTTTCTTAAAACTGTTTTCTTCTTAAACAGCTTCTCAAGTTTTTCATCACACATGATTCTTCTCTTGTTTATTGGATCTATGAGGCTGTTAGAACTCACATACTTCTTCATTATGGCATCAACCTCTTCTTGAGAATATTGGCTGGATTCTTTGTCAATTGAATCGAGAAATTCTATCAATGGCTTCGAACCCCATCCAAGAAACTCCAATTTGGATTTTCTCTTCTTGTTCTGGACCTTCATTTTGTTGGATTCACTACCAATCTCCATTGAAAACATTAAAAAAACAAAAAAAAAACCGTGATACGTTAGCGGGCACGTGAACTGCACGCGCCGAGCGGGACCTGAGCTGTGCCCTGGCACACGTGATCGCCTCTCCTTTGACGGACCACACAAAAAACCTTTCTCAAATGGATTATTTAATTCCGGAGTGCAGGTGCACTATCAACATCATCATCATGGTTCTCTCTGAAGTGCACTTCCCGCAAATGATAAACATTCTTTCTTAAAACTGTTTTCTTCTTAAACAGCTTCTCAAGTTTTTCATCACACATGATTCTTCTCTTGTTTGTTGGATCTATGAGGTTGTTAGAACTCACATACTTCTTCATTATGGCATCAACCTCTTCTTGAGAATATTGCCTGGATTCTTTGCCAATTGAATCGAGAAATTCTATCAATGGCTTCGAACCCCATCCAAGAAATTCCAATTTGGATTTTCTCTTCTTGTTCTGGACCTTCATTTTGTTGGATTCACTACCAATCTCCATTGAAGCCACATAAAGAAACCAAAAGGTTACTATTGAGAGTTTTAAATCTGATTATGCATCCTTAAAAAGCGAAAACAATTTTTTTAACATCAATTCCAATTCCAAGCTTCAAAAGTGTTGAGAAAAATGATCATGGATAATGCATGTGTAGAAAAACATGGAAAAGTAAAATAAAAACACTTAGATACAGTTAGAGATATTTTATGACACTTGCACCAATAATGCATTATATATATAAGTTCATATATTCTTGCCTAGTGATTGATAAAAGTAATTTCCTCCCCTCCGACCATGTGTTCATCAATAAAGTAAACCCTAGAATATGTCAAGCTAAGTTGCATGCCTTGCTTCTGGTTTTCTCTGAACATCATCCAATGGAGTGGAACTGCTAGCTAGCTTTCTCCTTTAGTTCCTGGCATATGGGAGCACACATCAATGGTGGCTCTGGTTCAGGTTCTTCTGCTACTGCATGCATTTGGTAAATTCAGGTGTCAATTAGGAGAGAGAGGAGGGGAAAAAGAGAATACGGCAAAAAAAAAAAAGCCTTGATAAGTCAGCGGGCACGTGAACTGCACGCGCCCGGTCAGACCGGATCTGTGCAACCGAAGCACGCGTGTTCCCCTCTCCTTTCACTTTTCTCAAACAAAAAATCACTACAATTGAGGAAATAAACAAATATAGTAGTATAGAAATCTAAATTTGGTTGAAGAAGTTACCTGATTGGAAGAAACGAAGCCTGAGGCGAAGTGAGAAAAGAGGAGATAAATGAAATTGAGAACGAAGCAACGCAAATCGAAGATTAGGGTAGTGAAATTGAGAACGAAACAACGCAGATCGATGATTATGATAGTGAAATTGAGAACGAAGCAACTCAGATCGAAAATTAGGGTACTAAATCCCTAATCGGCGCGACGGAGAATTTAAATAGTTAGTTTTAAATCTAACTTCGCATTCTCAAACTGCACAAATTAATTTTATTTTTTTTAATGTTTTACATTAGTTTTGATTTCAACTCCAAAAGTGTTAAAAATGATCTGGGTGCATATATGGAGAAAACAAAGAAAAATAAGAATAAAAAAACTTCAAATTTGTATTAGATACACTTAAAAGATATTGCATAGTACATGCATCAATAATCCACTATAAATTCATTTTTATTTTGTGCTTTATGAAAGTAGCCTCCATATGCTTAGCCAATATAACGTAAACTATAGACTAAGTAGTCAAGCTAGGAAACAATGACTAAGTCAAGCTAGGAAACAATATGATCACTTGTGAATCATAAATTTATTCATATATTTCAGTGTGAATATAATTGCATGCCATTCTTGTTGTTTAACAAGACATAGAACTTGCGCATAATGTGTAGGATGTTGTTTAACAAGACATAGAACTTGCGCATAATGTGTAGGATGAGTATCTTACTAATATTTCTTTTGCGCATAATGTGTAGGATGAGTATCTTACTAATATTTCTTATATTTTAGTCCGAATTAAATGTTTTCCATGTTTCGTAACCACAGAACTTGCACACAATATGCACATAACTACTTTTAGGAGGATTATCTTGCTAATATTAACAAAATACCATTAGCATTTGTATAAAAGTATTGATCAAACTAATAAAAGGGATTAAACAATTAATTGTACATAATTTTTCAAATCCAAATTACATGACAATTTTAAAATGTCTATGAGAAATTCCTGTTGGTGAGGTACATTGACAATATGCAATGCAGAGCCATAAAATAAACTTGTCTATTTGCGAGCTCCTTTTTGCTGCTGCACCATATGTCTCGGGAGCGTTCATTACAGTTTTACAGTAAATTCTAGCGGTTGAGCAAATGAGTGAGAAGAACGGACTGCGATTGGTCCTGGCCGGTCTTCCATACCCGAAAATCTGGTCCCAAATAGCCCTGCTGGAGCCCTATCCGCAGATGATTTAAGGAGACAGGACTTTGTATGTAGCCTCTATGGTCTGCTCCAAGCCAAATAACAACTGTGGGATCCTCAGGAGCTGTTCCTGGGAGCCTTTGAGTTGTAGAACTACTGGCTCTATTATTTCCCAGAATAGTAGTAACCCCTCCTCTTCCAATGGGAGATTGCTGCTGCTGATATGCTTCAACCCATTGCTGCAGCTGCTGCAGCGCTTGACCCCGCTGCTGCTGCTGTTGCTGTTGTTGTTGTTTTTGAACCCATTGTTGTTGAAGCAGCTGCTGTTGTTGTTGTTTTTGAACCCATTGTTGTTGAAGCTGCTGCTGTTGCTGCTGTTCTTGAGCCCATTGCTGCTGCTGCCGTTGTTGCTGTTGCTGTTCTCGAGCCCATTGCTGCTGAAGCTGCTGCCGTTGTTGCTGTTCTCGAGCCCATTGCTGCTGAAGCTGCTGCCGTTGTTGCTGTTCTCGAGCCCATTGCTGTTGAAGCTGCTGTTGTTGTTGCTGTACTTGAGCCCATTGCTGCTGCTGCTGTTGCTGTTGTTGCTGTTCTTGAGTCCGTTGCTGTTGAAGCTGCTGCTGCTGTTGCTGTTCTCGAGCCCGTTGCTGTTGAAGCTGCTGCTGTTGTTGCTGTTCTTGAGCCCATTGCTGTTGAAGCTGCTGAGCTTGAGCCCGAACACTGTTCACCATCAATGCAGAGAATTCTTGAAGGTAGTTTTGTCTTGAGGGGTTTGGGTGCATGGCAGAAGCATTGCTGCCTCCGAATCTGACATAGTCCTCTTCGTCGAAGGTCAAGCCTGCAGGGAGTTGATATGATAGAGTGCAAATAAGTATCTGATCTGTGCAAGAAACAAATTGGGAGGTCGAGTAAATAAGCATATATAGCTTACCTGCAGCAGACAATTCACAAGCTGCCCTAAGAATTCTTCTTGTGTAGTCAGCTCTGGCTTGTGCTTCTCTCTGAATATCATCCAGTGGAGTTGAAGCACTCATCAATGGCGGTTCAGGTTCGGGTTCTTCTGATACTGCATTTGCCACATTATTCTCCTCCTCAGATCTCCCTTCTGCTTGTTCTTCTGTTACAGAAGTATCCATCAATGTTAGCTCAGGCTCTGGCTCTTCTGCTACAGCATTTGGTTGGCTCATCAACAAATTTTCTTCCTCAGAAGTGCCCTCGGGGGCTTCTACATGATCAGCCTCATCACCGGCCACAATTGGCTCCTGATTGACGGGTTTTTGTTCTTTTTCTTCTTCTCCTCCTTCTGTTTTATCTGAACAGCCAGGGGGCTTTTCTTTGTGCTCAGCTGAAATGCCCGAGGGTGTTTCTTCAAGCTCAGCTTCAACTGGCTTCTGAGATTCGACTCCTTCTTCGTCTTCTTCTTCATCTTCTTCAGTCTCTGGCTCTGCAACTGCCACAATTGGCTTCTGGGATAACAATTTTTCTTGCTCAGCGCTCGTCAAAAGTCGCCGCCTATTCTCCATTAAATAAAACATAGTAAACTCTAGAGCAGTCAAGGAAACAAGATCATCTGTAAATGTAAATTAAATGCATTTTATTTGAGTATTTCTGGGCTGGAACTACTTATGTACATATATAAAGGATATTCTGCTCTCCGTCCCTTTTCGTTTGCAAGATCAATGCGTTGTTTCAATGACACCAATTCTCTATCAATCCACTGTAACAAGATGAACCGAATAATCATCACAACATATATATAGTTCTGTTCTTTCATCAAAGAATGCAATTAAGGCTTTCTGTGAACTTACATTCTTAGTAAGAAATCTGTGCAGAGATTGGGCTTTGGATTCAAACTCCTCCTGCGATGGAAAAAACCAAAATGTTACAAACAAAAGTTTCTGGAATAACAATTGAAACATGTTCCATCTCTCAACTAAAAGTCTAATGCACATTTATGTTTATATATTATATATATGCTCAACAAGGGAGTGCAAGAAATCTTACAACAGTAGGCCTTTTGTGCTTGCCAGCTTTCATTTGTTTATGAAACTCCTTTACTTCTTCCTGCAAATATATATATATATATATATGCCAACACAATCATCATCGGAATCGCACCAATTATGTAAAGAGTAACAATGAACCAAGTGAAAATGGAATTAATGCACCCTTTTTACCTCTGTGATGTATCTATCTGATAGCTCAGAGATTGGAACTTCTGCTTCCACATTCGAGAGCCGAAGGTTTGGTTCTCCTGAAGATTGGCTTACACCTGTAACAGCATTCAACCTTATTGTCAGAAAGAAACAGAAAGAAAAAACCCGTACAGGCTTAACTCACTGATTAAGTAGACAGTATTTGAGAGAAAAAATAAACAGAAAGAAAGAGGTTTAAGGATAGACACTTGAAACTTGACAGAATTGAAATACCTATAACTTGGTGAAGCTGATATGAGCGTTTCTTCGAGTTAGAAAGAATTCTAACAATGCAACCCACCACGTTATCTTCAAACATTTCCGGATTTTCCTTCAAAAGGCCCTTAACAAATTGCATCCTCAAGAAAATAAGCTTTATGTTTTCTACACTTATCGCAGCAAAACAGCTTTTTTCTGGTGCATTATCAACATCATCATCATCAACGTGGTTCTCTTTCAAGTGCACTTCCAGCAAATAATAAACATTCTTCCTTAAAACTGTTTTCTTCTTAAACAGCTTCTCAAGCTTTTCATCACACAGGATTCTTCTCTTGTTTGTTGGATCTATGACGTTGTTAGAACTCACATACTTCTTCAATATGGCGTCAACCTCTCCTTGAGAATATTGCCTGGATTCTTTGCCAATTGAATCGAGAAACTCTATCAATCGCTTCGAACCCCATCCAAGAAACTCCAATTTCGATTTTCTATTCTTGTTTTGGACCTTCATTTTGTTGGATCCACTACCAATCTCCATTGAAAATATTCACCTGCCATAAAAGAGTTATAAGATATCTATACAATTATCTTAAGCTTGTTGAGTCTCAATGATAGCATTGGTAATTTGTGACATGACCAGTTAACACAAAATCAAAAAATAAAAAATAAAAAAATTCATGATTGACAAATTAAATTATAACATACAGCCAAGGACCTTGTGGTCCAGTGACATCAAACCCTTCCCTTTATATGAGAGGTGTGGTGGGTTCGAGCTTCAGTGAAGATAATAGAGTTAGTAATATTCAAAAAAACAAAATTATACCATACGAACCAAATAAATCAAGGTAAAGAAAACACTAAATATGTATATGGATAAATTTGATTAATATAATACCAAATGCATTAATAGTGGATTTGATTAAATTTAGGTTTTTTTTTTCATGGTAGAATCTTTCAGACTTCTTTCCTATTATACAGTATAGCAAGTTCACATAACCTTGTATCAAATATCAATCAATAGAGATTCCAAAACTTCAATTTTCTTTTTTAATAACTCAAATCAAAGTAACACACAGAATCTTACTATGAAACTTTTGTCATTTTTCATTTTTCGACCACCTAAAATAGTAGATGAAAATTTAGGATTTTTATTTTCAATTTGTAAAGCATAGCTTGTGGTAGTTTGAATTTACAACCATCCAACAAAGATTGTTGTTTAAAGGTGGTTGAAAAAATCCATAACTTTGGAAAAACCTGGTAGGAATTTTCGACACCGAATCAAAAATCTATTTAAAAAAAATCTGTATAAGGAAGAAAAATAATGAGAAAGAAGGGGATGGGAAAAGAAATGATTATTGGTAACGTTGACGACCACATTAACTCTGAATCAGTGATAATGAGAAACAATTTTACCGATTCCAAAGGTGCCTAGAGGACGGGCCAGACGGAGCAGAGCGACGATCCCGAATTCCCCGGACTTAAAAGTGGACGGAAACGTGTTTCCGACTAGTGCCTAGAGGACGGGCCAGACGGAGCAGAGCGACGATCTGGTAGCAGATTCCCCGGACTTAAAAGTGGGCGGAAACGTGTTTCCGACTAGTGCCTAGAGGACGGGCCAGACGGAGCAGAGCGACAATTCGAGAGCGGATTCCCCAGACTTAAAAGTGGGCGGAAACGTGTTTCCGACTAGAAACCCTAAATTTCCAATAGTGTCGGCTAGCATAACCTTGTATCAAATATCAATCAATAGAAATTCCAAAACTTTAAAATTCTTTTTTTAATAACTCAACTTAAAGTAACACTCAAAATCTTACTATGAAAATTTTGTCATTTTTCAACCACCTAAAATAGTAGATGAAAATTTATTAGGGTTTTTATTTTCAATTTGTCAAGCACAGCTTGTGGTAGATTGAATTTACAACCACACAACAAAGATTGTTGGTTTAAAGGTGGTTGAAAAAATTCATAACTTTGGAGAAACGTAATGCCTTACCAGTTTTGTCAGTGGTATGAATTTTTGACACTCAATCAAAAATCTTTTTAAAAAAAATTCTATATATGGAAGAAAAATAATGAGAAAGACAAGGATGAGAAAAGAAATGGTTATTGATAACGTTGACGACTACATTACCTGTCAATCGGTGATAATGAGAAACAATTTTACCGGCCTTAAAAGTGGCCGGAAACGTGTTTCCGACTAGAAACCCTAAATTTCTAATAGTGTCGACTAGCAAAAAAATAAATAAGTTGTGAATAAAATCTTAGAATAGGTAAATGTAGAAGTATATAGATTAATTTCCAAAATTAGTGATTGAATTGAAGGAGCAAAGTAACACCTAAAATTAAACAAAAACCATCAAACAAAAAGTGGAACAAAAAAAACAAACATACAAATCAGGTACAAAATCATTGAACAAATAAACAAATGTAGTATAAAACTAAATTTGGTTGAAGAAGTTACCTGATTGGAAGCAACGGAAGCTTGAGGCGAAGTGAGAAAAGAGGAGAGAAATGAAGTTGAGAATGAAGCCGGAAGCTTGAGGCGAAGTGAGAAAAGATGAGAGAAATGAAATTGAGAATGAGAATGAAGCAACGGTGATCGAAAATTAGGGTACTGAAACCCTAATCGACGCGGCGGAGAATTTAAATAATTAGTTTTAAATCTAATTTCGCGTTCTCAAAATGCGCAAATTAATTTAAATTTTTTTTTGACATTAGTTTTGATTTGGTTTCAACTCCAAAAGTGTTTAAAAAAAAATGATCCGGGTGCATATATGGAAACAGAGAAAAATAAGAATATAAAAAATAACTTCAAGCTAACCCTAATGTTGCCTCCCTTTTCTCTCTAAAACAAAAAGTTTTTCTCTGCTGCTCAACTTCGACTTCCACCTCCGGCAGGAGCTCTAATGGAGCTTTGAGCCGGCGGTTTTGGTCACCTTCTACGTTTACTCTCGCTCTTCTTCCGCCTCGACCATCGTCGCAGCTCCGTCCGCCTTCGACCACCGCCACAGATCTTCTTCTTCCGTTTTCTTTCTCTTTAATAAAATAATAGTAGGTAGGTATTGGTATTTGTGTTGGTAGTCTTAACTCCCAACCCTACTTTGGCTTTACCACTTTTTATTTTCTCTATTATTGTGTTTTCCTCTCGTTACTTTCACGGGCTTTTTCCTCTCGTTACTTTCACGAGCTTTTCATTATCATTAGCATAAATCGTTTAGTTTGGTTTCGGCAAGTGTTGATCTTATCCTGGGGCGAGCAAAAAAGAATGATGATGAAGACCCAGATCTTTGATGAAGCTTTAAGCTCCTTGATGGAACATAGCTTCCTAGTTATGAAACAGTCTGCGATTCAAGTTTTCTATAGCATAGTTAGAAAAGTTGTTTCTATGTCTGACTGTAAGGAATGGTTTAGCATTGTAGATGAATTTATTCATATATTTCAGTGTGAATATAATTCCATGCCATTCTTGTTCAACAAGACACAGAACTTGCACACAATGTGCACAGAAGTTACTGTAGGGTGATTATCTTATTAATATCTTATATTACATGTTACTTGGGAGATTTTGAAGAATTAAATGTTAATTAAATAGATTGTGATTTAAATAATATTAAAAACCAAATAAATAGTGAAATAGCACTAAGTTCACGAGTGATATCCAAACTTTATTTCGGATATCTGAAAATTCCAGGTGATGTTTTTATGACTTGATATCCGAACCAAATTTAATTCAGTTATATTTGGTTCAGATAAAATTATTTCGGATCAGTCTGACTTATTTGGTTAAGGCGCTTCTACATGATCAGCCTCATCACCGGCCCTGATTGGCTCCTGACATACAACTCTTTCTTCTTCGTCTATTTTATCTGAACAGCCCGAGGGCTTTTCTTCAAGCTCAGCTTCAACTGGCTTCTGAGCTATGACTCCTTCTTCTTCTTCTTCAGTCTCTGGCTTTGCAACTGCCACAATTGGCTTCTGGGATAACAATATTTCTTGCTCAGCACTCGTCAAAAGTCGCCGCCTTTCTTCCATTAAATAACGCATAGTAAACTCTAGAGCAGTCAAGGAAACAAGATCATCTGTGAATGTAAATTAAATGCATTTTATTTGAGTATTTCTGGGCTGCAACTACTTATATTATGCACATATATAAAGGATATTCTGCTCTCCATCCCTTTTCGTTTGCAAGATCAATGCGTTCTTTTAACGACACCAATTCTCTATCAATCCACTGTAACAAGATAAACCAAATAATCATCACAACATATATATATATAGTTCGGTTCTTTCATGAAAGAATGCAATTAAGCTTTTCTGTGAACTTACATTCTTAGTAAGAAATTTGTGCAGAGATTGTGCTTTGGATTCAAACTCCTCCTGCCATGGAAAATACCAAAATGTTACAAACAAAAGTTTCTGGAATAACAATTGAAGCATGTGTTCCATCTCATATAAAAGTCTGATATATAGTTGGATTGCGCATTTATGTTTATATATTATTATATGCTCAGCATGCAGTGCAAGAAATCTTACAACAGTGGGCCTTTTGTGCTTCCCAGCTTTCATTTGTTTACGAAACTCCTCTAATTCTTCCTGCAAATATAGCCAACACAATCATCACCAATTCCTCACAGTATGTAAAGAGTAACAAAGAACCAAGTGAAAATGGAATGAATGCACCCTTTTTACCTCTGTGAAGTATCTATCTGATAGCTCAGAGATTGGAACTTCTGCTTCCATATTCGAGAGCCGAAGGTTTGGTTCTCCTGAAGATTGGCTTACACCTGTAACAGCATTCAACCTTATTGTCAGAAAGAAACAGAAAGAGCCCGTACAGGCTTAGCTCACTGGTTCGGTAGACAGTATTTTGGAGAAAAAAAAAAAAAACAGAAAGGGATTTAAGGATAGACACTTGAAAGTTGAAACTTGACGGAATTGAAATACCTATAACTTGGTGAAGATTGTATGAGCGTTTCTTCGAGTTAGAATTGATTCTAACAATGCTACCCATCACGTTATCTTCAAAAGATTCCGGGTTTTCCTTCAGAAGGCCCATAACCAATTGCAACCTCAAGAAAATGAGCCTAATGTTTTGTGAACTAATGGCAGCAAAACGGCTTTTTGGAAGTGCATTATCCTGAGCATCATCATCAACAACAACATGGTTCTCTTTGAAGTGAGCTTCCAGAAAATGAGAGAGATTCTTTCTTGAAACTATTTTCCTCTTAAACAGCTTCTCAAGTCTTTCATCACACCGGATACTTCTCTTGTATGTTGGATCTATGAGGTTGTTAGAAGCCACATACCTATTCATTATGGCGTTAACTTCTCCTTGAGAATACTGTCTGGATTCTTTGCCAATTGAATCTAGAAATTCAATCAATGGCTTCGAACCCCATCCGAGAAACTCCAATTTATTTCTTCTGGATTTTCTCTTCTTGTTCTGGACCTTCCTTTTGTTGGATCCACTCCCAAGCTCCATTGAAAATATTCACCTGCCATAAACAGTTATAAGATCTCTATACAATTATCTTAAGCTTGTTGCATGTAAATGCTAGACTTGGCAATTTGTGACATGACTGGTTAACACAAAATCAAAAACTAAAAAAATTACATGATTGACAAATTAAATTATACCATACAAACCAAATAAATCAAGGTAAAAAAAACACTAAATATTTATATGGATAAATTTGATTAAAATCAAATGCATTAATAGTGGATTGGATGTGAATTTGATTAAATTTAAGTTTTTCATAGTAGAATCTTTCGACTCCTTTCCTATTATATAGTATAGCAAGTTCACATAACCTTGTATCAAATATCAATCAATAGAGATTTCAAAACTTCAATTTTTTTAATAACTCAAATTAAAGTAACACTCAAAATCTAACTATAAAAATTTTGTCATTTTTCGACCACCCTCAAGTAGATGAAAATTTAGGGTTTTTTTTTATCAAGTTTGAATCTACAACCATCCGACAAAGATTGTTGACATTTCTGACCACTTTTTAAAGGTGGTTGAAAAATTCATAACTTTGGAAAAACGTAATGTCGTACGGCTCCTGCCGGTGGTAAGAATTTTTGACACCCAATCAAAAATCTTTAAAATTTTTCCTATTTGAGGAAGAAAAATAGCGAGAAAGAAGAGGATCAGAAGAAAAAAAAAAAAAAAAACAAAAGGTGATTGGTAATGTCGACCTCATTAACTACCAATCGGTGATAATGAGAAACAATTTTATCGGTCTTAAAAGTGATCGGAAACGTGTTTCCGACTAGAAACCCTAAATTTCTAATAGTGTCTATGTGTAAATGTAGAAGTAGATAAATTAATTTCCAAAATTAGTGATTGAAGGAGCAAAGTAACACCCAAAATTAAACAGAAACCATCAAACAAAAAGTGGAACAAAAAACAAACAAACAAATTAGGTACAAAATCATTGAACAAATAAACAAATGTAGTATAAAACTAAATTTGGTTGAAGAAGTTACCGATCGGAAGAAACGGAGCCTCCGGCGAAGCGAGAGAAGAGGAGAGAAAATGGAATTGAGAACGGAGCACGTATTAGATTATGGTACTGAAACCCTAATCGACGGCGGCGGAGAATTTAAATAGTTAGGTTTAAATCTAATTCCGCATTCTCAAAACGCGCAAACTAAACATCTTTTTTTTTCCTTGCATCAATAATATGATCACTTGTGAATCATAAATTTATTCATATATTTCAGTGTGAATTGAATGTCATTCTTGTTGCTTAACAAGAAATAGAACTTAGCTTGCACTAGACTTGCACACAATGTGCACAGAAGTTACTCTAGTTCCATGCCTGAAAATCTTAGCCCAAGAAGCCTTCTTCTTCTTCTTCTTGTACAGAACCAACTCAATTAAAATGTACTGTAAGTGCTAACCATATTAATTTAAATTTTGACTATTCAATAATCAAATTAACATTTCTTTAAAATTTTAAAATTAGAACTTCTGAGCATTTTTTTTCTCTTATTTACCAGACCTTTAAATATAAATTTTAATTACATTAAATTTTAAGTAAATTAAATTTTAAGTATATTAAATAATACTCCCAAATCCAAACAAAAAGAAAACTTTAACATGTCTTCTTCTTCTTCCCTAATCATAAACTAACTTTACCAAAATCCATTATCCGGTAACTGCTAATCAATCCACTAACTCCTAATTGGCAAACGACTAAGCACAAGTCACAAGATTAAAGATTTCATCTTCTCGCCTTCATATATATAAGTATATAACCCTTAACTAACATTTAGAAGTGTAAGATGAGAGAAGAGTTGATATTTTAGCAACATTTTCATGCATCAATACAACTATAGTGTCTGTTCTTCAATACAATACAAGGAGAGCATCTATCATGCCTTGATGAAAGCAGTTGTCTAACGCAAAAGACTACCACACTGGGCGGGATATACATAAAGGCTATCCTCCCATGGCAGTGCCTTCTAGATTATCTTAGTTCGTAAGGACACTGAAAAAACACGAAGCACAAACATTCATGGCGGCCCTATGCCCCATCTGGCTGGAGAAAAGGATTGGCGATCTCATCTGTGCCATCAGTTGGCGCCACAAGCATAACTGCAGTCCCCCTACACACCTGCATAAATACAACTAGGCGTGTTAATTTTCAATGCAGAACTCTTTACAATACAGAATCAAGGCTGTTATGGATCGGATAAATTAAAAAACGGCTGATTGTTTCAGGATGATTCAGAAAACAGACACAGAAATGTACATATCAAAATGGAGTCTGAAATTAGAGATAGGTAATTGATAAAATACATATATCAAACTGGGTTGTTAATGAAGTTTACAAGTTTCAATCAATATTCGAACTTAAATTCCAGTCATCTGATGAGATGTTGGTGTAAGTACCACTGTAAGTTTAATGGAAACTCTGATATATACTTTAGAAAGTGGGTATCACTTGATTCACTTCTCGACTAAAACCATTTTTAGACAACGTCAAAGGGAAAAGGGAAAAGGAAATAAAAGCATAATATCACTACAGGCTGCAGTATTAGCTACAACCTATGCTACATATTAAACTGTTAGACACACACACACACACATGAAAACAAACAGAGAGAGAGAGAGAGAGAGAGCATAACATACAATTAATCCAAGACGCCGTGTCTGATCTGTTGTCTTCAGAGGATCATCGGAATCTGAACCAAAAGTTGTTTAGCCATTTTTAGTATCACAGGAAAGATGAAAATAGTCATTAGAGTCGAACTCCAAAGATAGTATGTATACATAGAATGAAATTTTCCAATTACACAATTACTCCATATTACATATTATTCCACTTTGCCAGAATAAAGAACCAGAGGAGAAAGACAATTTATCATTCTTCCAAATGATAATGCAGTACAAATGATTTAAGTGAATTCAATACAACCTTGGTGAGAACTGAGGTCTGAGAAACATGAAGGTTTTAAAGAGGCATGCAAATGATCCATTACAGCAAGTAGTCAACAACAAAAAGTAAAGACCCATGGTATGCACATCCCTCCCCCATCACTTTCTTCTGAAGTCAATAAGAATTAGATCAAATTTAATAGTTCTCCTTTATCCCTATATCTAGCCAAAAAAAATTTACCTCTAAGATACTCAATGGCTTCATCCAAGACAAGATTCAGCAATTGGTCATAGCCTTTTAGTGTTCCTACAACTGTGAACAGAGGAAAAATAAGCAATGTGTCAGAACTAAGCTTCATACTGCAAAATGGAATTATAAAGCATAATATAACATTATAACCAATGCATGGTGGTGAATTGTAATAACAAAGAAATAAAATAATCTCAGTGCTCCCATATATGCCTCACATGGCTCCTCTGTATTCTTTTCTCTTTCATACTCGTCTTTAATTCTAAGGTATGCAACCAAACTACCAAAGTATAACACAACAAATCTGTTGAATATTAGGAAACTATTATTGAATATTAGGAAACTCCTAGTAGGCTGGACTTAGTTTCCTATTCCTATAAGGGTTTCCTATTCCTATTATGGTAGATTTGGTAGGTAGTTTAGTATATATATAGAGGCATAGAGAACAACCCTATTGTACTCTTTCATTATAATATATTCATACATTCTATTATTCTCTAGTTTTCTCACATACTTTGCTTCCGCCTAACTGGCGGGTGGTTGTTATTCTCCACCCGCCAGGTCTTTCAATCCCTCAATTTCAACAAAATCAAAGCAAGTATATTTATGGCTTCTGGAAAACTTAGAAAGAAAAGAAAACAACTGACCTTGTCTGCCACCAGTAAGCTTGACTTGCACACCCTTGTCAACGAACTTTGCCAAATCTAGAACTGTTTCTTTCCTACCTGACTGTAGGAAAGAAACAAGCAACAGGCCTTTATTGTAAATCAACAAACATAAATAATTGAAACTGTTTTCTGTATATATTTCTAGATTTTTGTTTCTGATCCCGACTAGTAGCTCATGCACAAATGCACAATCAGAAAGCACATGGGCATACATATATAAAACTTAAAACCATTTTCATCAAAGAGTTTGGATAGGCTTATTAAAATAAAAAATAAAAAATTACGCATTGTGAAAGCTGTGTCGAGCTTATTTCCATAACTAACAACTTTTGAGAAGTCCTTATCTTAAAAGCACTTATATAGTTATATTAAGCTGTTTATTCAAACAGGCCTTCATCAATTTCAAATATTACGTTGATATTTCGACTTTTTATCTAAAATTATATAAACGTGTATAAGAGAACAAAGAGTGCTACCATTCTGATCTTTATTCGATCGAACACGAATTCGTTACAATACTCCCCAGTTAAACAGCAAAACAACACCCTGCAAAAATGACCAAATTCATGAAAATGCAGTAAATTCATACACATCAAGTCGGAATTTCAAAAACCTAACAGATTTGTTTCTAATTTTTTAAAATAAAAAGGAAGCAAAAGCAACAGTAAATGCATACAATGGACTTAGCGGCTACGGCACTCGGCGGTGGTGGTGGCTACAGCAGCAGGGAGAGTCGCGGTGGTGGTTACAGCAGCGGCAGACGGTGCAGAGTTCTCTTCCCCTTCTCTCTCTCTCTTCTTTCCCGCTAAGTCTTGTAGAGTTGCAGGCTTGCAGCAGCGATTGCAATGGAAGTTAAAAAGAGTAAAGAGTAGCCATTTTCGGATCTTAATCAATCCAACTTAAGTCTGATGAGTCCAAAACAAACGGTCAACTTTAGCATTTTTGGGCTTAAAATTTATATTTCAAGCCCACTTAAGAGTAATGAGCCCAAATCAACGGCCCAATTAGGAAGCTTTGAGTTATAAATAATGAATTTATATTTCAAGCCAACTTATGTCTGATTAGCCCAAAATATCAGCCCGGTTAGACACATCTCGACAATTATGTCATGAACCTGGGTCCATCTTGCAAGGTGAATCTGAGCTAAAATATACAATTTATATATTGAATGCTCACAATTTACATATTGTATTTACAATTTAAATTGTGAACATTCAGTATGTAAATTATGTATTTTAGACCCAAATTTACAAGATCGATCCGGATTCAAAATGGACACGAATCCACCTTTTCAATCGTTATATCGTGGACTAGGGTCCACAGTGCACTGTGGATCTTGGTCCGAAACGATGTCGTTTCGAATGTTAGTAGACGGTAGACGCGAATGACTTCATGTAATACACAGAATCCTTGTCTAGAATACAGGGAATAACTTGACGGAATACACAAAATATTGACACAACTACATTCGAATACGCAAAACACGTCACAACCTATGTTTAAGTACCTCTAACATGAATACACAGAATCATAGTTTATAATTCACATAATGCTTTCAAATAATACACAGAAAATGAAAACACCAAATACATCACCCCTTTTTTCAAAAAAAAAAATCACCACCCCTGTGTTTAAATACCACTAACACGAATACACAAAATCTTTGTCTAGAATACACCGAATGACTTGACGGAATACACATAATATTGACACAACTACACAGAAATCATCATCCTAACATTTGAATACACAAAACACGTCACAACCTATATATGTTTAAGTACCCCTAACATGAATACACAGAATCATAGTTTACAATACACATAATGTCTTTAAAGAATACACAAAATATTAACATAAATACACAGATCGATTAAAACGAGAAACATAATTTCCAAAAAATAAACCGTTAATTAAAATGAGCACCCTGGTCCGCAATATAAATTGCCATGGTATTATTGGAATATTGGCAGATCTGAGCTATAAATTTATATTTCAAGCCGAATCGTAGACCGGCCCATTAACAGTTTGACTTGCAAGGACATTTGGGTAATTAAATTGGGAGATTTGGGCATTTCAGGGAAACAGGAACTAATATAAATTAGCTCTGCAACATCTAGGGTTTCTTGGAGCAGCCGAGACAAGCAGAGTTAGGGTTTCCGAGGACGGGCTGATAGTGAGCTCTGCAACAATGGTGGAAAAAACGAGCAAGGCCAGAAAGGAGGAGGTTGTGACCAGAGAGTACACCATTAATCTCCACAAACGCTTGCATGGATGGTACTCTCTCACCCCAAATTTTGCTCATGAATTTCTCTCTACATCTGTTATGTCGACCACGATTCTGATACATGTAGAACAAAATGCGTAGCCATTAACTAGGATTGTTCATGATTAGTGTGAAGCTAGTAATTTTATCAGTCCATTTTCTTATATTTACGTGAAGCTCAATCCGTGTGGATATTCTGTACATTTGTTTTGCTATCCATTTTGTTGGAAAACTGCATCTTTGAAGATTAATGTTGGAGTTTCAAATATATATTGATCATCTATACATAGTTTTTAACACTTGAGACTGAAATTCAAGTAAAATCCCAATCTATAATAGCCATATAGTAGTGTAGTAAAATGCTCATCTTTCTTAATAAAATTTTGGAATGGGCTTGAATGGACACAATTATCAAAGATGTAGGAGTTTGTATGTGTATATCTATATGTGATGTGCATTACCAGTATCCTAAAGAAAATCTCTACTCTTAGGCTCCTTTCAATGTTTAGAGTTGATATTATAAAGATTATTGTTCAAATCCTACTATGATCCCAACCATGTTTTGCTGCCAACATAGATTGATATTGGTTGAAAGCAAAGTGTAGAGAATCTTAGCAAGTTAGGATTCGTTCTTTGTTCCTTGCAATGGTTTCTGTGCGTTCTTTTGGATTCTGTGCAATTGCTTCCGTCTTATTTCTATATTTGGTATGATATGTAGCACCTTTAAGAAGAAGGCTCCCAATGCTATAAAAGAGATTAGGAAGTTTGCCCAAAAGGCTATGGGAACAACTGATGTTAGAGTTGATGTGAAGCTGAACAAACACATTTGGAGCCGAGGGATCCGAAGTGTTCCAAGGAGAGTTCGCGTTCGCATTGCGAGGAAGAGAAATGATGATGAAGATGCCAAGGAGGAACTCTACTCATTGGTTACTGTTTCTGAGGCCCCAGAGGGACTCAAGGGCTTGGGCACTACCATCATTGAGGATGAAGATGAATAGACTTTTCGAGATCATATAAACAATTCCAGTTTTGGTTATTGTCAGTTACCAATTAGATATTCTAATTTTTGCATTTTCACTTTTAAACAGCCAATTCTATATGCTATAGACAATTTGGGTAATTTATGAGTTTATGCCAATATAAAGTGAGATTACTTGGTGTTGAAATTCATTTATTTTAATGATGTTTTTGTGCTTTTATTTGGTTTGTTGTACAGTGGTAACTGGTTAAATACAGTTTAGCTTCCAATCATTCCCTAAATGAAAATTGCAAGACAACACTCCATATCAATTGCAAGAAAACATTAAACCTCAGTTCCTAGAAGCTAAAACTGCAATTTTATGCAATTAATAACTCCTTTGAGGATAATTATGGATGTTCAATCTATACAACAAAATGTGGCAGATCAAATGCCACACTAACTCTCATGTCCATAAAGCTTTCAGCTTTGATTATGCTTTACTAAGGTTGCTTTATCCTAAGACAGTCACAAATTTGCCCCAAAAAGACCAAAAATGTAATATGGACCCAAAATTTCTATGGCATCATTGACAGGATTCTAATGCAATACAACGCTATGTCTACCCGAGTTATTGGCTCTACCCAGAGGCTCCTGCAGCAGCATCCTTCTCGTGGTCTCCTTGCTCTTCCCTGGCAAACTCCTCGATCAATTGCCGCTGTCTGTGTGTCAAGTTCCTGCATCATGATAAATAGAGAGAAGCAAATTGTTAAAATGTGTCATTAAACTTTAAACCCCTCCAAATTCTAGTGCGATGAATTAAAAGAAACCAAAAAAAAAAAAAATGGCAATCAAAGAAGTGAAAGAACACATACGTGGGAATGCTGACAATGAAGTGAACATACTGATCTCCCACTGAATAGGAATTCCTTGCTCTAATCCCTGCAAAAACACCCAAAAGACATTAGCTAAACTTATAGAATAGGTTAAGTGAATGCTCCTACATAAACTATGCTAGGTAAATAGTTGGTGAATGATCTGTGAGCTATGAATATTGAATACTAGGAGAGTAGTTGTCTTTGACAGGCCAGAGACCAGAATGAAATAAATCATAGTTCATTCCAACACATGTCCCAATATACTGCTGAGATTTTTATATATATTCGATAATACTCGTATACTTCATAAGCTATAATGAGTAATGGCAATGAGGGTTAGATTTCAGCCTACAAATGGAGGTTCGTATTTTGTGCACCATAATTACCTTTCTTTTTCAGGACAACTTTTTGGCCAGGCTGGGTGCCAGGGCGTACCTGCAAATGAGAAAGGCCAACGGATTGAAGGTTATATAAGCAAGAACACATCCACAATTACACCATTGGACTATGGAGGAGCTAAAATTCAGGGACTTTACTAGTGTTCAAACACTGTAAGGGAATGACATAAGAGGATACATGTTCCCGTCAATTTTAAAATGAGCCATTCGTAATCGTGAAGAGGTGAAAATGAATAATCAAACCATAATTTCATGTTAGAGTTTCAGACATACCTTGACAACAACATCCCCAGTCAGAGTTGGGACTTGGACTGTACCTCCCAAAATTGCCTACAAGAAATTACCGGTTGACTAAGGCAATCTAGAAGTGAAAGGTCCATGATACAGGCAGCTTGAGAAAATTGAATTGAAGCAAAACACTAATACAAATCAAGTAGATATGTGCAGAAAGCAAAAACCCCACCTGTGTCATATTCAGATGAGCATTGACATGGATATCAGATCCTTCTCTCCGGAACACAGGGTCTTCCCTAACCTGAAATATATCAGGAATCTTGGTAATACATCAGGAATATACTTGCACTTGGATATGCATCAAAACACTGCAGATTAGGGATGGGGTTATAACATTGATAATGATAATAGAAGCTAAACCTTGATAGTGACATAAAGATCACCCGGTCGATTGCCTTCAGGATCTGCTCCACCACTCCTATACACTTTCAAAGTCTCATCATTATCAACTCCTGTAGAAGAGTAATAACACTTTCAAAGCCCGTGGATACAATTAAAGTCCAAACATACACCTGCTCTTACTCATTAATATAACGGAGAGCTTAACCAATAATCTATGGTTCTGCTTGAAAATTGGTTGTAAAGAGTATAAGGAAAAAATGTTATCATTTGGTCAATAATCACAAGTTACCTGGCATAACATCCAACTTCACAGTTTTTAGCCCCCTCACTACTCGTTCTCCCTTGCAAGTCTTGCAGAAACTCTACTCACCAGTGGCAAAAAATGTAAAATGTCAGTACATATGATTGTCACATACAAACATGTTGTTCACTCTTTAAACACACAACAGACAAACAGCAATTGCAAAAAATAGTACACGCCAGTATTGGTATTCCTAGAACAATGGTCAGACACATCAATGCAGGATAGGAGACCACCACTATTTTCATGAGGCACCTGAATGAGTACTAAATGTGGATTCTTCTTATATGGTAATTCAGTGATATCATACCGATACAATCTTTCCAGCCCCTTTACATTGTGGGCAGGTAGTCTGTAGCGTGAAGAAACCATTTTGCTGAATCACCTAGAAAGAGGGCAAGGTAATGATGTTACTCTTAGAGTCTTCGATATCCAAATCCCACTGTAATAACAATTATAGGAATGCACAAGACACTCACCATGCCAGCCCCTCTGCAACGTCTACAGGTTTCAGGCTTAGTCCCGGGGGGAACACCACTTCCACCTATAAATGAAAATTAAAAACATGAGTATACAAGTAGCCTTCCTATTGGGTTTGTTATGATTATTGACTTAAGACAGACTTATGGCATAATGAAGGTCAAAGAACTCTGAGGTACATTCAACAGAGAATCATATGCTAATTGAATGCTACCATAAGAAAGACATGCATACCACAAGCATCACAAGGTAATTCAGTTTGGAATGATACAGACTTAGTGCAACCCTGAACAGCTTCCATGAAGGATAGTTCAACAGAAATCTGCAAAGAGGATTTTGTGACAAAATAGCAGCAATAATAAAAACCATTAAAAGTAATAATAATAATAATAAATACTCTATATTATATTTGTAATTTGAAAAAATAAAGACAGCACCTTGATATCTTCGCCACCCATCCTCTGGTTCATGAAGTTGAAAATCTGATATCCATCCAATACATGGAAAAGATATGAAAAGTTAGTCTCAATGCTAAATTGACTACACACAAGTGCAATCACTTGATAAATTGGATGAAGATAAGCAGGTTCATGTAATATGGGATCAAACCCAAAAGTGCAATCAGTTTGAAAGAACATCCATCTCAGAAGTGATTGAGTTGAAAAGATCACTCACTCTCTCAAGTAATTAGGATCTTTTATTTGATTTCCTTATTGGACATTTTAACACAACATATTTCTTTTTATAATTTATAATAATGCCCTAATATTTTTTTTCTTTTGTAAATTAAAAGATAAATAGGAGGGTATGCTGTTCACCCTATATATTTACTCACTCTTTGCATGCCATGGTTAATTGTCCAACCTATTAAAAAAGAAGGTATTCAAAAGAACACAAGTATGTTTTACAAATAATATATGAACAGCAGGCAGTACAAGTTAAAAGGTAAATGGATACAGTGCATATAAACTTTGGCTTAATTCCTTACATCAGAATTTCTAAAGAGTTCCTCAAAACCAGGAAAGCCACTGAAACCAGGCCCACCTCCACCACCACTGTTCTCATTCATGCTATTATAAGCTTCATGACCAAGCTGTCACGTCAACATGTCACCATCATATTTTTATGAGTAAAAAACTATAAAGGGAGCATTCATGGGATATAATAGCCAGTGAACTTCCTGTGTTGTGCAAACTAAACATATGCATGAACATATGTGAACTGTAGAGATCATAGAATAATTTCAGAAATGGATAGTTAATGCAACATATAACAGAAACAGAAAATAATATGTTTACTATCTTCCCCAATTATATAGCAAAAAGAGAGAGCCTTTAGCCATTTAAATATATGGCCAAGCCTTTTCTTTGACTCTATCCCCTCTTAAGGTTACAATTCACTTCACTACTAAAAAGGGTGAAGTAGGAGGGAAAAGAAAATCAGGTTTCTTGGTAAATATGGAGCATGGCATTGCTCTGATAGGTAGTATAAAAATGGTAATCCACTTCAACATATGCTTCAAATATCCACTCAACATGAATGAACATGAACCAGGCATGTTGTGCCCTTTAAAATTTGGGATGATCTAACAAATTATTAATTTATTTGTCACAAGAAATTAAAAGAATGATTTATGTATTGTTTATAAGCACCATGTTAAAGTAGCAACTAAGTTTCCAGAAACAATGTGAGGGATAGAGAAATGATGCATAACATATGAAAGACCTGATCATATGTCTGGCGTTGTTCATCATCTTTCAGAACCTGTAATTGTAAAGGAAAAAAATATTTATAATCCATTCACCTCATAACATTACTTCAAAGTATGTGAAATTAATCCAAAGTGGAAATACCTCATAAGCCTTTTGAACTTCCTGAAACTTTGTTGCAGCTTCTGGATCATCTTTATTCACATCTGGATGCAACTTCTTTGCAAGCTGTTGTATAATGCATGGAAAGGAATAAACTTTAAAGTAAGTTGATGACTTTGATCACTTAACTCTGCTAGTCAAACTACTGCTAAAAAGCCTAGCTACCAGAAGAAGAGATCACCAGAGACATACCCCAAGATAAGCTTTCTTGATTTCAGAAGCAGTTGCATTCTTACTTATGCCAAGTACCTCATAATAATCTCTGGCTGACATGTGTGCTAACCAGGGAAAACATTTTTTAAAAAAATGAACCAGTCAATGAACTTAAGCCAAAATAATTATAATTTTAAAACCTTTAAAAAGAAAAAGGAAAGTCAGTGAACCTAAGCTTGGACTTAAGCATATATGCTAAGGGTCATCAGAACCATGTTGGACAAACTGTGCAGACCAAGCTAATCAACCCCCCCCCCCCCATATCACACTCCCAGCCATTCCCGTATCAAGAGTTCACTTGTTCTTCATCAAACATATCACACTCCCAGCCAGTGCCACATTTCAATTTAAAACTTTCAAGCTCATTGTTGCAGAAATTTCAATAAAGCAACGTATTTCAAAGGAGGATATCATAATATAATCACTGTGAAACAGGTACCATAAAAGTAAACATGACTAATATTATTACACAAAAAATAAATTAAAAAAAAAAAAAGTAAATGAAAACTGCATCCTAACATCAAATATAAAAGTAAGGTCTAAAATTTCTTTATTTTTAAGCTAACATTTAATAACAAATTTTCATTTCCACATTTTAAAAAGAGTCCATGCAAACCAACAAATAGTCTTGAAAGCAAAAACAACAAGATTTAAGCTATTTAGAAAGAAACCTGTGGCATGGATGCATCTAGTTGCACCAAAGTTGGCTTTTGATAGCCCAATCTTCAGCCTCCCTCTTCCATTAGCTCCTGTTCCTCACCAAAAGGGGAAAAGGAAACAACAAAATTTAAAGCCTGCAGCCTCATATATAATTCGATTAAACTAACTTCATAAAGGACAGTTTCGCATACCATTCCCCGAAATCGAATTGGACAAAACTCTCTGTTGATCGCATATTGACGCACTAAACTGTCTATATCCCCTTGCGCATACCGAATCATAAACCTGTGAACCAATCCGCCCCAATTCACCATCATATTGGCTGTAAGTATAGTCATAAGCATATACAAAAGAGAGCGAGAGCGAGAGAGATAGAGATAGAGGCGTACAGAAGAAGTGTGGGACGAAAAGGAAGCGCGAGCGAGGCGAGAGGCTAGGCGGGCGGCGTTGGACCGAACCATTTCGGAAGTTGTAGTGTAAGAGAGTGAGGTTGAGTAAAACGCTTCAGAATCCTCAATAGCAGCCGGAGCTCAGAAGCAGAGCCGCCAGAGCTCAGAGCTATGGCGATGTTAGAGTCGGAACTCAGAAGGTTCTAGCGATTTGGGATGGGAGTTGGGACTTCCCAGAGAACGGGACTGTGGAAACTAATTGGGCCGTGTTTGGGCATTTCTTACGTATTAATACTAAAAATGGAATTTATTGCCCACAAAACTACAAAAAACTATAATTTTCATGCCTCAGTCCGACATGATAATAGAATAAGAGCAATTTCAATAGTAATGATTTTTTTTTAATGTGCCAATTAAGAAATAGGAGAAGGAAAAAAGATAAAAGAAAAATAAAAAAATAAAAAGCATGTATGACGCAAAAAGGTCTATAAAAAAAAAAAAACATTTAATACGCCAGTGAGCGTGCACTACACGCACCCACCTGGACGCTATAATTAATGCACAGAATTGTGCCTCTCTTCTACACTATCTCTTGCGAGACCCACAAAAAACCAAATTCTTTTAGTACAACCTTAACCTTCTCTCTCCACTCTTCTCTTTCTTTCACATGACAAAAAGGCTGCAAAAACCATTAAAAATTCTCCTATTGTGGTTGCTCTAATAACACTCAGTCACATATTAAGTAGAATGATCAGTGTCTAGTGTTCACAAGTATAAAAATAATTTTTTTGGTACCAAAGTAAATGCTTGACATCTTTTTTGTATCTGTAACTATGTTATTGAATTATACTAAGTTTTATTGATGTTCATTTTTAAGGTAACTAGTAAAAGCAAACATACATGGTTATATCTTATACAAAAGTCATTTGGTATATTAGAAAAATTTACTCTTATTTTTCACTCTATTTAATCTTCAGCAACGCTATTAAAAAAAAATTAAGACCATCATATCACAGATCCACACTATCACTTGGTAGAGGTGATACAAAAGATTTTACTCAGAAAATTACATATATTCTTTATGACATGCTCATAAAGAGACTAATATGTGTGCTGATTGGATGACTTAATTTGTACGTATTTGATCAATTGTCAATAGCATTGACCTATTTCTTCAAGAGTTCACGCCAACTTAGTTAGCTTGTTTGGTTTATGTTCATGTAAAAGCACTTTTTTCAATTTACGATAGTCAATATTCGGGTACCAATCATAAATTTCTCAAAATTAAATATAGGGGCCAAAACAGAATTTACCAAAACTACGTGTAAATGAAAAAATTCTCCAACGGTCAGAAGGAAATAAGCACTAAATCCTCCCCGAGAAACCCAACGGTTATGTAGTCTGAAGTCTTAACTGTCGGCTCTGAGCTCCCACGCAAAAACTCATATATTCACTTTCCATTTTGTATCAGAAAGCCCAAATCGGATCATATTTCTTGGCATTCCCGAGAATGGAAGTAGCTGTAATTGATTGGAAGAATTTGGATTCAAGGTTTGTGAAGGATGACATTCTTGAACAGTTCAATGCTCCTCAGTGGGTGGATTTCTCCGGCGCCGATGGCGTCGTCGACGACGAAGCTTGGTTCTGCCGACCCGGTAATTTACCGTCTTTTCTGGGTTCGTGTACACAGAAGAGCTAATTTCACTAACTTCTGTTTTTTTGGGCTTGTTTCTGTTGCTCAGATTGCAATCATCCCAAGACTGTAGAGGATTTCCATAAAGCTGCAGCAACCCTAACTCCAAAGGTTTCAATTCCTTTCTGTTTTCTTAATATTTGATTTGGTAAAACATGTTACAAAGTAAAGAGATCCACATGTGCTATAAATAGGTGCTAGAAGACTACGAATAGGAAACAAGTTTCCATATGTATACCTCCCTAAATCCCTAAGATTGTCTAATCGGTTCCATATATTAAATATATATTCCATAACAAAACAGAACAAAGTTTCATACTTTTGAGCTGCTTGGTTCTTGAGAAATGCTAGAAAATGCAGTATAATCTGGTGCTTTTGCTTGATTCAAGAATGGTTCTAGTTATATTTCTTTGGGTAATGCTTGATTTCCTCTAGGTAGAAGATTCAACAATCAAGATTTTTTTTTTTTTTTTTTTTTTTNTTTTTTTTTTTTTTTTTTTTTTTGTTTTCAAAAAAAAAAACAATCAAGATTTTTTTTTTGGGTGTAAATTCTACTTCATATCGTTGGATTACTGCTGAATTTGGCAAATGGTTACTGTCTTTGATAGAAAAGTTTTAATTTTTATGACTAATTGCATGTCTTCTTTCAAAATTGTGACATTGAAGCTTCAGAAGTCATCTGGTGTTTCTGAGATTCCTCTTATGAGGGAGCGAATTCGAAGGTAATAGCAGCTGCTCTAGCTTTGTGCACTGTATTTCTGCAGTAATAGGATTGAAGAAAAAAAAAACCAACTTAGTTTCATATTCAACCTAATGGTTTGTTGAATGATAGGATTTTTGAAGATAGTGAGAATCAGAACCCGAACACAGGGACTCCTCCTCGATTCAAACCTAAGCTTATGATGAAGGAGGCAATCAAGTCGAGTGCGGAGAAGAAGACTGTTGATGATAACTCATTGCCAAAGGAACAGACTCCAAGGTTGAGAAGCACCAATTCTGCAAGGAATCTGTTTTCTGGTGTGGATTTGCTGGGCCGGGTGACGGAGTTTTGTAATGAGTTGAAGAAGTTGACAGTAAGGGCTAAGGAGAAGGAGAGGATTGGGAATGAGAATGTGGAGAGGACTCCATTAATGGTGAATAAACAAGAGGTGAAAGGGGAGTTTAGTGATGAAAACAAAGATTTGGCTGAGATTGAAAAGGAGAAGACTCCACTGTTTGAATTGAGTGTAAAGAAGAATGATACAATGGGAAAGAACATTCTCAAAGAAAAGCAGAGAATGAAGCAGTAAGTCTACCTTCAAATGCAATCCATATGTATATATATATTCAAGTTTTGTTGTTATATTCTAAGATTGGGCCAATGTGACTCAACTGGGATATAATGCGCATGGTCCAAACCACACTGAAAGATTGAATCCAGTTAATTAGCCAGTTTAACTCATAGTCTTATAAACTCATATGTTCTTTCTTATATTTTGAGTGTGGAACTCTTAACAGTTGTGTTAGTCAAAAACAATTAGTTTGTATCAATGAATGCATATAGAAGCCTAATGCAAGTCAAACCATTGTTATATCTGTGCAGAAGAAATGAAAATGCAGAAAACACCCCAATCACCATTGATGTGAAGAGCGCTAAGCGGACTGGAGATGAGAGCTTATCATCACAAATCCGGACGTGCCCTCCAACGCCTCAATGTTTCTCAGCCAGCCATGGCCCCCGATCAACCAAAGCTGCTACTCCACCTAAGGCTTTTCGCTCAAGGCCTCCGGTATGTCTGCATTTCTAAATGATACTTATGAGAGTGTGCATCAGTGCAAGTGTTTAGGTTCATCCATTTCTTCATACATAAATTCATTGGAGTTTTGGTTTAGGAAATGATGCAGGGAAGAGGAATTCTCCAAGAGTTGGGAAAAAGCAGCAGGAATGATAGAAAGGAGGAACCTGGAAACAAAATTAAAGATGGAGGAAGAAGAGAAGCTTCTTCTTCTGCTGTCATTGAAAGTGAAGCAAGAGGGTTAGATGTCTTCTGGTTCTTAAAGCCCTGCACACTTTCTACCTAAATCTGCATATACTATATTTTTAAATTCTATGATTCATTCATTCTTTTCTTCTTTGTTTACTCATAGAAATCCTTAGATGTTGGCAGTTAGAAATGTCTGCAGTGCCATTGTCTTTATTCTTTCTGTTATTTGAGGGAACATAAGTTGTAACCATCATCTTATAATACTTTGATTTACAAAATCACCCGCAATTGCTACTTAAAGATATGCTTTGTATAAAGCCTGTCTTATAACTTTAATTTAGACAAGATCACAAAAGGCAAAAGATCAGATCAACAATTGTTCATAATTAATTGACTCAAATTAAAAAGATCATAACTAATTGACTCAAATTAAAAAGATCGACAAACACCCCATAAAGAGTTAAACTTGAAATATTGCAGTTTGTGTTCTCATGTCAAAATAAAAAGAGATATTTAAGTCCAAGAAAATGCTTTGGACCATATCATTTACATCACCATTTTTATCTCAGATCATTTGTCTGAACCAAAAAATCCAAAAATAGCCTTCCATGGTGGGAATCTTCACCAAGAATATAATCAACTATTACAATTTACATTTTACAGCCTTACCCAAACTTGTCAAAAGAGAAATAATACTTACAAAGTGCTTCGGTTTACAAAGATTCCTTAAAATAAACAAAACAGTTTGTAATCGAACTACTAATGTAATTATAGAGAATCGAGTCTTGTATATGTGCACTAAGACAACTTAGCTGCTGCTAGGTAAGAGGAAACATCCTATCAATGCTGATACCCCTTCTCTCAGAAGCCCCTCCATGCTCTCTACAACTGAGTTCAAACTTCTCAAGGGAGGAATATATAGTGTGAGAGGGAACACTGAAATGGCCACTGCAAACAACATCTCCAACATGTCTGAACCTTATGATTAGCTTAGATAGAGACAACAACACTGGTGGGAGAAAGAGCTGTGGATTTTCTTGATTATATTGCCACTGTGTATAGATATGGATGACAAAAGCTAAGGGAAGAAAAGGGAGGTTTTGGGGTTTCTTGATTTTTATGTGGAACTTGTCTGGATGAGACTGGAAAGTTCTCCCCATTGGCAGATATAGCAGCCTCTGGATGATTGGTTTCAATGGCCCAGATTCTTCCACCTGAATCCCTTGCTCAACTCTCATGTCACTGTCGCTGCCAAACACAAATCTCATATCTTATACCAAATTATACTTTCTCTTATCTTTTTTACATTAACCACTTGCTACTCAACTCTAACTCTAAGTATCTCGAGAAACATGATTCTCATACTAAAAGATCATGAGTTTAATTTTTGTCAATACTTTCTTGATCATGTCTCACATATAAATTTGTCTAGTAGTACAGTTACATTCAACACAATAGATCCATAAATTTTACTTTGCTAACAATCTTAAGATTGTTATGAATACTAATATACAACTATACAAGTATATGAGGCTTGAAGCACAATTCATGATTTTTAATTTATAAATCAAATTTGTCATTGACATTGTGGTCTAGTGGTTCTCCCAAATAATAAAAGATCATGGTACGAGCAATATAACAAAGTCAGTATTGCTAAAATATATCAAAGTTATATACATTAAAGAATGCAATTAATATAGAGTACTTTTTTCCAACCATGTTTGGAGACGTGGCAAACAACCATTGTTGCCTTCTACCTCTGGAAATTTGGCATTGAAAGCTACCTCAGCAAGGTGAAGAAGAAGGATAACCACCACTTATATCATCTCCCAATGGGAAAACATTATGCTATTTTCCTTCTCCTCCAAAAGGATGTCTATCATATTTTAAGCATAGTGAACCTTTCTAATTTTTTTCCTTTTTTGTATATAAAAATTTTGTATAGTGGTTTGATTTCCTCTCAAGAGATAAAAATAATAATAATAAATAGCTTAGAGACTTATTTATAATGTAGTATTTATTTTATACTTTCTCAATTTTTTTCAATTCAAAAAATCAGTATTATCATCATGATTTAATTATATGATCAGTCATTCGAAATGATAACAAAGATATCATCACCCTATATCGTACTCGTAGGTGACAGCTGTCCTTTATGTGTGTACAAGTAATATAATTGTCACCTAGGTGTGCGACACAAGTGCCCCATTCTCTACCGACTATTACTATTTTTAATAATATTTTTATTATTGTACACGATGCTAAGGTACTAAACGTCAATTCCTTATCACCGACTTTGCATGGCAATTGGTAGATTCCAATGGAAGTTGCTATCTTGGGTCCCACATCTTGCTATCACAAAGCTGGTGAATGCTAATTTTTTAAAAAATTATTATGCTGTAAATAATACCCATATTGCTTTTTCAAGGGTGCAGATACCCTTACCAAATTACCCTACTTTTTGTGTGTGTGTTTTTGCTTCACATGAGGGGAGAACAAATAAGAAAGTTAAGTACATAAATCTAGGTCAAATAATAGGTCAAATAATACCTAATCCTAAGAAGATGAAAAGAAAGACCAGAAATCGAATCTCGCCAACGACAATATAAGAGCAACCTCTCAAAGTGAGGAGCTCTTTGTGCACAGTAAGCAAAGGTCTCTGTATTCAGCTGAGTTACCACATACTACCTAATTTCTACAGTATACTCTACTAGTGTAATTTGAGCTGAATTCAAATTAGTCTCATAGTGATAGAGATACTGGACATAGAAACATAATATAGAAATGTATGTGGGGAAAAAACTGATGTATCAGATAAATATTACAAATTTCATTTGAGTTTTACATCATACATAAGGCAACATGCCAGGACTAGGGATGTTTGATGCAAGCCCAGACAACAATTTAAAACATTAAAGATGTATTTAAACAAATAATGATATAATCAAATGAAATGTAATGAAAACTTGCTGGGAAATTTTGCCTTAATGCTGCTTAGCTTACCGGATTCTGCATTTGATTCCACCGGCGGCCAAAAAAATTACCTCCAAAACAGTAGTACACTACATACTTCGCTAAGAATAAGGTGAAAATGAATCTTTCTTCTTCTTCCCACTAGACTACGGGTTGATCGAGTTGCATCTGCTCAAGCCAAGTACCTATAACAGATTGATCAATGGAATCAGTCTGAGTACTGAATTTTAAACCCTCACCGGATGGAACAGCGCCCCCGGGAGCTGGCGCTGCTGCAGACTTATCTTTCATCTCAGGTGGTGATTCTTTGACAAGAGATTGGACCCATGACAGATCAGGCTCCTCGCTGTTGTTGTTGTTGAGCCGCTCGAAAGAAGATGATCTACGGAGATGACTTGGTTCATCGCCGTTGAAGGACCAGTCAGGTCTTGAGCTGGGGGAACCCCACTTAGACCAAGAATTACTCACTGGGGAGCCAACAATAGAGGTGTTGTTGTTGGAGCCAAGATCCCGAGAGCTGAGGCTGCGTAGCTGCTGATGCTGTTTCTCACGCTGAGCAAACACAGAAAGGCGGGCGCTCATTGGGGAGATGGGCTCCACGCTTCTCGGTGACATCCTTCCTGTTGATGAAACCCCAAAGGAAGCTTGCAGTAGTGGGTGGTCAGCATTTTTGGGAGAGAACATGTTGGTATTGATTGGGGAAAGCATGCTCTGCTGTTGCTGTAGTTGGCTTAAAATGGCGGATTTATGTGAAGGTGAGAAAGCAGCAGAAGCCATTGCCTGGTCAGAATAGCGAGGAGAGGAGGCTATCTCAGCAGAAAATAACTCATCAAGGTTCGAAGGGGTTAGGGTGTTAGTACAGCCAGAACGACTAAAAGAGGCAGAACCGGGACGTGGCTGTGAAAAACAAGCCATGTCGTTAAGAACCAGTTGCTGCTGGGCATCAAAATCCCGCAGCATGTTCAAGTCCTCGGGGGGAATATCCCGCACGCTGAGGGAAGACCTCAGGCGACTCGATTGAAGGTTACTACCTGGCAGATGCAGAGTTGGAATATTTGGTTGAGGCCAGGCAGGAGATGAATGAGACATTCCATTGGCAGTCGGAGACATAGGTTGATTAAATGCGGGAGACATCATAGAGTGCGAGGAGGGCGAGCCGGGAAGTAGACTCAGTGCTGCAGCCATGTCCATGACAGTAGCTGTAGCTGCAGTGGACCTAGGAGATGGAACTGCAGATCCAGTTGAAACATACAGGGGGCGAAGCTCCTCGGGCATGTGGGCAAAGAAGCAAACTCTCCTTACACAGCTGGTGCCCTCTTTGCATAAGCGTGTGCGATACTGAGCTGGGTGTAGCCAGCATTCGAAGACTCCATGAGCGTATTCGCACATATCACCTCGCCTGCAGGCGCCCTTGCGAAAATCAGGACATGGCACACAGCTATAATGGTATTTCCTAGGATCTCTTCTGCGGGCATTCTCTCCTGGGTGCACAAAAGGGCACTCGGTCCAGTCATGAGAATAGGCCCTAGAACAAGGCCTCACTTTGAAGGAGAACATCCGGAACTCATCAGTGGAATAAATGCTGTTCTTGATGTCAGGAAGAGATGGATCAATCGAGTATTCCTTCTTCTCTTGCACAGAATTTGCAGGAACATCACCGAACTTCGATGTTAGAGGATAAGATGCAGACTCTGATGGTGAACATGGTGACGAAGATAGATCAGGTGAGGAACCATTTGAAGTAGTGACATGCACCCGTAAATTGCATTCGCCAACCGATCCATCAGAAATATTGTTCAAAAGCAGTTCTTCAAGAGAAGCTCTAGCACCTGGAAACTTGGGAGGAACAACAATTACATCAGCTGGCCGCTGATCATTAGCATCCTCGATATTGGGATCAGCCCCAGCAGAAAGTAGCAATTTGACCACTTCGACAGCATGAACAGACCCACCCGATGTAGCACAGTGAAGAGCTGTGCACTTGTCAGGGCCACAAACTCTATTAACATCAACCTCAGGAAGAGAGATAAGAAACTTCAAGACATCAATACTACCATACATGGCAGCAACCATCAACGGACTCCTTTCCTCCTTAACAATCTGCTTTGCACCTTTCTTCCGCACCAACCAAATCCCAACCTCATCAACTGCAGAGCCATCACGCTCAACAGATCGCTTAAAAGCATCCAAATCATTGTTGGCAGCAAGTTCAAGCAAACTCGAAAAAGAATCATCAGTCTCAACACTCAGCTTGCTCATGTCCTTCATATTATCAGAGTTAGACCAATTCGTAGACAAACTATACTTGGATTGCTCCAGGCCACCGGACATGCTTCAGTAAACTGCAAGTCAATTAATCATCTCTAATAAACTTCTTGAACACAATAAAACAAAACCAATCCAAGAACTAGATCTCCAGAATCACACATCTCCTGCTTCTTTTCCGATGATGAGTAAATTTTCATCAAAACCCCCAACATCATGGACTAGTTACTTAAAAGTTTCTCAAACAGATCAAGCCAAAAAGAGTTTGAAGAACAAAACTACAAGATTAGTTAAACACTAAACACATGATTGATGAATCAAAGAAAACAAGTAAAGGAGGGTAAGTTAATATAAAGGATGAACAGCATACATACATTAGAAAATGTCTCCTCTTCTAAAAGTCAACAACTACACAAAAGTCTTCAACATATATCAATGCCATCCCCAACAACCCACCCCCGGCTTTATATATTTATCAAGGAAAAACAAAAAGCAAGCAGACAAACCGGCGATTCCCCCAACCCACAATTAAAAAAATCATATCGATTTCATTATCAGTCATAAATTCCGCTAAAGATTGATTCCCCACTAGAGCTCTCTCTCAGACATCCAACAAACAAGATTTATGTCAACACACCACTAACTGAAGAATAAGCTGTTACAAAAGAAGAAGAAATCTTTTAAAAGATAAGACAATAATAACAAGAATAGCATCTCATACTCTCAACATATATTCCAAAGCAGTGTCATTTTCCCCACGATTCGCAGCACGTATTTCCAAAGATTAAATCCGGAATAAAGCTGAGCCACAAAATCCATACTTTGACGTTACACACACAGCAATCATCACAAACGTTCACATTTCTCAGTAAAACTCACAGATTTCTTACAAGTAAAAATATTTTTTTTTTTTTTTAAAAAAAACTAAAATCTAGTCAATCGAAGTCAACTTGGGAGCTAAGTGAGCCAAGAGCTAATCAACAACAGATCAAAGAAGGACGCGATGAAAAGGATTCAAGCTCGAGCTTACCAATCATCAAGGCGCATCTTTTCATAGATCCACGGAGACAGACCGGAGAAATCAGTTGGTTTTCCGTTCTCATTTCATCGGCCTCCGGCGGTAGATATGTATGCAGAGGTAGAGAGAGAAAAGCGACCGGAGCCAATCGGAGCTTCGCTTCCTAAGTGGATCATCTCCATGGTTGCTCACTCACTCTAACTCCGACAACGATTGAGCAAACGAAAAATAAAAATTAAAAAAAAAATTATATATCTACCATTAAAAAAAAAGTATAAATAAATTCTAGTCTAGTCTAGTGTAGCTCAAAATGCCTCAAATATATGCGGATATATATATATATTTATATATATAAATACTCTCTATATATACAATGCGGATGTGTATGTATATGTAGAGAGAGAAAATATAGCGAGAGGGAAAGATCTAGAGAAAGTGAAAGGCAGGCATGCTGTGAGAGAGAGACAGAGCGTTGAGAGTGAGCGTTCATTTGAGTGGAAAATGCAAATGCGAGTGAAATGTAAATGGAAATGCAAATGCATAACGTGAAATGGAGCGGTAACGGCGTAACGGGTTGGGGGAGTGAAGGGATGGCGGGCTAACGGGACGGAGAACTGACGGGGATGAAATGGATTGGAATATAGAAAGGCAGGGGCCCACCAAGCAGTAATTTTTATGAAAAATTAGTATATTACTCTCCTTTTCCACTCTTAACTTTTATTCTCACACAAAATTTTTTGATATAGACACTTGTATTAGGATGCATATAAAAAAAAGTAATTTATCTCTGTCCATCACATCACTAAGTAAAATTTAGAGAGTCTATGTAGTATAACTTAATTCTCATTGCTATCTATATTTAACTTTTTGCAATTTTGAGACTATGTAGGAGGGAGAAAAAGAAATTGTGTCAAAATTTTTTTTAAAAAAATTAAAAATTTATGTGCCCGACTGGGCGCGCCAAAAATGAAGATGTTTAATTTTAATTTTTAATTTTACGCACTTTGAGGGCGGCATTTTGCACTCAACATACGAGACAAAAGAATGTTTTTTCCTTTTTTATCTCCACGCATACCCTCCAAAAAACGAGCTATTGTAGGGAGACAAGAGATCTCAAATTTCTCTCTCTTTTCACATCATGCTTGGTCCCATAAAAAACACCTAAAAACTACTACTGGGGATGCTCTAACCATAAAGAAAACTCACTACAAAATTTACCGCTAAAAAATTTACACAAAAAAATAATAACTCATGTACGTCCTTTAGTAGCTAGTTTTTAAAAATTAAGTATGAAGCATTTAACGGTTGTAATAATTATCAACAAATTGTTGATGATAAGTCACAAGGAGGTGAGAATGACGTCAATTCATCATGTTTCTAATGTCCTGTGCGACACACGTGCAACAATGGTTGAGGCAAAGGGTTACGATCCCGCGAGGCTGAGCAAGCTAAATTCAACAATGAATGGACAATGAAACTTTATGACAACTTTTTTGTTACTTTTATCACATACGTAATAAAACTTTTTTATTAAGCTCTTTTACTTAACTGCTTCTAATCTCACTAAATTGTAAGCACCAAAATTTAAGATTGCTTAATACCCTAAACTAATGATCGACTTATGATATACAAATACTAATACAATACATGGAAAGAAATGGATTGTAATATCATTCTCAAAAGCCAAATTCCATGCCTACTTTTAGTTGGTTTGTCAATTTGTATTACCACTTGAAGTATTTATTGAGTTTGGTCCTACAATTGTTGTATGGATAATATATGGTAGTAGTACAATTCACATCAATTTTGTCCTTAACCAAATGTGCAAGGCAATGATGCAAAAAGGGTTATGAATTTATTGAATGTTTAGGTAGTTCCAACGTTATATTTTGAAATTGATATTTTTGTAATAGAATAACCTTTAAATTAATTTTTGAATTCTTAGAGATTATTATTTTCTTTGACACATTAGAAAGGGTTAGGTCAAACGCACCGTCCCAAACAAATGACTAGCAAACAATCTTTTTCTAACGTTTAGAGAAGTGAAACACTGTCACATCTTCAATTAAAAGTTGTACCAAGTGTAACTGAATTAAGGGCGTACTTTGGTAATAAATCGTTATAGTACATAGTACTAATGAACCATTATAGTACATAGTACTCTAGTAGGTAGCTTAGGTATTACTACTGATATTCATAATCAATTTAACACATATCTAAGACAGATCATCAATTAGTTATAACTATGCATGTGCTCTTACTTAATGCAAATAAATATTATATGTTGGGCACATCATCTTTTCTTCTGTTGGAAGGATACAATAAGTTCAAACACCATGAATCCATCTTCCTCTTTTCTAGTTTCTATCTATTAATTTATTTGTTGGGACTTGGGGGTTATGTATTTTATTTTTTGAGTGATAAGAGAAACTAACAATCACGTTTTAAGGGTGTGTATTAGAAGCAGGATTTTTTTGGTCAGGTGAGGAAAGATTTTTCCATACAAAATAGGGTTTGAATTCTCGACCTCTCTTAAAGTACAAGATAAGAGTGTACAGTTACTCACACCAACCAAGCTGGTTATTTAATACAAAGATTTATTACAAGTAGTTGTATTCTAATAATAAAATAATGCTTGCACTGTGCATAGCAATTGAGACGTTACTAAACGACATTAACTTGTTTTTCGAGTTAATTAATGATATTCAACAACTAAACTCATTGTCCCAGCATAGCATTCAATGTCTTAATTGTCGACTAGTCCTATAATCTAAAACTCACTGTTTCATGGGTCTTACATTAATTAATAATAATAATAGCTTCTTAACTCTAACATGTAGTATCTTATGTTCTTTACAAACTGCATGACTTAGCTAAATATAGTTTATTCTTCTTCTTCTTCTTCTTCTTTTATTTTCTTTTCTTTTTATAAAAGATAATAGTAAAGACCAGAGGGAAAATGAAAATAAGAGATTTTTCCTTTAAACTCGTCAATTAAAATGTCAACGTACAGTATACCAATAATGTCATTAGAGACTCCTAACGGCCAAGCAATGCATGTGGAACGGTGTACTTAAGGTAGAGCACAGTGCACTTATTAAAACACCGACCCGTAAAGAAATGGGAGCACACATCAGTTACTACGGAACCACAACATTTAGTGAGGAGAGCTGTTGCACTTATTTGGAGGTCATTGTGCCTATTAATATTGTAACTGTTATCACTAGTATAAAGGTTGACCATATGTAACATACAATAAGGAGAGACACGCTCTAATTCTTGTACACATAACCATAGCAATACAATCACTTGTTCACTTGTTAATACTTACACGCAATACTCTCCGGCAACATTATTACCATCATAAATATTATTGAAAAGTTCTAATAATACTCAATACAGTCTTATATACAGAATAATATATATAATTTCACTGTGTATGATTAACACGATTGTCAATTGGTATTGTATAATTTTGTCTTGCTCAGAGAGTCAGAGCTGTATGCTTAATAACATGAAAGTATGGGCAGAAGGGAAAAAAAAACAGGTAATTAGGTGGAAATTGAGTATATATGCATGGAGTGATGGATGTAGGGTACGTGTTTGACTAAGGCAGCTAACCTACCTTAGAGTTATCTAAGCGATAAGGGTACCAAACAAGAGGTGTGTCTTCCATCAAATTGTGTATGGTGATAAGTTGCAATATTTCAAGACATCCCATGGAATGGCACGACATTGAAATAGATTACAAATCTATACATTAGCAAGCTCCCCAAATGGGAGCCAAACCAACAACGTTACATTATTGGTGGCATCAAGTATAATTGTAGGTTGTAGTTAATGTTGTTGTAGCAGGTTTAGGTCTTCACATTCATCCAATATTATTAGTTCAAAAAGAAATTCACTTCAATTTTGATGACTTTACACAAACTTATTTCAAAATCTTACACTAATAACTACAACGGGCATAGGGAAAATTCCATACATTTCCTAATACGAATCGGACCTTGCACTAGTTTATTTGTTTATTGTTTTTTTGTTTTTTTTTTTGTGTATTGACCAACTCAATTGAGCAATATCCAGACTTTCGATGGCACCCGACTGCCCCTACCATGGTCCTTGGAGTCTTATGTCACATCTTAAACATAGTCAATTTCATCTCCTTGGATTAGATAAGAATCAAATCATGCATCGTGTCTCTTCTAATGAAGCAAAACTTTTTGATTCTTATGAGATTGATCAAATAGTTGAGCTATGATTTGTCCACATTTATCCAATATTCAGCCAGCATTAGCGGACTTGAGCACTTGTGATTCTATTAAACTACAAATACATAGTAGACTAGTAGAGCAGTAGCTTGAATGAGTTGTTGTGAAACATGGACAAAGGCACAACAATCCTTATACCATGGACCAAGGTTCACAGGGCACTGTGGACCCTGGTGCATGTGTATAGGGTGTTTGTCTGACAGATGACATGATCAACACAACTACTTATATTAACATAACTGAATTCAAGCCTTTCAAGGGGATGATTGTAAATGAATACATTGATACACTGAGGCATAAAGCCATAAAATTAAATGAATAGGTGCATTATACAAGCTCCCAGCATTTCCACCCTATATATAATTGGAATAAATATGTAAATGTAGCACTCTCTTTCTGAGTATACAAGCTAGAGGGGAGGGGAGTGGAAGTTTTGTGTGGTATTGAAACAAGAAAATATTTCACATTTCTAATTCTTCACAACCAAATTTCACATAAACAAAACAGGTAGAATAGCCAGATGGGGGAGAAAACTGCCTGCGAATTAAACTGACCTCCGTTACTCTCTGACTTATCCAGATTGAACTGCATTTGACAGCCCTCCAGCTTCTCATCGTTGAATCGTGTTGTTAACCTAGCAATTAATACCACACTCCTGAACGTCTGGGCCTGTAACCCTGGTAGTGAACGGATCGATCCTCACCCATAACAAAGAGAAAATGGAGGCAAGAAGAATAGACCACACAACGACAATAGTGGGTGTACGGTTCTGGCGCCCCATGAGACCTTTGAGGAAAGGGTAGAGATGAATAATCACCCAGAAGGCGAAGAATAGTTTTCCGAAGAGAGGACCCCATGACTGGTAACCACTGTTGACGGCATATGAGATTCCAGCAACAACACCCACCAGATTTATGATGAGGAGTGTTGTAGGAGGTATCAAAAGAGTAGTCCATTTGAACAAGTAGAGTTCTGCAAAGTCCCCGTCTTCGTCTGACGCCTTAGATGTAACAGTGAAGTTGGTGTCAATTCCAGCAAGCACTTTAAGCAAACCTTGGAAGACAGCAAATAAGTGAGCCGAAACACCACCAATAACCCAAAACTGTTCATTCCTCCACCATTCATCGATCCCAACACCACTCCACCTCATCTCAAGTATACCAGTTGCAAAGATGGAAAGAAAGAGAGAGATAAACCAGATGCTAGCAAGATTACTAATCTGCAACAGAAAGAGTTGAGATTTCATCAGTGAGTTATAGTATATCTGCTTCCAAGAAGCTTGTGGTCTGAGTTGCAAATGCATACTGACCATTAATGTCATTTACTATCACCATTGAAATGACTATGCAGAACACATTAGAATGATTTTTCAGAACACAGAAAACATCACCATATGTAATCCTAATATGCATCATGATTCACAATTCAAGATTAACTTTCAAGTGTTGGGAATTGATAGTAATCACTCATCAACCAACCTGAAGCACATCATTAAATCCTAACCTAACTCCAATGTTGATTAGAAATTTTTGAAGGATGCAAAATTTTACTCATAAAAAGAGACCAGTCATGTCACAAAGTATATAAATGTTGATAATAGATATAAGACTACGAACCTGTGGAATGATAAACTTCCCAGTAAGTAGACAGACAGCTGGAAGTGTACAATAAATAAGAAGAGGAATGGCCGTGACTGGATAAATGGTAGTGTTAACATATGACAATCTCTCGAGCCACTTCAACCTTCCACTATACCCATACCATATGGGACAGTGTCTACTGAAAAGAATTTCCACAGATCCCAAAGCCCATCGAAGCACTTGGTTCAAACGATCTGAAAGATTAATAGGAGCAGACCCTTTAAAGGCAGGCCTCTTAGGCATGCAGTAAATTGACCTCCAACCACGGGCATGCATTTTGAACCCTGTAAGAATATCTTCTGTAACAGAACCATAAATCCATCCTATCTGCATACATAAAAAAGAAATTGTGAGCATGAAAGGATTAGCCCATCACATGACACTGCAAATTAAGTCGTAAACAAATAAAGGATTAAGATACTTATAAGACATTAAAAAAAAATAGTATAGAAGCAACAATAATTTTGTAAATCATAATCATCAGTTTGCAACAAAATATTTCTGCCTACCCCACCAGGGCACAGAGAGAGAGAGAGAGAGACCATAATGTCATTCCTAGTTGTAACAGATGTAGAAAAGGCAAGTGGAACATAGTTGTTTGAAATGAATTAATGTGTTTCAACATAAAAAGCAACTTAGCCTGCTCACAAGTCTTTTTTTTTTTCTTTTTTTCTTTTTTTTTTTTGTCTAGGGTAACAAGGGCAACCTCACATAATAACTTTGAGATGCATACCTCACTTCCCCATTCTGTTTTATCCTCGTATCCACAACTGATGACATGAATTGCCTCTTTGAGAAGATTCTCTGGAGTAGCAGACTGAGGAACACCACCATTCTCCATAAGTGTGGATGCAACAAAAACAGATGATTGCCCAAACCTTTTCTCAAGGCTCACTTGAGACATGAGTAGAGATTTTTCATCATCAAACCCGGCTCCTGTTTGGAGGAAACAAGGAAACTTTAGCACACATCAGCAATGAAATTTCTCTCAAAAGAAGCTGTTTGCTTAGACATTGTTTTAAGCTTCCATTCGCATATTCCAAATCGGATAGAACTTTAAAATGTATAACATGCATGGAAAAGTAGATTTCATTTTCAGCCAAATAATATTTGTGGTTGGTTATTCTAGAGTTTATGTAATTAACTACCCAAGTCAAGTATGAGTGTATGACTTAAGAGTTAAGACTTAGCAATGCATTAAAAGATTATTTGAAATCTTCTGCTAACAAATTAGCAAAGCAACATCTAGCAGCAGGCAAAACACTTGATTTTCTTTGGGATGATAGGGTACCTATTAAATATATACAACTTCAAGTCATTACTAGGAAAGAGAAAGAGTATTGGCTTTTACACATGTCAGTATATGACCAAGAAAGAATGATAATAAACTGATAGACATACCTTCAACTCCTTCCTCAATATCCTCCAAATTGAATATTGGCACAGTGGGATCCACATGCTTGCTAGATTTTTTCTTGTCTGAACCCTTCTTACTTGACTTAGAACTACTCTTTCTCGACCCACCACAGCAGGAAGCCAAAAACCCAGTTTTCTTTTTCTTAGGCTTGATAGGAGGTTCATAACCATATAATGCTGTTCTGTTGAAGACACATCCAGTACCCACATACACAGGTCCTTGAAGTCCATCCAAACCTCTCAAATTTATCTGTTTCAATAGAGGGATGATAAGTTCATATTCAATACCGACAGAAGATACTATAAAGCCATGTAATATGAAGATATGTACATTACATAATAACTATAATTGAGGAAAAAGACGTACATCGAAGAAAACAGTGTTACGATTGGCATATCGATCATTCCTATCAATACCATCAAATCTCTGTGGAAATTGAACATAGCAGACATATTTTCCAAGATTAGGATCCATCATAAAGCACATTGCTTCTCGCAACGCCTTGCTGTTGTTTATGTAGTGATCACAATCAAGATTCAATAAGAATGGTCCATTTGTAAGAACTGCTGATACGCGAACCTAGTAGAGAGTTCCAGAACATAAGTATACAGCACACATAGATACAATTATAGCAACCACTTCAAAATTAAACCACTCACAAGTGCATTCATAGCACCAGCTTTCTTGTGATGTTGAAAGCCTGGACGCTTCTCACGAGAAACATAGACTAACCGAGGCAGCTCATTACCATCAGTATCAAGCCCTCCACTTTGACCCAAGAAAACCTGAATGAAATAGTTAATATGTTTAGCTCTGAAAGAAGGTGTACTACAAAGGAGAAAATATAAAAATGCCAGAAGAGAAAGGCAACATTACAAGTATCATTACTGTAAACTGTCAGGAATTATTTGCATTCAAAATTCTTTTGTATAATGTTTCAAATATCATATCTAAAAGTATGGAACTATAAATTACCTGAATCATTCCTGGATGATCCCTGGTGTTATTTCCAGGCCATGGAGTACCATCTTGCATGATCCATCCTTCTTCAGGGACTTTTTGAGCCTTAGCAACAAGTGCATTGACACGTATCTTGAATTCTTCATATTCTCTCTGAAGGAGAAGTGTGCAAAGAAGCATAAAAGGCATGAACTAATGGCAAAACAACAAAAGTAATGGGTAAAAGGAAAAAATACCTTCATAGCCCTACGATCTTTCACAAAGGATGGCTGAACTTTGTCCTTCAAGTAGTCAATCTTCTGACAAAAGTACCACTCAGGAGCTCTTGGCTCAATATTGAATTTCTTACAGAAAGGAACCCATTTCCTGGCAAACTCAGCTGTTTCTGATAGAGCTTCAAAAGTCAGCATTGCAGCACCATCATCAGACACATAGCAAGAGACCTTATCAACAGGATAATCAACTGCAAGAATTGATAGGACAGTGTTTGCTGTAACAAGAGGTGGCTCCTTTAGAGGATCAACAGTACTGACAAATATATCAACAGCAGCTAACTGTGATGGCTCTCCTTCTCTATCATATCTGTTATGCATCATTTTGATTTAGACTTTAAAACCAAGCTAAAAAATTATTTAAGAAATTGGAAAAGAGAATAATCCCTTACCTAAGAGCAAGCCTATCAAGATATGTTTCACGATTTACAGGCAGCCACTTAGGGAACTGATCCAGAATCCAGGATATTGCAAACCAAATCTCACAAATCACAGATAGCAACCAGAGAGCAAAGGCATTGGGTACTGGATTTGTAATTCGATAGTGCAGGAAAATGCACAAAATAACAAGCCGCAGGACAATAACCATCCTATATGGATTTATCCTGGATGATGGAATGGAAACTTTCCTCGAAAGAGGCTGACGAGCTTCATCATTCCTGTGCCATAAAAAAATTTTGCAGATCATAAGGCTATCTACCTAAGAATGTTAAAGCACTTAATATAGTGCATTGAACAGACTGTAAGAGTTAAGCCAAGTAAAGACTGAAATGCTCCTGGAATACAGGTATTAATGGCTGCAAAGAAATCAAAGCCAATAACTACTAGGAGAGGATAAAAAATCATAAAACTTAAGTATAGAAAAGAACTCACAGCAAAGAATCATCAACAAGAATATCTGTAACAGTATCAATATCTCCACCTCCTCTTTCAGAAGGAGGACGGCTAGTAGTCAGAGGGACAGCATTCTTGTCTTGTTTCATCTTCCAGCCATCAACTCTTTCTTTCCAAGCAACATTACCCAGTCCAGGAGATCCGAATTCCCTTGTTGGATCCACAACCCTGATATTGGCTGCACAAGGAAAAGTATAACCCCAAAATTCCATTGCAAATGAAAATGCATTATATTGCCTGTATATTCAAGGCAAAGTATGTACAAGAAACTTACGTGATTGGTTTGCATCAGTTGAATGAGGTATGCGTTTCATCCCACCTCCAAGACCAGGAGATGCCATGGAAAATCGTTCAGGTGATGCTGCTGACAGTTCTCCAGAAACCTAAGGCAATACATAAATACATTAAGACTTTGTATGCTGCATCTTACATAAAAGCAGAAATTTTAAAAACAAAGAAGACAGTAATCATACATCTGTGCCATTCGTGAGCAAAGGGATGTGGTTGTGGGACACCTCTTTGTCATACTTGGGAGCTTCATTGTCTTCACCACGGCCATAGGTCATGTGCCAGCTCAACATACGCTCTGAAATCTTAAGCTTCTCATTATGATTTTGAGAAGAGTAATGAAGATCGCTGGCACCATCATCAGCATCACCATCGTCCCCCCCTTCACCATGGATTGCAGGACTTCCTGTAAGAAGCAACAGCATGAATGATAAGCCACACCTAAAGGACGAGTTTAAGCCTTTATCTCCTCAAGAACTAATAAATAAACCTTAAGCAGATCACTGCATAGTACACAATGATTAGTTGACTGTTGACCAGTAAAGAACACAACTAGAAAGCAGATCACATTTGTTTGAGTCACTTAGAATTTTCTGATAGTATAATTGCTGAAAATTCTATAATTAAAAATTCACAAGTATTTGGCTTCTTGGTTGAGGAAGGATGACATTATCAGAAGGCATTTGTATGCACCAAATGACACATTGCACAGTCTAGTTGTGCAATTCAGTTGCGAGTATTTGAATAAATCCAATGGGATCAAGCAGATTTACCTTTGTGCCTCTTGTATCTGGTTTTGCATTGGGGACAAGACTGATTCCCATCCTTTCTTTCATATTCATAGCATGGCCTGCAAACCGGAAAGGAGCAGACATCACATGCAACAAATGGCTCACCATCCACAGCTGTGCCAACACTATCACCACAAATCTGGCAGACCTGACCACCCATGGTCTTTAAAGACTTCCCCTGCATTACAAACAATCACAATTTGAGCAAATCCAATCCATTAAAAAAAACTATGAATCCTTGGCAAAAAACCTAAGACAGATAAGCCTGATTCGAGACTATGAAGATCCAATCTAAGAAACGCTACACGCATTAGTAAACCAATAGTCCATCCCATTGAAACACAACTATCCTCAAAGAGTACGAACCTTGGTTTCTCCTTCAGAATCCATCGTCACTATGCTTTGATGCGAACAATATCACTGCGATCAGATTTAACAGCCTTACTCAAATGCGCAACCGGCCGACATGCCCGACGCAATATAACTCCTGTTCCTCTCGCGCAAAAGTAACTGCGCTGAAATGAATCCAATTCAAAGATCAGATCTAGCACCGACGCATTCTCATCGATAAAATTGAAGGAAAAAAATAATAATCTAAAGTAAACAGCTAGTCAACTACTCAAATCCAGCTCAATCTATCAAAAAAAACTATGTTCAAGTAAAATCCAGAGTCTCTCATAAAAAATTTCACCAGCTTCACGATTACAAAAGTTAAAATTCAGCAAACATTATACATTGATGATTTCACTGAACAAGCAATCGAAGCGATCACCTCAATATCTGATTGATTCTCGACAGATCAACTCACCTAAACAGATGTCGGCCGAAATCCCTCCCGAGAGAGAAGATCGATCGCGATGCAGAACAGATGGCAACTCCAGCAAGAAGCCACCAGTGAGATAACTGTCAATCAGTAGCCTTCCGCGCTCTCTCTCTTTCATAAATATAAATAGAAAGTGGTACGCTTAGCTGGAGATAGATAATTATAAATGAGCCATTTACATAAATACCCTTCTCACCTCATGGTTCGCAGAATAGACAAGATTAGTATATAACGCTATAAAGGCCCATCTGAATTCTTAATATTTAATTCGTACCCAGCGGAATTGCTTGCACTGTAATTGCTCCACCGACAGCCGTTGCCTCTCATCATTTGGACTTTAGAGAGAGCCAAAAAAAAAAAAAAAAAGGGAATGTTTGTTTGGGCAAATTATTTTGTGGACTTAGGTCCACCTTACAAGGTAGATCCGAATTTAAAATACATAATTTATATATTGAACGTTTTTATTTTAAAAAAAATATATATTGAACGTTCACAACTAAATGTTCACAATTTACATATTAAATATTTACAATTTAAATTGTGAACAATCAGTATGTAAATTGTAATGGCTCCATTACGGTATAACTATTGGTTTGTTTGATTTCTGATTTATTTTATTTTTTCGGTAATGATTTTTTTTTTTAGGTGTTACAACTTTTAACGGTAGCGATAATGACTGAATTAAGCGCAATTGACAGTAACAATAGTGAGACACTAATTGAGATATATGAATAAAATGATAATTAAAATTATAATAAACTTTTATGATACGAGAAGGGATAATGATAAAACATACAAATTTTTATGAATATAGAGTATTATTGTGTATAATATTATAAAAATTTAGTTTTAATACATGAAAAGCAAAATAACAAAGAAAGTTATATTGTATAGGTGATATATTGCGAGTTAGATTGCTCTATTTTGATCAAAAAAGCATTGTATTTAATATTTGAATTAAATTGAGTAAGATTTGTCTAAAATGATTAACATTCTAATAAAAGTAATTAGGACAAAATTTATCACGTAACAAACTAACAGTGACATATTAGATAAATTGACATTTTTTCTATTACAATTTACTAGCATTTTCGTCCGTGCGTTGCACGAAATGAATTTGTTATAATATTTTAAGAATATTTGGATCAATATACAATTATATAAATTATAGCATCGAATAGTATATAGCGAAATTGATCAAATTGGTTGGAATGTTTTCTAATGTTTTCTTTGCTTGAATTATAGCAAATAATTATCCAATTACCCGTGCGATTCACAGATAAATTTTTGTATTATTTATTTAGATAATAAAATTAAAGAAAAATTATTTTAAAAAATTTAATATTGAACATGTACATTTATTTGATTATAAGATTAGTGCAAAAGTATCACTCAATTAATTGAATAATATATGACTTGTTTGTTTATAATTATCTATAAAAGATCGATATTTATATAACTTAAGTAATTATATTATTACAAAAATAAATATGGAAAAATGAGAAATAATTTAACTTTAATTAATACCGAGTATAAAAATAAATTCAACGACCAATATTTAGCTTAATTACCATAATAATTATTAGTCAATTACTATGTTCATTTCGTTTCTCCTAATATTTCATTTCCTTTTGAATGTTCATTTCCCTTTTCCTTCATAAAAAGAATTAATATTATTTTAATTTTCTTTTTCCTTCATAATTTTTTCCTAATCATTCATTCGATGGTTACTAATTTTTTCGTAGGGAAAAGTTGTGTTATATTTCCAGTGAAATATTAATATATTCATTTCATTTTTCCTTCATCAAAAGAATTAATATTGCTTTATTTTTTCGGATAATTGCCAATTAATTGGCCTGATTCCTTGCCAATTAGTAAGAAAATATTAATAACAGATTCTCGTGTAATATTTATTTCCTTTTCCCATAAAATTTAACATTAATTTCCATATTAATTTCCTGTTGAATATATTTTCAGTGAAATATTAATAAATTCATTTTGTTTTTCCTTCTAAATAATTAATATAATTCTAATTATAATATAATTGTCGATTATATTTCCAGTGAAATTGAATATATTTATTTCCTTTTTTTCTTCATAAAAAATTAAATATTCATTTCCATTTTCTTTTTCCTTCATAATTTTTTCCTAATATTTCATTTGGTGGTTACTAATTTTTGCATAGGGGAAGCTATGTTATATTTACAGTGAATTTTTATTATTAATCTCCTTTTTCAGTTGGCCTGATTTCTATGCCAATTAGTAACATTAGTAACATAATATTAATAACATATTCCCGTGTGTAATATTTATTTCCTTTTTCATTCATAAAAAAATTTTAATATTCATTTCCATATAATTAATAAGTAATATAATTATAGAAATATAATTGCCAATTATATTTCCAATGAAATATTAATATATTCATTTTCTTTTTCATTCATAAATATTAATATGATTGATATAATTATAATGATTTAATTATCAAAATAAATTCATTTTCTTTTTCGTTTAATTTTCAATCAAATATTAATATTAATTTACTTATTCAAATGGCCTAAATTCCGTGACGTTTAATTTTCAGTTAATTATTTTTTTAATATTCTTTTTTTATTTATAATTTCACCTCTCAACATGGTATGAATAAACGAATAAAACAACTGCATATTCAAAGTAATGTAAAATCATTAAATGTTAAGATTAAAATAAATCACACAAATTTAAAATTTGAAAATTTTAATGCCCAAAAACATAAATGTCTAGGATTTCAACATGAAAATATTTTAAATACTTCTCAACTTTCACATCTCTAAACAGATCCACTATCATTTACATCACATTGCTTATTAGGCTCCAAATATCTGCATTTGTAATTAAAGAATCAAGAGAGCTAGAAATATACGATTTCAAATATAAAAGAATAGTTAAAAAATCAATTAAAAAAAAAAGAATTGTTAATACTGAGAATAAAAGTTGTAGTTATTTGACAAATTAGCTTACCTTTCAGCAATTGAAGCTACCAACAATTAACCCCCAGTGCTTGTGATTGCATAATATAAGAACCTGCAATGAAGGTAACCAAAAAAAATAAATAAAATAAAAAGATAAGAACATTAAAAAAAACAGTAAATATGTCACACTTCCATGGAGAATGGTGTGGTTCTTCCTATGTACATTAATGCTTTCACAAACAAAAAACAACAGAACTAAGAGAGATGAAAACTGGTGGTGGTGATTGACTGGGTTTCTTCTTGTATTTATAGCTATAAAGAGAGAGAGACATAGTTATTATATATGAATGGAAAACCTCCATTATATTTCCATACATATTTGAATTCCATATATATTATATTCCAATACCTATTTGTTTACCATTACAGTTATTTATTACCAATTATCAATTACCAATCATAATTCTATCATAATTTCTATTTCTAGCCTAATAATAATAATAATAATAATAATAATAATAATAATAATAATAATAATAATTGGTAATTACTAATAACAATAACAATTACCATCAATAATATTATTTTATATTAATAATTAATAATTACCATTACGATTTGACCAATAACAATTTATTATAATTACGATTTATTAATAACAATAACAATTACCATCAATATTATTATTTTATATTAATAATTAATAATTAACATTACAATTATGATCAATAACAATTTATTATAATTACGATTTATTACCATTACCATTTATTACCATTACAATTATGATTACCATTAATATTATTATTCTATATTAATAAATATTAATAATTAATAATTACCATATTACTAAAATACCCCTACATTTGAGCGGGAAAATTTTGGAGGAGGATATTGCTTTTATATATAGTATAGATATAGATATAGATTTATCCATTATACAAATTAGGATTATGCAAATTGAATTATTTCCATTGTTAGTAGTATTTTCGAATTATGCTATTAATTGTTCCAATATAGGTAGACTACAAATATGAAAGTGAGAGAGTTTAGGTATGGCAACAATATGTGATATTTTTAGACATAAGAGATGGGAAATGGGAAATTAATGAACATTAGGAAATTTTACTTAGAAGAGACGAAAACGACATATCAGCTGCCTATGATCACTCTAATTGCTCCTCTTGTTGCCTCATCAATGGACTTTAGAAAGAGTGAATAAATAATTAAATAATTAAATAACTAAAATGGGATTGTTTGTTTAATTGTCAGTTGTCATCAATATTCTTTTATTTTTTTTATTGTTTTGAGCTACAATGAACTTTAACAATAACGATCACAACAAAATTTAACAGTATTGTTGCCAACAACGGTGACACCCGCGAATGAAACGATAATCAAAGTTACAAGAAAATTTGATGATACCATAAGTGACAATGATAAAACATTTAATTTTTATGAATATATAGTAGTATTATTACGTATAATATTATAAACATTATTGTAATACATAAAAAATAATAATAAAGAAAGATTATGTAAATTGCAAATGTTTGCCTCTCGATGAATATGTGTGTAATGGAACACACATGATTAAGTCATTACACTCAATTTGGTAATTTATGGTATATCATTGATGGACTCAGATTTATTAGTATTTGGGTTAGGTACATGGATTTGCTTAAAAAGACGAGGAATTGTAAAGTACAATGAGTTGAACCTTTAAGCTCGAGCACCCTGAGTTCCGAGTAGTCCAACTCGTGACAAGCAATACGTTTAAAGATGTTTAAAGTTTAAACTCAAGATAATTATAATAATGTTATAATAGAGTTTTAATTCAAATTAAAATCAAATAAAGATAAAGTCAAAAATATAAAAGAAAATAAAGTATTAGGTGCACCTAATTCAATTCTTCAACGGAGTAATTGAAATATTTTGTATTTATTTTAATTTGATTTTAATTTAATGAAATGGGAGAAAGAACGTCATAATCAATGTTGAATTTGTCAAAAACGTATTTGGTGAGATATTATAATGCTTTATATTTTATAATTAAAAAAAATGCATTTAAACGATAGGCAAATATTTGTAGGACCAAAATATGTAACCACTAGCGCGCACCGTGCACGTGCACCGACAGCCGAATGCCCATCATGGTGGGTTACAATTAAAAGCTGTTTGGAACCCATGGCTGAAAGCGTTCACACTGCGATGTGCTTCGTATCAAGAACCGTTGCCAACCAAACAAGCCATCTAGTTTGGGTAGTTGTTAACTTGTTATACTATAGACTATGGTCACATTATAAGGTAAATTACTGATATATACATTATTTTTAATATATTTAATGTTCATTTTTAGTATATTGTATATTTATTTTTAGTGTATTACAAGTTTATTTTTAGAATATTACTTTAAAAAATTATAATGCATTAAAAATAAACATTCAGTATATTAAAATAAACATATATCAACATTCCACAGTGCAGTGTAGACCATGGTTCATAGTATAACTTACCTAGTTTAGTACCTTAACGGAATGAACTCAAATCAGATGGCGTGCTTGCATAATTTGACTTTATAATTGTATTAGCAATTCGATTACTAACTGTTCCAAATTGTATTAATAAGATCGGGAGCTCATTACACCTAAAATGGGAGCGATCATCACGTCGGCTCGGGTTGGTTACTTTCCCGATGTCGGATCGAGTCGGTAACGGATCTATACCGCCTGGATAGTCGAGTCCAATAAGATCCTTAGTTCACACATGTCAGCACAGCATACCGGGATATATTAATTATCAGTTGGGTTATGCAACAACATATTTTAGAGAATTGTTATTGCATGGTTATGACTGAAACTCAACTGAATTAATGATGCAAATATTGATGCAGTATTACAGGATATGAAAAAGAAAGGTGTTGAAAGCCCAAACCAGGAAGGAAATAAGTCCAAAACAACATTCTGGTCAAACTGGGCTTTCAAAAACTATGATGAATGAACCATTATTTCAGCCTACAATATTATTACACCGTAATAATAATTCATAATTAGCCCACCATATCTGATCTCCATGCCACTTATTCATTATAAGAAAATTTTTACAATGTCTACTATATATATGCTATAGCATTTCAGTAGCATTAAGGGGTTGTTTGATTTTTGAAACAATGCATTCTGATGAGTGATTGAGAAAAATGTGTGTGAGAGCCCCATTGATCATAGCCTTTGCCATTTCATGCTTTGGTTGCTTCTGTGCTGCTACTCTTCCTGCTTCAGATCACCATTTCCCTGATCCTCACACCAAATTCATCATCAATGTGGACGATTTCGGCACCCGGGGCGATGGGATCACCGACGATTCTGAGGTATGTATTGACAGGACTAAAGGGTCAAGTTCAGCGTTGTGTTCCTCGTTGTGCAAACCTGTTTCCATTGGTTATTTTTCAGGCGTTTGAAAATGCTTGGCACAAATTTTGCCAAACAAAACAGGGAGTTCTGTTGATTCCTAGGAGGACATATTTACTTAAACCAGTGTTCTTTTCTGGTCCCTGCAACCCAAACCTTAAAATGAAGGCAAGTTTCACTTTTTTTTTTCTTTTTTTTTTTGGGATAACGGGGAAATTAAAACTCGCAGCTGTTATTTGAGAATGTGTAATGCTCTTGTGTAATAACCCGTAGTTTCAACTTCTTATGATTAGATAAGAGGAACAATTAAAGCTTCGAGGAACAAAGATGTTTATAAGATTACAGAGAGGCGAAACTGGATACTTTTCCGACACTTGCAACACTTCAGAGTTGATGGCGGTGGCGTCATAGATGGCAATGGCGAAATATGGTGGAAACAATCTTGCAATTTCTTGAAGAGAGAGGTGTGTTTTGCAATTTTATTTATTTCGTCTCATTTATGTTTACATATTGTATTGGTAGCCCCATTCTGCAAGATAAGACTAATTCAATCGAGACTAAGTGAAGACCTCATTCCACATGCACACGGATACAGACCCCTTATTTTCGACCAAGTCTTAATTGATCATTCTACTTGAGACAACACCTTTTAATTCCCGTATTATTGATAAGACTATAAGAGCATGATTAAATTGCATTGTATTGAAACACTTCTCTTATTGTCTTTGCAGCCTTGCGATAACGGTCAAGTACCACTTGTGAGTTGTCGCTTATCTTAAAGAGTGTTAGCATTCAATGATTAATTGCATTTGTAATTCAACATATAATTTGTACGATGATGTTTTGATGGTTTCTTTGATTTGTAAAACAGGCTGTCAGTTTTGAAAACTGCTCAAATTTGAAGGTGAAAAACTTACGATTAAAAAATTCACAGAAAATGCATCTTACTTTTAACGAATCTCGAGTTATTGAAGTTTCAAAATTGAAGATTGAAGCTCCAAGTAACAGCCCCAATACCGATGGGATTCATATAACAATGACCAAAGATATTCATATCAAGAATTCAGTCATTAGAACAGGTAAAATGCTAATGTTGGTGCTACTAATTAATTTTTATTGAGAATTTTATTACATGCACGGTGTTGTAGTCTAAAAATAATAAAGGTTACGAATATTTTTAAAAATCAAGTTGAGGACAGTCAATTATCTTTTTATTTTTAAAATTTTGGCAGGAGATGATTGTATTTCAATAGTGAATCGATCCATGAATGTTAGAGTATCGGGAATAGTGTGTGGATTGGGACACGGAATAAGGTAAATTGTTTTTACTTATATTATATTAAAGAGGTTTTGAAAACATTATGAAACATTTAGGCGAATTTTTTTTATGAGTTTATTTTATTAATCAATTCTTAAACATGTTTTCCGAGACATAGTATTGGGAGCTTAGGAAGACTAGGTAATCAAGAGACTGAATATGTATCTGACGTTGTAGTCAACAGATCAAGATTGATAGGAACAAAAAATGGGGTGAGAATAAAGACTTGGCAGGTACAAAAAATGTCTATTTTGATTCTTCAATCCTTCTGTAATTTTCACAATTTCACAATTTTGCAAATTTGTATATGAAGGGTGGGCATGGAGATGCAAACAACATTGTGTTTGAAAACATACTAATGCAGAATGTGACAAATCCCATAATCATAGATCAATTCTACTGTGAGAAATCCAAAGTTAAACCTGAACCATGCCCCGAGCAGGTACGTACCAATCAATGATGAATTTTGTCGTGTAACACCGTGCAAAGCCCCTCAATGAGGATGCTCTTATAGTATCCACAGCACGTTACTGATCGACATCTAAGAATTTTTGTTTTTCAAAAGAACACTTGTATATATTTGTTCAAATCAAATATAACCTTTCCTGTAAATTGTTTGCCAGAAAGAAGCTGTGAAAATAAGCAAAGTGGTATACAGAAACATCAGAGGAACAAGTGCAGAAGATCTGGCAATAACATTCAACTGCAGCAAGAATGTTCCATGCCAAGGTATTGTGTTGGACAATGTAAGATTAACAAGTTCAGGAGAGGCAAAAAACATCAAAGCTTCATGTTCACAAGTTGAGTATATAACTAAAGGAGATGTTTTCCCCAGTTGTAACTACACAGACAGTATCAACTGAATAATAAATTCTATAAGCATCATCGGGTTTTACAAACAACACAAAAAAAAAAACCCTCGAGTATACCTACGTTTTTGTTACTCGGGATTGGTCTCATCTTTATCCCGAAGAATTAGAACCTATCGCGCATGGTCTATGATAATGAATGTTGTATCGACCTATAGGGTAACAAAATAAGCATATAACTAAGCATACATTAGTTCATCTTCTCTAACAGGATATGGCATCGGCAGGATACCCTTAGCCTTCGCAAAAATATCTGTCGAGCCAGTGGTCATCTCAGCCACGGGAGAGTCCAAAACGGAGTCGGGTATGGCCACCAGTGTCTCATCAAAAAGGGATTTGATTGTCTACGAGTATAACACCATTTTAACGCAATTAGGCTACAAAAGACGAGGAAATAAAATCGAACGAAATATAGAAGTCGCGAGAGTACATACAGTGCAGTGGAGGAAAGCAGCATCAGCTTTGCGTTTCCACAAACTATTTCCAGGCTCCGAATGAAACAAACCGAGCAAAGGCTGCAGTGTAGCCAAGGAACTCGTAATCGAAAAACAAATATGGAGGGCAAAGCAGGCACAGAGCGTACTTATGAAGCTAGAAAGCTAACGTTAAACCAAACAGATAAGCTCACAACTTTATACCTTGACAATATCCCTAACAGATGGTCTCGGTCCATACATATTCAATACTGAATCGCCATAAATCAGGTACTTTTCGAGAACCTAAGCACAGAGAGAGAAATTTTGGATTGGGCAGGCAAGATGTAAATAAGGTACATAATATCGAAAAATCAAGTTCCGAAAATAACCTGTCGCCGGGTCAGATCACTACGAGGTGCGCCGTACACTGCACTATCAACATTTCCTAAAATCTGCCATGGACTATATCAGAAGTAATAGATTAATGCCTCGTTAATCAGGGTATACATAACAGGCAATCAAAAGCGTGACAAAAAAAATACTGAAAAACAAGTATTCATACTTGTGGTATGCTCCACGCCCTACCATCACCCCATGAGCACCTTCCGTCCGTGCAGCATTTATCTGTAATTTAAACTCGAGTAAATAGCCAAAACAATGAACTTTTTGTTTCCTTACGAAAATAAATGTATTTCTTTTATATAAAAGCCATAACTTTTAAGATAAACACAACAGGAAACAAAATCCTATGGTTTAAGAATTAATTCCGTTCCCCACCCCCCACCCAAATTAGAAAAAGAAATTCATTTTGTTTAAAATGTGTTACCTCATTAATGGTATTTATGCCTCCATTTATTGTAAACTGTAGGTCAGGAAAATCACGCAAGAGAGCATAGAAATACTCATATCTGCAGGAAAAAAAATTCAGTTGCACAGTCTACATCAAATCGAAGTGCATTCAATGAAAAGAAAGTATGCTTAAACAACTCTACGATATTGCTATTACTAACTATATACATACTTGAGGGGAGGAATTTTTCGATTTTCAGCTGGACTTATTCCATTGAGTAATGCTTTCCGGGAGTGTATAATGAAATGGCGAGTTGGGGACTGTGAAGAAACTTTGTAAATAAAGTCACCTGTACATTTGAGAGAGAAAGACATTTTGTGTGAGATATAGCATATCACACCTAAAAAAAGCAAAACCAATTGCTTATACAAATTTTAAAGTGGCAGCTTTTAAGAGGATAGTTGTCCGTTTTTTTCCTCTTTTTTTCTTTTTTGGTGCATTTAGTACAAATACGTATAGTAAAAAAGCAAGTGGCTTATGAAATCTTGGTAAGAAGTATCTTAGAACTAAATTTTTATGGGTTATCTTTGATAATATATATAAATATAGACGCAGAGTATTGGAAAAACTCACAGAGTTCATTGTACGAATCATGGTCATCAACTCCTATTCTGCATTTAACACTCACAGGTACATTGGTATTGGCGGCAATAACTGACATAGCTTCAGCAACAAACTTCACATGCAAAAATCCATAGGTACATTAGTACTCTGAACATATAATATAATAATAGCATGCATATCATCGAGCAAAGTTTTTCACACCTTTGGATCAAGCATGAGACGGACTCCAAAACACCCGTGTCCAGCTACCCTGGGACTCGGGCACCCGCAACTGTAAAGACGAAAATATCCCAGTTATGGATGTCCAAGACGGTTCAAATAAACATGCTCTTAAGAGAAGCGTAACAAACTTAAAGTTGATCTCATCGTAGCCGTAAGGAGTGGCTAGTTGTGTTGCTTTTGCCAGATTTCCCAAGTCATTTCCGCCAATTTGAAGCACAATAGGGTGTTGCTCAGGTCCAAATGCCAAGAACCTGTCCTGATAAATTCCAGACGGTGCATAGGGTCAGAGATCTCCAAATATACCTGCCTTGGGGCCCCATTTCTACCCCGAGAGAAAGAGAGATGGAGACAGACATGTACAATTTTTTTGTTTTAAATTTAAACACTGAAATATAGACAATAGATCTCTAGTTGGAAAAAAAAAAAAAAATACTTCTCTTTTGCTGTTTCTAAAAGATAGGTTTTGGAATCCCATAAGTGATCCCATTATGCGGAACCTTACCAAATTTCCCTCCTGATACACAATTGTTTCTGCAGCAAGCATTTCGGTATAGAGCCATGCGTGTTTTGAGATGAGCCGGGCCAAAGTTCTGTAGTGATTATCTGTCCATTCCATCATCGGAGCAACACTGTCCATTAAACAATACTAATGCTTAGTATAGCTTGGAAATTCTATCAACTCCATAGGATAAACGAAAGCCAATGTTCATAGACACCCACCTAAACCAAGGAGGAAGATAGCGCTCTGCACCCATTACAGATTCTGTATGCAGTTCGTTCTTTTGATGGTAAGCGCGCAATTTCTTTGACTTTATTGAATTTCCATAAAATAAATTTGATGAGGATCTGCCATAGTTTTTTAGGATAACAGAATGAAAAGGAGTTAAGGAAGCAAACAAACAAAGCCCGGCAGATTTCATCATCCCTCAAGATGCAGTGTAGTCTGCTCTTTGGTGTACCTATCCATCGGATGGAAATTGACATCATGAAAGAGGACATACTACTACCTACTAGCCATGTAGAGAACTAGAGATAGTTAAGAAACAACATTGCACGCAAAGGTAATTATCCCGGGCAAAATCATTAGACACAATAACCCAATATCCCAGTCGAGCAAGTTTCATTGCTTTTCATCAGATCCGTAAAACATTAAGATGCCACAGAGAAACTTGCCTATTTGGCCGTCTCAACCCCACACACTACCCCCTTTCGTCATCCCAGACGAGCACCATTGTCTACAAATCAAGAGCCTTTGATCAAGATCAATTAGCACTGCCATTTACAACAACAGGCAGAAAATTTACTCTACTTTCCCACCTAGTTTCAGGCTTTCAGCATCACAAATCAGTCTTAGAAATCGAAATTAAAGGAATAATAACAATCCCAATATGCATTTTACTTGCTTCAATACTGAATACACTTTTATCTTTACTCTATATCAGCTCTAAGTTCCACTCAATTCTCAAGAATAGCACTAGCAAGTAATCCCTCACTTGAGTACCTAAAAAGTTCAAAGCTTTACCTTACCTCTAATCAATTCTTCTTATTCCTATAACTCACCAGGTTGGTAACCTGATACACATTCAAGACAAACAAAACCTGTCTTGGATGAGAAATTCTCTAACAAGCTCAAAACAAGTGAATTTTTAGCAAAAAGAGAAAAACATTAAACCAAAATTAGATGCATATCAAAAACTTATGTCAATTTTTATGTTTTACATTCTTGAATTTTAGCTCCTTCTCCAAAACATTCATCCCGTCGTGTATAGCTCTTTATAACAGAAAAGTGGAAGAAAATATACAGAGAGGAAAAAAGTTTGGGGCTTTTACATGGACGACAAAGAATACGATGATGTTGGGCCTCCGCCGCCTCCCCCGGCGGTTTTCTTAGAGCTTTCGAACACCGGATCGAGCAGTGAGGGAGGCGGGCTGCTTTTTCTTGATGCCCGTTAAATATAACAACTCTTTCTGTCTCCACTCTTGCTCTATGGTGGATAATATACGCAAGGTAAGGATTCAATACTAGAGAAACGCTAACATGTCTTGTTATTTGTCACAAAATTTATACACAATGCCTGTAACAGATAGTGTATTGTAACAGAATTAGTATTTAAAAAATGTCTTCATATTCATCATAGTACATCTATTCCACCTTATAATATAACATAAATCCAAAAATACATTATGGGAGAATCTGATTTTATAACCCTAATCAGCAAAAGATCAGCTTAGAGGTAAATCAGTTTAGATTGCTCATAGTTGACCGATTTGAGATAAATTAGCCTAGGTAAGTCTAGGTCGCTCATAACCGACATGCCAATAGATGAGTTGACCGACATTGAGATAAATTAGCCTAGGTAGGTCTAACATGCCAGTAGACAACTCACTACTCATCGACAAAGGACCAATAAACTAGCTTAGATAGCTCATAGCTGACAAGCTAAAATCAAGAAAGTCAATAGACAACTCTTTAGCAAAGGATTACAAAAAGATAAATCAATCTAGATTGCTCATAACTGATCGGTTAAAAAAATTAATAACTCGTTTGCACAAGGAATCGAACTTAAAACCAACTAACTATTGAATCAACTTGGTTATAATTGCCCTCACCGGTTACATTTACTCATTAGTAGCAAAGCTGAGAATTGAAACTGGGAATAAACATTGAGTTTAATTGTTTAAAGATGATAAAAATATGAACTTTACAAGAGCTATGATCAAGAGGATGTAAAGGTTTACAGGTAATACAATTGCAGTTGGCTTTGATAAAACCTTGCAACTGCTGAAACCCAATGATATGAATACTACAGAAGTTGAGTCTGCAACTGTGATTTAAGCCAAAAGTGTGTACTCTAAACAAGAAATGGAAAAGAAAGAAAACGCAATACAAAGGATGCCCTTAATTGGGAAGAAATAATCCTCAGATTCTTTTGAATAGGATTCAAATCATGAAATCAATGTTTTGTTCTGTCAATCCCAAATCTTGAAAACCCGACATCATGGTACGATGCTATTTCCGTTTTTGCTTCTGTGGGACGAAGCGAATTGCTTGCTTCCCCAGCTCTAAGTTCTTGGTCTTGCCATCATCGAGAGCGACAGCAACGACTGATGTGCCTTCAAAGAAATCGGTTACTTTTCCTCTGTGCCTGGAGACGGAGAAACCGAGTGAGACAAATGTGCAATCGAGACTCGGTTAAGGAAAAGAAGGGAAGGGTTTTAGCGTTTTAGGAAGCTAGAGTTTTTACCAGGTGTTATCAGATGGTTCGTGGACTTCGACTCTCTTTCCAATCGCGTCTTTCCCCAACTTCTGCAGTATCCAGTTAGCGTCCATTAGCTCGTCGAAGGAATTGTCTTCGGGCCACTGCGTCTCAGCATTGGCCGACGCTTTCTCCCCAAAGGATGGCGGTCTCTTTCTTTTCGATCTTTGACCCTTGATCAAAAATTTCTCGTCGTCTGTGGAAGGAGCCCAGGCACTCGGGCCATCAGAATAAGGATTCTTGAACTTGAGTTTTAGCAGTGTTCTCGAGTCCTTCTGCGTGGAATGAGTGGCAGGACGTGTGTTATCTCTATCTTCGTGAAAATCATCGCCAGAACTAGGCCCGTCTCCCCCCGAGTGTCTCGTTGAAGCCAGTTTGCTGCCGCCTCTCGTGGCGGGAACTTCAGTTGCAGTCCTTACAGCACCCTCGTTGTTTCTTCTTCCAACAGAAATTTTTATCCCTCTTTTGGCAGTTGCATCAGCAACTTCGGGAGTAACATTCTTGATCTTTATCAACCGGCCCTCTTTTCCCCGAATCTTTTGATCTTTCGTTTGGTCAATTGAATCCTCACAGCCTAATGAGTACATGAAGTATATATAAGAACACGATTACACGAATTATTAAAAGCAAACCAGAAACTTAATTGGAAATTCCACTCAGAATCTACCGGGGCAGCCAGACATGGCACTTCTTCATCGTCTAGTCATGGTAGTAATAATTTACGTATGAAAAGTTAAAACACACACACAACCACGAAAGTAACAATTAGATTGAAGAAAAAGAAAAGGCATACCGTTTGCAGTAGTCCCGTCTTGCTCTTTTTGACAACTTGACGCATCAGATTTAGGAGAACCGGTAATATTTTTATTCCGTCCACCCAAATGTATAACGAGCTTCGGTCCTTTGGTCGTCTTGGACATGGTTGTCTGAGTTCCAACGTCCTCACCGCCAAAACTTTGATGCGTGTGGCCTTTTATTTGTACTGTTCTCGACGTTCTATTCCCGTTGCTAGCGGTAACCTCGTCAATAAATTTGTGCTTTACAACCCCCGCCTGATTGATCGAGCACACGCCCTCCTCCATCCCCGCAATGGGTGAAGGAAAACCATCACGATCTCCATTCGTATAACTCTGTATATCTTCACTCTTGATATCGACCGCATTACTATGCCCTTCCCCCTTTTTCTTACTTTGTTTCTTGTTCGAATTTTTCTTCCCATATTCCTTGCCCTTCTTCGGGGATTTTTCAGCTATACCTTTGAGAGAAAATTTTAACGAGTTCTTCGACACTGGAGGGCCGCTATCTTCATCATCAGAAAAAGGAGAAATCGAAAATATTTCTTCCTGACTAGGCAATCCAGCGGCTGCCCTCAAACTCGAAATCAAATCCTTGTCCGCTTCATCTCTCCTCCTCCAGAGCTCTTTAACAGCATCCTCGAGATCCCTAACCTGAAAATATCGGGAATAAAAAAATAAAAAATAAAAAATAAAAATCACCGAAGGTTAGTGGTTGTAGATTTTCTCCTCAAAGCCGCAACATTAGAAATAGAAGCACACCTGATAACAGTCACCACGGCACGTTGGACAAGCATACTGCAGATTCCCATCTACTTGAAACTGCATGTATTTCTCATCGCTGCAAAAGGAATTCCATCAATGGATGAGAAATTTCCGAAATCATCTTAGCAATTAAAAAAAAAAAAAAAAAAAAAAAAAAAAAAAAAAGAAGATGAAAGTAGACCTGATCCCATCACATTGGCAGTGCACCCAGCGCTGGCAAATATCACAACAAACCATAGGTGTTGATTCAGAATCTCTATAAACCTGCGTGCATAAACCTCGATTAACTTTTACACCGAATAAACTTCAAACGAGACTCGTTAGCTTCCATCAGAAAGATAAATTTTTGTACTAGTGTGCTGCCAAAGTGACACTTCAAACATTATTTATGGCCTAGTTAACAGTCAATATTTAATTATCTAATAAAATCGTCATAACAGTACCTTTAAACAAACCGGACAATAGTTTCCTTTCACAAACAATCTTCCACACGCATCACAGCAAGTGTACCCGAGAAACCACCTACAGCATTTTAATACATCGATCAACTCACAAACTAAAATTCAGAGAGAATTTATATAAAAATAAAAACAAAAATTTATACACGAAATTAAGATTCCTGATTTAGTCAATCTACAACTCTAAATTAAGAAATTGGTAGAATAAATGGACAAACAACAGATGAGAAAATTTCAAGAATCACAGATGAAAACGCATAAGTAAATCTCTAACGACCGTTCACATACCTTACGCTGAGACCATTTCCTGGAACAGAAGAACCACAACTGTAACACTTAGTATGTTTTGTGCACAAATAAGGCCCGCTGCTAGCATTCTGGATAGAGAAAAACCAAATAAATAATTGGCATTCCTCGAGCACTATACAAAAACGGAGAAGCAAGGAGAGCAGTAACCTTGTGAGGAGGCTGCAAACAGTAGCAGTGAAATGCTGCATCACATCTCTTGCAAAACATGAACTTATTCGGATCTCCAGTTCTACGGCAGCCCTAGTAAACAACGATAATATGAATAAGACCAAATATTAAAGGGCAAAAATATTAAAGTGGGCATTAAGACCATCAATTAGCAAACAACATAAGGTGTTTGGATGACATTAAGTCACCCGTTCCTAGAAATACTTTTCCCATTTTTCTGCCCCCGTAAAAACAAAAATGCAATGAAAATGTCTTAGAACATTCACCTCACAAATTCGGCATGAGGGGCATGTCCATGAACTCCAATGAAAAAGATCTGCAAAAGAAGAACGAATCAGAACCACAAAGTGCAGAAGGCTGAACAAGCCAGACTATCAGATCCTCGAGGCCAATGACCTAACCTCTATGTTGCGCCCAAGTTTTTAAGCAGTTCCGGTGATACTTCTTGTCACAACTTTTGCAAGACAACATCTTCCTCGCTCTTTCACTTCCTTCATTGTCACCACGAAAGCATAGCCTACATGTTACTTTGATATTCGATTGGCCTTGTTCGTCTCCAGCAGTCTCTTTCAAAGACTCCTGCGCGATTATAATAGTTCAAAATAAGGCCAATAGACGTATTAAGTAATTCACACCTAGCAAACTACTGATCTAAGCTTAGCAAAAGATGATATGTGCATACACAAAAAGGCTTTAAACTTTTAAAGAAAGCATCAACCTTAACATATAGTCCCTAGAAATGAATCTATAGTAGCACTGGGTGATTACTGATTAGAAATAAATTGGCAAAACCAGAACAAAACAATAGAGGAAATTTGTTAAGCTCCATAGATAAGTACTTGAAACAAACACAAATTCAAGAACACTGCTCTAATAACAATAACTCCATCCTATATCCCAGCAATTCTTAAAGAGATATCATTAAATACTAGATACCAATTCAATCAACCCCATATTCAAGTAAAGATCCAGCCTTTCACATTCAATCATAAAATCAATAAACAAATCTTCTGTGGCAGCTCATCGAGTCTAACCAGCATCAGTGTGGGCCACCTCTCAAAGTAAGAGGCACTTTGCTAGGTCTAATCTATTGAGTTACCATAATTTAACTCCTCCCAGCCGACGCTGGGACCTTTGGGATTGAGAATTCAACCTTTTGGAGCAAAAAATAAACAAATCTTCTGCTCAAAACAATTCAAATTAAAAACTCACAGCTAAATCATATCGCCCAGCATAATCCTCGCCCACCAAAGACGCCGCCGCAGCTCTCTTCTGCAATGTGGCGCGCTTGGCCGGCGCGTAGGCGGCCACCGCCTCCGCATCTCCGTCGCCCAAACCCGCCGGAGGCGCGAGTTTGGGAACTTTTACCTGAATTGTGCCGCCTTGCTTAGCTTTACGCAACCAAGGATCCTTAATGAAGTCCTCAACCCTAGCCACCTCCACCAAGAACTCATTTTTGCCGCTCTCGCTCTGCAACCCCCTCGGAAACCCCAGCGGGCAGTAGCAAATCTTCCGACTGCGGCCAAAAAACACACTCAGCTGCGTGAAAATATATATAAACGAAACGCGTGTATGTATAAAGAGAGGGAAAATTATGAAATTAGGAGGGGTGAAGAGGGGGGGGGGGGGGGGGGGATTACTAACCAGGTAATTGGGCAAGCTACGTGAAAGGCCATGCCCGATGGATTTTGGGTTTGTCAAATTTTCGGAGAGTTTAAGGAGCGCCGTGTTGTATTTGGGGAAATTTAGGTACAATGAACAAAAATTAAATAAAATTAAAAATAAAAAGGCAAACAGATAAAAGGAGGCTATGCAAATAATGCAATTGACGAAATTTAGAATTTGACCCCTCAATTTTGAAAATTTTCGTACAGGGGTTTTGGGAGGGCTAGAGTGTAATATAATAGAGTATATGTATATAGCGTTTAGTTATATCCAGAGTATTTATTTATTTATGCAATCTTGGAAAGTAAAGGTAAAACTCTCAAGTACAACTGTCAGAACGTGTCTAACTCGGTAGGTTGGGCTCGTTTAACCCATATTTTATACAATTTAGGTTGGAGAATTTTCAATCCGACCTATTTTCAACACGACCTGTATAACTTGTGTGATGTACGGATTATACGGATTGGCTTGAGAGTTATCTGGCCCGGCCCGTATTAAATATAAATTAAATAAATTATAATTATATATTAAAAATTAAAATTTAATTTTAATATATGTGTGTGTTTGTAACAAGGGTCGGGCCGACTCATTTATGGATGAACCCGACGCCAGCTCATATTTCTTAATTTTATCAACCAAATCTAAAATAATAGAAAAATATAAATAAGACGTGCACTAGTATATGGAATGAGTAGATTCGAGCCTCAGTGAATGCGATATTGACTCTTTGTGTTTCAGTATGTTGTGAAATTAGTTATGAACATATATTGTATTATAACATAGTCAATAGTATTAAAAAAAATTCAAATAATAGAAAAATATAAATAAGTCCTGCACTTTTACTGACTTATACTTAAAAAATAATAAAAATAAGGTTTGCCCAAATTAATGATTAATATATGAAATACTTATTCTATAACTCTTACAAGTTCGATTTATAAATATATATTGAATTTAAACTAAATATTTATCATCACATGATGGTATCATTTAAATCACTCGGGTGAAATAAAGTACTAGTAGTTATCATATTACCATCAAGGTTGGCATTGTACACGGTTGGTCTCTAGTCTCTATGCATATTAATTATTTCTTCTTCTTTTTTTTTTACAAGAGATTTTATATATATATATACATATACATAGAGACTCTATATATAGTACGTAGCTAATAGGATCTATAGAAAGCATGATAATATCACATTCATTAAATAATACCAATAATCAAATTTGTTGTAGAGTGCAATGTCAATTGTAATAAATCTATACCTTGTACATGCAAGTCATCACTAATATATTATTGTAAGTTTTAATAAATATTGTATTTGAACATAATTACCACTAGTTTAAATATCACATCATCATCATTATTACTATTATTACTATTATTATTATTATTATTATTATTATTATTATTATTATTATTATTATTATTATTATTGATTGATGGGGTTTTAGATTCATATATACTAAGATTAAGCACAACATCTAACAGTCTAGCACCAATTTGTGTGAATAATACGAATATAAACTGAACAATACGAATAACTTTTAATCATTTAAATGAAAAAATTAAAAAAAAAATAAAAATAGTGTAACAGATTGAACGTACAATATGCATGCATGCATGCATGGTTGGTTGGAATTGGCTCCATGGTTTTCATGGCAGCCATGCAAATTCGCGAAAACTTCTGGTATAAACACCAAGTCCCCAACCCAGCACCATTCCTCTCTCTTTCCCCGTCTCTTTTCTATTTTACTTAATCCTCTCCATCTCCGGGGCGATTTGAGGAAGTAGGAGATCGGGCCTGAGAGATTTCTCCGATCGATCTCCCTCTCTCCTCAGGCTCAATCCCCCAGCTTAATTGCTTGCTTGCTTTCTATTTCCATGAAACCTCCATCAATTTCCATCGTCATTATTTATTCTTGAAAAAAAAAAACCATAAATATTTACATTCATAGTAAAATAATAACAATAATCACACTAATATATATCCATTAGTATATGCCGTTGCGGAATTGAACTCAGTCTGGGATATTATTTCTTCGATTTCAATCCAGAGTTGTAATGCCCGCCCGCCCCAGTTTTCATGTTTTTTTCGCTTTCTCATTATTCTGCTATATTTCTTAATAGATTTCGTTCCAGGTGATCATGCCTGCGTGTGATCAGCTCTGCATTTTTTGCCCGGCGATGCGGCCGCGGTCTCGGCATCCATTGAAGCGCTACAAGAAGATGCTCGCCGACATCTTTCCTCGCTCTCCGGTTCGTCACTGTCGATCAGATCAGATCAGCATTTTGTTATCTCTTTTTCAGATCTAATCTGATCTTGCTCGGAATAATTCTTCATCTCTGATCTGTTAGTTACTGAATTCTCTCTAAACAAATTTTACAGGATCAGCCACCGAATGATAGAATGATCAACAAATTATGCGAATATGCTTCCAAAAATCCGCTTCGTATTCCTAGGGTGAGCATATATATAATGGCAAAAACTTGTGTGAGACTATCTCACAGATATTTGATTAATGAAGTCAAAGATCCTACACATTAATAAAAAATCTAATCTGTCTCACGGATTGAGACTTGTAAGACTGTCACCCCTATTTAGTGTAAACAGGACACATCATTATATATATTAGATTTGAATGGTATTGCAGACATTTTGCAGAGATTTAATATAGTGTGCACTCATTTTATATATGATCAGATCACGGCTTCTCTTGATCAAAAGTGCTACAGAGAATTAAGGAATGAGAACATTGCATCTGTCAAGATTGTCATGTACATCTACCGCAGGTTGCTCATGTCTTGCAAGCAGCAAATGTAAGTTCTTTAATTACAACATGTTTGGCTCATCACGATTCTCCGGCCGGGATAGACCTATTCCATCTATTCCTCTCGCAAGGGGAATAGCTCTATTCCGAGGGGACTCTGGTATTAATTAGGCTATTCCCAAGTTATTATTGTTCCTACCATACTTTTGAACCAAATTAAATGTTATTTTGCAGGCCTATGTTTGCAGGGAGCTTTCTGAGCTTAGTGCACATCCTGTTGGATCAAATCAGGCACGACGAGATGCGAATTGTGGGATGCGAAGCGCTGTTCGACTTCGTGAACAGCCAGGGTGATGCAACATATATGTTTAACTTGGAAGGATTGATCCCAAAAGTGTGCCTTATTGGTCAAGAAATGGGAGATGAGGAAAGAGTTCTGAAACTGCGCTGTGCTGGCCTTCAAGCCCTCTCTTCCATGGTAAACTATAAATTTTAATTTCCCAATCTGCACTGTCAAAAATGTTTGGAAATTGAAAAGGCATTTCCCTCAATTCTCTGCTGGTTTTCAGGTTTGGTTCATGGGTGAATTTGGTCAAATGTCTGCAGAATTTGACAATGTAAGCCAAAATTAATCAAAACCCAATTCTTCTGTCACTAATTCAGATCAGAATTTGCATTCTTTAACCAATGAATTTGGCAGGTTGTGTCTGTTGTCTTGGAAAATTGCGAGGCGGCGGATGAGAAAATTGAAAGCATCATGAATGACAACAACAATCAAGATGCACAAAATGGGCAGGAAGCTGCAGATCAAGCCTCTGCTGATGCACTGAGAAGAGCTACTTCTTGGAGGAACATTGTGACAGATAGAGGGCTAAACGTGGCAGCGTAATTCATCTTTCTTTCCCTCACAATCTTAATTTAATTTGAACATTCTTGGGATAGATATTTGTGGGTCTGATAAATTAAGGCTGTTGGATTGATGTACAGAGAGGATGCCATGAAACCTCAATTCTGGTCCAAGGTGTGCTTGCATAACATGGCTAAGTTAGCCAAGGAAGCAACAACAGTGCGGCGTGTGCTGGAGTCGTTGTTCCGTTACTTTGACAGCAGCAATCTATGGTCACCTCAGCATGGAGTTGCCCTTACTGTTTTGCTGGACATGCAGTGCATTATGGAGAACTCTGGTGATTCATCCTTCTCTTATCTCATTCTTATCAATTGAAATCCGCAGTCACTACCTAAGGGTATATATGTGCTGGTACAGTAAATCCTGCTTTGTGACTCGATAAAAGATCAAAACAAAGTAAACCAGCCTATGTTGATCATAACTGATCGGCTCAAACCTAAGGTTTGAGCTGGTAAACTTACCTTGTGACCCGATAAAGGATCATAAGAAGGTAAACCAGCCTATGTTGATCATAACTGACGCCTCAAACCTAAGGGTATGTGCTGTTAAACCCTACATGACCCGATAAAGGATTATAAGAAGGCAAACTAGTTTATGTTGATCATAACTGACCGCTCAAACCTAAGGGTATATGCTGTTAAACCCTACATTTTGACTCGATAAAGGATTATAAGAAGGTAAACCAACCTATATTGATCATAACTAACGGTTCAAACCTAAGGGTATGTGCTAGTAAAGCCTTGTGACTCGATAAAGGATCATAAGGAGATAACTAGTCTAGGTTGATTATAGTTAACCGACTCAAACCAATATGCATGGGCAATAAATTGCTTCTATTGGGATTTAAGAGTCAAACTTGGAACCTTATGGACCAAGCTAATAGTCGGACCAACCTGATTATGGTTGACCTGCTTTCTTTTTCTTACTCATGCAGGCCACAACACACATTTCTTGCTGTGCACACTGATCAAGCACCTGGATCACAAGAATGTCCTGAAGGAGCCTGAGATGCAGATAGACATCATTGAAGTAGCCACGGCCCTTGCCCGCGTGACAAAGGTGGAGCCATCTGTGACCATTGTGGGTGCATTTAGTGACATGATGAGACACTTAAGGAAGAGCATACACTGCTCCCTTGATGATACAGAGCTTGGGGAAGAAGTGATCGACTGGAACAAACGATACCGCGCTGCGGTTGATGAATGCCTTGTCCAGTTATCTCACAAGGTGAAGTTTTTGTCCATTTTATTACCCATCTTTTATACCACGAGTGACTCAAAATTCGTGGTTTTATCTGTGAGACAGGTTGGAGATGCTGCGCCAATTCTTGAAGTGGTTGCAGTGATGTTGGAAAGCATCTCAAGTGTAACAGTCATGGCCAGGAACACAATGAACACAGTTTACCGCACTGCTCAAATTGTGGCTGCCTTGCCTAATTCGGCCTATCAAAACAAGGCAAGCCCAGTTCACACAACCCGCTATCAGCTATCAGCTATATGTTTACTTTTGTAGGATCTGATATATGCTATCAGCTATCAGCTATACGCTAATTTACTTATGCAGATCAGCTATCAGCTACCAGTTAAACGCTAATCCAACTCTCTGATTTACATTCCTATGATCATTTCAGGCATTCCCCGAGGCACTGTTCCACCAAATACTTCTAGCCATGGTGTCGCCAGACAACGAGACAAGGCTCGGGGCGCATCGTGTGTTCTCCGTGGTACTCGTTCCATCCTCGGTTTGCCCCCGTGCTGCCAATGCAGCAGGTGGACTCTCCAAAAGAAAGTCCATTCAGAGAACTCTGTCCAGGACTGTTTCAGTGTTTTCCTCCTCAGCTGCTTTGTTTGAAAAGATGGGTAAACATCAAAACTCATCACAAGATGGTATGGATAAGAACACCCAACAAATCCTGAATCGCCTGACATCAACCTATAGTCGAGCATACAGCATTAAACCGGGAAGCGAAGAGCCAGATAATGGGGAAAAACAACAAATGGTATGCATGCATATATAGTTTTAATGATATTTCAAGATTGAGATACATACATTTTAAACCTGGTTTTTAGTGGTGACTATATATGATGTTGTTTGTCTTAGAAGCATCATGAAGGCCTTTCTCTGAAGCTGAAGAGCAGGCAAATTAGCATGCTGCTTTCCTCCATATTTGTGCAGGCCATCTCTCATTCAAATACACCCGAGCATTTCGAAGCAATCGCTCATACTTACAGCTTGGTCATGCTGTTTTCGCGAACTAAGGTATATAATCAGTTAAATTTACAGGTCAACTATCAGTTTAGACTGGGAAAACGTGTTGTTCAATTTAGTCCTGTGTCTGTGTGGTCATTATTATGCAGAAATCCAGCCATGAGTCTCTGATCAGAAGCTTCCAGCTTGCATTTTCTTTGAGGACCATTTCACTTAGTGGAGAAGGTATTTCATTTTTTTTAGTTTTTTCTGATATATCTGCATTAGGTTGACAATAATCTGCCAGCATTTCTGAAACCATGGCTTTCATTTTTATTTTTTTTGTAGCAAAATTGCCACCATCACGCCGCAGATCACTCTTTGCCTTGGCAACATCCATGATCATTTTCATGTCAAAAACCTACAACTTTATACCTCTTGCTGTTTCTGCTAAGGCGTTGTTGACAGACAAAACAGTAAGTAAAACCATCACAGTTTCTACATTGAATGTTTCTGTGCTAACAACTACCGATTCTGGGGCAACCCCACTCAAGTTGGTCGAGGCTCCAAGCTTGACTCTTTGTGGGAGCAGCCTATTGGCCTTCTTGGTTTGTGCAGTTCAACTTTAGACAACCTAGGCTGATTTAGGAGGTCCATTGTTGGCTAAAGTTGCAGGACAGGGTTTACCAAGGACTACTGATTCTGGGGCAACCCCAGTCACGTTGGTCGAGCAGTAACTACAAGGCTCTAAGCTTGACTCCCTATGGGAGCAGCCTGTTGGCCTTCTTGGTTCGAGCAGATCAGCTTTGAACAACCTAAGTTGGTTTAGGAAGTCCATTGCTGATTAGGGTTACCGGACAGGGTTTACCGAGTACACACTTTCGGGATAGTGACTATGAGCTTCCTGGTTACTCAAAAGAAAATTGTTGTTGTGCAACAGATGGACCCTTTCCTGCAGTTGGTGGATGAGTGCCATCTCAAGGCAAACACAAACCCTATGGGGAAAGCTTCTTATGGATCAAAGGAGGATGATGAAGCTGCTCTGAGATCTCTGTCATTAATAGAGATTTCAAAGAAGCAATCAACAGAATCTTTTGCTTCAATGATAGTTGACTGCTTGAAGAAGTCAATCACTGTATGCTCCTCCTTCTATCTTCCCTAAACCATGCATTCATGTTTGTGATTATGTATATATAACCATAGTTTTTGATACTTTTTGCAGGATAAGACTAATCTGATCAAAGAACAGTTGCTTCAAGATTTCCTTCCTGATGAGGTTTGTCCACTGGGAACACAAAATGACAGCAGAAGTCAAAACAAGCAGTCTGATGACAAAACTAATGACGAGGTATAATGCTGGTTTGACCCCTGAAGCATGTGTTCCATCTCAACTAGAAATCTAAGTTGATAGTTGGATTGCACATTTATGTTTATATATTATATATGCTCAACAATCCCGATCTAATCTTAAATTCTAAAAAATGCAGGCTGTAGATCCTAGTTTCACAGTAGATGAGCTTGGCACTCGTACAGATCCAAACGCACAACCTGCTTCCACAGCTCCCAACCTCCTTGATGTGAACCAGTTCCTCGATTCGGTCCGTTTAATTCTTGTCCTAACTAAAAAATGCGTTTTAATTCGTCTCAACTAAAAATTTAAATTAATTATGACACTTGTTACAGGTCTTGGAAACATCGAACCACGTGGGACGACAGGGCCCGCCACCTTCTGGCATGACATACATGGACGTGGCTAGCCAATGCGAGGCTCTCCAAGAAGGAAAGGAAAAGCGGATGAACTTCGGCGACACTGTTGACCCCGATTTCGCCTTCACTGAGGACAATTACCAAGCTGTAAGTACACTAAAACACCATTGACCTTCTTTGTTTAAGCCGATCAGTTAATCTATACTATACTGGTTTACTTTCGTGCAATAATGGCTGTGATTTTTATCGTCATCAGAATAAATTCTTTAACGGGATGGATTCTAGTATATCCTGGGATTAACGATTGATATCTTCTAAAAATCTGAGTTGTTAGTTGGATTAGACATTTATGTTTATATATTATATGCTCAACACTACTGCATGCAGATCTGGCAGCCGAGTGGGAACCCCTTCGCCGACGATAATAATACTGGGGCTGCGGGACAACCAGTAGTGAACGGCGACGATGCTCCGGCGTCGTGTGCGGCGGAATACCAGCGCCACCCCAGCTTCTTTCAGCTGCCAGCTTCGAGTCCGTACGATAATTTCTTGAAGGCCGCGGGAAGCTAAGCGAATCAATGGCATTTTCTGAGCTTCAGTTGGTGCTAAGATTGCTAGCAGTTTTTTTTATTAATTTCTTGGGAATCTGTAATCAAGATCCATTTTTGTTTTTTTTTTCTTCATTTTTGTTCGTTATGTTTTGTTCATTGATAAGCTTAAAAACTGCATCTGATAAGACCATTTGATGATGAAATGTGATAAAAGTGGCCTTTTTCTAGTTATTTCTTTGCTGTTGTTTAATTTAGCTTGTTCTTTTCATCAGCAAAGCTTTTGTAGATTCGAGTTTGTCTTGGTTGCTTTTTATTATAAAGTTTCTTGGCAATCTTTAACTTAACATATATTTGAGTGATGAAAGAAATTCACAGTCACCAAAATATCTAATTCTGTACATTAAATAAACATAATTCATATGTAATCATTTATATAAATTACACTAAAAATAACCCAATGGGGTAGCTCAAGTGGCAAGTGAGCTCTCTTTGTGGGGAGGAATTTCGGGAGAACCCAACTTCAATTTCCACAAGTGAAGATCCCCCCTGGGTAGGTAAATTTACCAAAACAAAATAAATTACACGAATGATGTGTTTGGAAACTAGGAAATGAAATCATGCAAATTTTATCTATTTTCCATTAACCAAAGCATTATTTTTTATAAACTTTAAATTTTTTTCCTTGTCATAAATTATTTTTTAGGTTTCTAAACACACCTTAAGAAACTCAACGTGATGGGTTCGGCCAATATATTTGAACAACTTTTAATTGATATTGATGATTACATTATATATTGTTAACATTTTATATTATTTTTTATGGTGTAACACTCGACACCATCCATTGTGAATTATTTTTGAAATAATTTCAATGGGAAATCAATTATGTTGGGGTGGTACTGGTCATTATGGATGAAGTTAAATTAGTGAAGTGATAATTGATGTAATTATGTATTAAGATAGATTTAAGATTTTCAACAATAATTGTGCATGAGACACAAATGTCGCCAATCCAAATATCTGTCCCCATCCACGTTCATTGTTCCAACATGTTTTAAAACAATGTAGCATTAAAAAATGTGGATAACAAGGGGAAGTCGGTCCATGATCACACTTAATTTTACAACATACCCGAGATATATTACTAAGAGATTCATCATACAAATTATTTCATATCTATCACAAAATTAAATATTGTGATGATCATAAATTTGAAAATTAATTTAAATTGGACCATGTGAGGTGTAATCGGGTGTTACAGATCATATTAGACCATATTGTCGAAGTCTATGTTGGACTTTATGTCTAACGGTTCGGAGTAATAAATGGTCAAATATTTGCCCGGCACCATTATACCTACCATACTCGCCGTATAATAACTTGGCGTATAATAATGGAGTTGTTATTTGTTAATGCCTTGTATTGAAATGTTATACCAAATATTTTTTATTTGTCTCCAACTTTTTTACGTTACAATTTATATATATTTTTTTTAAAAAAAGAGAGTTTTTATCGAACCTGGCACGTGGGGTAGGGGCGAAATGGGTTCCCTTCCGGGAATGAGCGGTCGTGTCATGAAATCACATGGGGTTTGCAGTTGGGAGCAAATCACGCCAACAACTCAGTACTATTTTAGATGGCACTGTGGGCTCCCGCACGCTTCTGTTCGTTCCCCCGCGTCGATCTACGCGGAAATCTGTGATCAATTGGGGACCCACTTCTTCTATCCCCCATGCCTCCACTCTAGAACCGCTGCCGCCTTTCCATCGTGCTCCTAATTTTTTTTTTTTTGGTTCTTTTTTTCTTTTTTGCCTTTTTATATTTATTTTGATTTCTATATATTAATTTGTCTGATTTACTGGACGTTTGGTTGAAAAGATAAAATTATGAAAGAAAAAAATTGTAATTGGTGAGAAAAAATAAAGTGAGATTAAATTAAATTATTTGGTATAGATGAATTTTTAATGATGGAGAATTGAAAGCAATATAAGTAAAGATATCGATAAAATTAAGCAAAAAATTATTAACTTAATTAATGAATAGTAAACATAATCAGTAAAGATACCAATGACTTTGTGGTCAAGCGGAAAAGTGGTATGAATGATTCTTTCAAATGAGAAGTCATGACTTCGAGCATTTTATTGAGATTGCGTGAGTAAAATCACTTTGCAGATAATTGAAAGACAAGAAAAAAAAACACTACTTTACAAACAATTGATGATTTAATTGAGACAACAAAAGCATATTATTTTTGTATAATTTTAAAACCCAAAAAATGTTATTTCACATGTTATCTGCTCAAACAACATGATAATGCCAACATCCTTGATTGGGATGGGACTCGAACCTGAAACCTTCCATTTGGAATAGTAACAGTGATGCCATAAGACCACAAGGTACTTAGCATGAGATCTTACGTTGCTTATTTGAATTGAATAGCTGAAGAATTAGTCAAAATTTAAAAGCAGATTTTTGAAAAAAAACATTTATAAAGGCATTTATGTTAGGATTGACCACAAATTACATGCGCTTGTCATGGCTTCAAACATGCTTAACATGATTTTAAAAGTATGACTAGTCTTGAACTTACCTTAAACTAGTTTTTAACTACCTCAAATCAGTTTCAAACTAAGAGAGGATTGAAACTAGCCAATGTCAGGTTCGGCACTCTCTAGATACCAACTTTCTAGCATTTAAAAATGATTTTACACAAAATTTATTTCCTAATATTTTTAAGCTATTTAAAAAAAAAGGAAAAAAAAAAAGAAGCAAACAAACATATCCATTCTAAATTCTAACTACTTTTATTAGACAAACAATAATGGTTGTGCTTACTGCTTAGCAACAACGGTACAAGGACATGTTTGGGACACCAACAGCAATAAAAATGATCAAACTAACATCTTAATTACAAACATTTATATTATTCCTACCACATTCAATTCCTACTTTTATTGTTTTGAGCATTTTCATTTTTCATATTTTTTAAAAACACAAATTCATTACATGTGATAAGAGAAAAATCAAAAAATTAACCAAGGAGTCATAGGTAATTAGCACAAAAATACGATTAATAACACAGAGACAATGTCGGAATGAGACAACGAAATCTCATATTTCATTATAGAATATTCAAATATTGTAAAAGAAAGAGTCAGAATGAAATAAAGTGCACACTGAACTAGACAATGATTAAATTATTTATACTAGCTCCTTAACAACTTTTAACAGTCATGATAGACAACCTCGGCCGAGCATGCTCCCGGCCTTTGCTTCCTATGCTATTAGTCAACACCAAGATGTTATGGCCTTGGTATATGACACGCTTATTCAACTTAAAAGCTTCAATATGCTAATAATAATAAGATTAAATTAATTCCAAACTTCATCTTATCTTATGATATGCAAGTGTAATAATTTTTTTACTATGCAATATTATCCATTTGATGTAAAGAATTAAAAAAAAATTATTGCCTTTAAGATATAAACATTTGTAATCATTTCAAATTTCAAGATTAGTCCAAGAGCATTGCGATTTCCCACACTGTTACTGGTCAAAATATTCAAATTAAAGATATGGCATCTTCAAAAGCAAATCAAACTACTGTGGAAAAACACCACTCCTGTGCTGCAGATTAACCAATGTTGCTGCATAGATTAAGGAGGAAAATTGGATTCCCAGAAGTAATCTCAAAAGGACAATACTTGTGTCATTATATTATAATAATAATAATTTATAATTTCAAAATAAAAAGTTATTTACATTTTTTAATTATTTTTTTCAATATTTCTTTACATAGTGCCAGTACCCAGTACTGCCAGTTGTGTATAAATGCAGTGAAGCACTGGGAGGAAGAGAGAAAGCCCTATCCTTTTTAGCTTAATCCCACAAAAATGGCTGTCAAGATTTGTTTTGTGCTCTTTTTCTGCTTAGTTTTGGGTGTTTCTGCTCTAAATGCTCCTCTTGAAGGTAAAGTTCTCTCAAGTTCAATTCTTTATGCTGTTAAGAGGCTAAACAGAAGTAGAAACAATTAGGCATAAAGATCTCATGAACTTTATTTGTTTTGCTTTTCCTTGTAACCTTAATTTAGTACAAAAATGTCTCCTATTTTCTCTTTGAGTTGCTCAAGAATGGCGTTTATTTGGTTTTGATTTGAAAATCTTAGGTTTTCTGCCAAATGGGAACTTTGAGGAGGGTCCAAAGCCGAGCGATATAAAGAAAACAGTTCTCCAAGGCAAAAACGCGCTGCCGAGATGGGAAACCTCCGGCCTAGTGGAGTACATCTCCGGCGGGCCGCAGCCGGGCGGGATGTTTTTTCCGGTGGCGCACGGCGTCCACGCCGTGAGGCTGGGAAACGAGGCGGCGATATCGCAGACAATCCCGGTGAAGAAGGGGGCGATTTACGCGCTAACGTTTGCGGCGTCGAGAACGTGCGCGCAGGAAGAGGTTTTGAGGGTGTCGGTTCCCCCCTTGTCCGGAGACATTCCCCTGCAGACACTCTACAGCAGCAATGGCGGCGATGTGGTTTCGTTTGCTTTCAGGGCGGCTTCTGAGGCGGCGAAGGTGACATTCCATAACCCTGGGAAGCAAGAAGATCCCACTTGTGGACCTCTCATTGATGCTGTTGCTATCAAGCAACTCCTGCCTGTATTGCCCACTAGAGGTATAAAATCCTGTTAGCCTTTTCATGAACTTCTTTGTTTATCTGATTAGAGAATGGTAGTTCAGTCTATTGATATTGCTACATATATCAATTTCCTAGGACAAGATCTCCTTTCTATTAGTGTGTTTGACAAACCTAGCTGGAAAGATAGCTTGAAGCTGAAAAGCTAGACCTGAAAACTGAAGGGTTGTTAAGTTAGTTGATTATGCTTAAAATTGTTCGGGTAAAATTAGCTTTTTGATAGTCTGATAAATGTAAAAAAGACTAAAAAAGGCATATTCATAAATTCTTGTTTGGATTAGTGTGTCTATGCCTCATTAACTCGCAATGAGATCGTTTGTTGATGGTGTTGTGACGCTTGGACTAATGACAATATTTAGTGAAAAAAGGGTTCATTTCAATTAATGTGGATTAGCTTGTGGTAAAACCGTCCATTGATGGTGTTATAACACTTGGCCTAGCTAGTAAGTTCCATTTCAATTAATGTGTCTATGCTTGCCAAAGACCTTGTGGTCTAGTGGCACCCGGTGTCCCGGTTTACACTTCCACATGGATGATGGCAAAACCATTGATGGTGTTATAACACTTGGCCTAGTGACAAGGTTTAGTGAATAAAGTTCCATTTCAATGAATGTGTCATGACTAGCTCATGCTAGAGAGGCTTGTTTGATTGTTTCAACTATTGTGTCTATGTACGATTTGGACCATTTGGTCGTGGTGAAACCATAGGTTCACCACAGGTTGATAGTGTTGTGACATTGGCCGAATGGCTATTTAGTGAAAAGGGTTTGTTTCAATTAGTGTATCTATACTTGATTAGTTCATGGTGTTGTGAAACTTGGCCTATAGTGAAATTTTCTGGATTCGTGGCATTTTACTCTATCTGTAATTCGGATTTGAGGAAAACAGAGTTTCCTTCTATGATGAATTTGCTCTAAACCCTACCCTCCACACTTATTTGATTCAGTTTGTTGTGCTGCATCCAATTTTTCCGATGATTTAGGAAACTGTATTAAGAATGTGAAGAACAATGATGTCTGAATGTCTGTCTGATGATTGTCGTTTCTTGATTCCTGCAGAGAATTTGGTGAGGAACAACGGGTTTGAGGAGGGTCCTCACCGGCTAAGGAACGCTTCGAATGGCGTTCTCCTCCCTCCAAAGCAGCAAGACATGGTATCCCCGCTTCCAGGCTGGCTGATCGAGTCGCTCAAGGCTGTCAAGTACATCGACGCAGCGCACTTCAACATCCCCTTCGGGCGTGCAGCAGTCGAGCTGGTTGCAGGGAGGGAAAGCGCGATTGCGCAGATCATCAGAACCATCCCGAATAAGGTCTACACCCTTGCATTCACCGTGGGCGATGCCAAGAACGGCTGCCACGGGGACATGATGGTCGAGGCGTTCGCGGGCAAGAGCGCCTTCAAAGTCCCCTTCAGATCGGTGGGGAAAGGCCACTCCAAATCTGTCAGCTTCAAGTTCACTGCCATTTCAATCAGAACCAGGTTAACTTTCTTCAGCTCCTTTTACCATACTAGGATCAATGACTATGGAACTCTCTGTGGCCCGGTTCTTGACGAGGTTAAAGTGTCCCCGGCTGCCTAGACCAGAGAACGATGTCGTTGTAGGCTCCAAGACAGGACCAGGTCGAGGCTCTCGAGATTAAACTACAATCCTTTTTTAAAACGTTGTATTCCCGACATGTTTTTTTGTGTGTCATGAATGGTTGGTAGAGTTGTTGCAATGGCTAGTAATCTGTCAAATGTGAGTCATATGTTGCAACCATGTAATTGCCTTAGACTATAAATCTAGTATCTTTTTGTTTTGTAATAGATTGGCTCTGTCACGTTTAGTTGAAAATTGAAAAGTTAATAACTGATAAGTTAAGACATAAAAAAGAAATTAATATATTAAAACATAAGCTAAGACTTTCTAGTTTAGTGGCACCAAGTTACACTCTTATATGGGAGGTTGTGGGTTAAAGCCTTAGATAATGTGTCAGCATTGTAACTGAGTCAATACAACTACAAGTTAAGAAGTTATAGTGTAATGTTTGTAAATTAATAAAGATAGAAAAGGGAAAAAGCAATGATATTAAGGCCTTCTTTGATATATTACGAATTTGCCAAAATTTTGACAGATCAACTATTTTCAATGTTTTGACCAATTTTGCTATACAATTACCAATTTTTCAAATTAAGTAATTAAGTCTAATTTTTAAAGATTTGCAGGTCCATAGCCTGCGGGCTTAGGCGGGGCAGGCAAGCTAACTTTAATTTTCTCACATCTAATGGGCTTGAACATGGCCCAACTTTCCAGTCTATACAAAAACTACTTTTACTTTATCATATAAATATAGGCAATTTATATCACGGACAAGTTTCACATAGCATTATAAACCCTATATCTAAACAAAAAGGTACATAATTTATATTTGTAAGGTACAAATTTTATAATACAATGCACATATGCATGTTATATATTTACTTATTTTTCAAACCTAATTTAGGTATATAATTTGTGTTTATAGACACAAAATTTCACAACCCAAAACACGAAAATTCATAACATAAAACATAATTACTAATTTATTTCAGATATAAAATTCATAATCTTAAGGTATAAACTTTCATAACACAAGATACAAAAACTCACAACATTAAACACATACACATGTATCGGCGTCCACATTGAACCCAAGTCCATGGTATAAGGATTGAGAGATACAGAGTAACCAATTTTTAGTGTGAGCAACCAAAAGCAAAAAAAAATAAAAAGAAAAATAATAAAATAAATAAATAAAATAATTTTTAAAAAAAATTATTACTACCATCAAATCATCAATATTTCAATAATGTAGGTTGATGAGCAACAACCTGCATTTATTTCCCTCATTAAAATGAGATGTGTGACTTGTTTCCTAAAAGAAAAAAAGAAGGAAAAAAAAGGCTAAAGTGTCTTTTCGCACCATGAAATATATTGGATTATTCATGCCGCACCTTGAATTTTCATAACGTCCACTTCGATACACAAATCATTAATTTTTTTTCATCTAGCATTTTTCACAGGTTACCAGGTTACTATGATGACATGACACAGGTAATTAGCTTATGTGGATCTTCTTTTTAAGTCAACCCAAAATTTTTAAGTAAACCCCAAAAATCAACGCCTCACGCTGCCCCTCCCCCGTGCCTTCAGCCGGATCAGTGCTCACTAGACCAAATCACCACAACCCCTCTACAATCCACTGCTCCTCCCCTCCCTTGCGGCAGCGTGCGCTGAGCCCACCGACGACCTACCTAGCGGTGACCGCGCTTCGTTCTTCACGGTTCCAAGGTTACACAAACCAAAACCGGAACCTTTATATAAGGTTCCGGTTCCAATTCAACCGGATTTTTTTATAGTATATATAATTATATATAATATGTTTTGTTATTATAAAAATCATATTATAAATTTTATTATTATTATTTTGGCTACTGCCTACTGGCAGTAGCTAAATATAATTTTTTTATATATATATTTAGCTACTGCCAGTAGCTAAATGCTTAAATATAAGATTTTTTTTAATTATTTTACGGTTTCGGTACCGATTGTTGGGCTGGAAAAGGTTTAAACGAAAATTAAAAAAAAGAAAGAAGAAAAGAAAAAGTCCAAGTCAGCATAGATTACCTATAACTTGTAGGTAACCTGTAAAAAATGCTAGATGAAAAAAATTAATGGTTTGTGTATCGAAATGGACGTTATAAAAGTTCAAGGTGCGGCATGAATAATCTAATATAGTTTATGGTGCGGGATGACACTTTAGCCAAAAAAAAATAAGAGATGTGTGACTTGTGTATTGCAACGACCTATATTTATATTCCATTTAACAAATTATATATAAAGCTATCCGCACAATAGTAATGCGTGTGAACTACAAATTGACAAGTTCATTTTTTCAAGACATTTTAATTTTTTTTTATTGTTAAGTCTAGGTGAATTGAATTTGCAATAATAATAATAATAATAATAAATTTAGGTGATACTAATTTTACTGAACCCCATCTCCTCACGTGGACCTAGACATTTGCTCACTCTGCACAAGAAGAGACTCGATCCCTGGTCTCTCAAACTTTATTTTTGTGACCAATTGAGTTGCCCATGCAGACATTATTATTATTATTATTATTATTATTATTATTATTATTATTATTATTATTATTACAATTGATGGGTGAGGACGAACATGGTAGTGATTTACCTCGATCCAATCTGACTCGAAATCTTAATTCTTAAGTTTTGGCAACTACAGTCTTGGGGTTTACCTCGGTCCAATCTGACTCGAAATCTTAATTCTTAAGTTTTGGCAACTACAGTCTTGGGGTTTACCTCGATCCAATCTGACTCGAAATCTTAATTCTTAAGTTTTGGCAACTACAGTCTTGAGGATTTATATATTCCTATATTTAGAACAATACCTTCCTATTTTCCTGTACAATTAATTTGTAATTAATATGTGCGATGATATTTACTTTTAATTTCTAAAATGAGAAAATGACACTTTTTCCCCCTATGTTATGTGCATATAGAACTTTTTTCCCCCTGTGTTATTAAAGTGGCTATTTTTTTCCCTGAAATGTTAAATTGGCATTTTTACCCTTAAAAATAATTATTTCATTTATTTTTCTTCTCCAACAAATTATTACTTATATGTATGGATGATCACGATTCGGTTCAAACCTAACCAAACACTGTAGCAATCATACCGAAATAGTATGAACGGTTCTGGTTACGATTCAGAACCGAAAAAAATTAAAATTAAATAATTATTGAATCGTGAACTGGAACTGAACCACAGTCATATATAGTGAAAATGATCAAACACTTATTTTTGATAAATCGGTACGGTTTGATTCCAATTTCGATTTTGAACCGCCAATCAAAACTTATTTATTTATTTATTTATTAATTTTATTTCTTATTTAAAAATAGTCTAAATTCAACAATTATTTTATTTTATTTTTTCGTTTCTGAATCGTAACCGTAACCGTCCATACTATTTAAGTTCAATTGCTACAGTGTTCGATTAGGTTCGTATCGAACCGTGATCGTCCATACATATTAGTAATACTTGGTTGGAGAATTAAAATAAATGAAATAATTATTTAAGGATAAAAATGTCAATTTAACATTACAGGGAGAAAAACTACCACTTTTAAAATAACTGGGGGAAAAAGTGTCATTTTCCCAAAAATAATCTTTTTTTTTGGTAAATTCACGAGGTGGAAGAAATTCTGGCCCGAGGGGAATCATCACTTGTGGGAATTGAACCCGGATTTTTCCAGAATTCTTCCCCACAAAAAGAGCTCATTTGCCACTTGAGCTACGCCATTAGGTTCCGGTCTAAATTGATCTGAATCATATAAAACCCTAAAAAGGATTCAATAATCTTTTTACCCAAGTAATTAATAAACAACTTTTCATAATTCTCCTAACAATTTATTTACTTGTTTACAGACGTTTGTGTTCGACGATCAACTACCACTTAATCTGTAAAATCAACTGCAGTAATACAAATATACAATGAAAATATTTAAGAATTGCAAATAAAATTATATGACAATATCTCTCATATTAAGTAGTGTTAGAGCATTTTAGGGATTAAAAAAAAGAACTTAAAACTCAGATTTAGGTAGAAATGGAATTTTTATTCAACTGCAACATGATTTGTCATGTGATTTAGAAAGACACTTCAATAAAATAACACAAGGTACAGTTTAGTGCCACTATGCTTTGGAGTGCTAATCTATACTATTAATAAAAACAATATCCTCAGTTTTAACTTCCCGCCCAAAACAGACCTATAATATTATGGTTTGCGTAATATTGTAAAATATGGTAATACAATTCCTATCCGTAATACAATTGTAAATTAAAATAGAATTCCTAATAAAATATATTCTTCCCTACGTTTCTATTCGTAATACAATTCTAGACTAGAATTACTAATGGTAATAATTCAGTATATATATTTCTCTGCAATGCAATGTATACTATTAATAAAAACAATATCCTCAGTTTTAACTTCCCGCCCAAAACAGACCTATAATATTTTGGTGTGCGTAATATTGTAAAATATGGTAATACAATTCCTATCCCTAATATAATTGTAAATTAAAATAGAATTCCTAATAAAATATATATTTTTCCCTAAGTTCCTATTCGTAATACAATTCTAGACTAGAATTACTAATGGTAATAATTCAGTATATATATTTCTCTGCAATGCAATCTATACTATTAATACAGTATATATATTTCTCTGCAATGCAATCTATACTATTAATAAAGTATATATATTTCTCTGCAATGCAATCTATACTATTAATAAAAACTATATATTTCTCTGCAATGCAATCTATACTATTAATAAAAACAATATATTTCTCTGCAATGCAATCTATACTATTAATAAAAACAGTATCCTCAGTTTTAACTTTCCGCCCAAAACAGACCGATAATATTATGGTATGGTTTGCGTAATGTTGTAAAAAATATGAAAATTTGGCATAATTCAACCCGCAAGGCCAACCAATTTTTTGAACGACATTCGTGCATGCAGGTGTCAGAGCACGAGTCACGCCTTTTTAAGTTCATTTTGGGATTTGATTTGCACCCATGCGCGCGAGAGAGAGCCTCTATGCTATACAATTCAATAAGCCTTAGAAAAACTCTTGTATAAGTTGTGGTGCAAACCACTTCTCAAACCAATGTGGGACAAAAGTTACTTGAAAGGACAAAAGTTACTTGAAAGGTTTTTCTCTATATTTTTCTAACTCAAATGGGTCAACTTTGATAACCAATTTCTCATTCACCCATTATCAGTTTTGAGCGTACAATATATCAATCTTTTCGTCTAACTACGAAGAAAGTGGACCCCACATATGTTTGTACCACAATATTGCCAGTAAAATGCCATTTTATGCTAATTTTTTTCCAACAGCTATTTGTCCAGAGAATATCAACGTGTTGAAGGAAGAAGATGATATATAGTGAAGGGCAATATCATCTTCACTATATATCATCTTCCTCCTCCAACACAACGCTCTACGGTCAACCAACAATTACTCAACTGATTATCCCATTACTCCCATGTAAATTTTTCTCTAATATAGTTATACTTACTGAATATCAAAATATAAGTGTACCTCAAGATCTTGCAATAACTAACCGACAAGTAATTAAATTAATGAATATGATGCAATAATGTAAATTATCTACCTATTGCATTTATACACTTATTTTAAAACACTGAATTTTTGTGATATTTGTTGCATGCAAGGAAGACTCATACTATAATTGCATTTATACACTTATTCATACTCATATTCGATGTTATAATTTATAATTTTATATAATTGTATATCGATTCAAATATTTCTTAAAATATTATAACAAATTCATTCCGTGCAACGCACGGGTGAAAATACTAGTTAAAATAATTGCGTTATAATATGTGGGGCTATGATGCATTAAAAGAGTTTTTTTTTTTTTTTTTGATATCCATTAAAAGAGTTAGTTAGCTGGTAAACACTCTTTCAGTTATCATCATAATAATTCATACTCATGGATTAAAAGATTTAGTTAGTTGGTAAACACTCTTTCAGTTACCATCATAATAATTCATACTCATGCATTAAAAGAGTTAGTTAGCTGGTAAACACTCTTTCAGTTATCATCATAATAATTTATACTTGATGGATAATACATTAGGACTTAGGTCACATGAACCTGCCCAAAAGAGTAATTGAATAAAAAAAAGTCTAAAAAGGAGACTCAACATAGAGCTACCAAAGAGTTCGATAAAAATTAGACTTAGCACTTATAATATTAGCAAGATTAGGGCTTATTAGTTATAATGTAGCAGGACTCCAATATGAGGCGGTCTAGGACTCTTACTCATTGTCGGGCTCTAGACCCAAAATATGTATAAATAGACCCTTTATCTTTGGAGGGAGGACAAACAATTCTGAGCAATACAATACCTATATTCTCTCCATATATTTTTCCAACATTTTTCCTATATTCTTGCTATTCTAATAGGTAGTGTTGGCTTGTCTTTGACTACCCAAAAGTCATAAAACCAACCATACTCCTGCACTAAAAGAGTTAGGTAGTTGTTGTAGACTTGCAAAGTCTTTGAGTTATCGTCACAATAATTTATGCTCTCTCTGTTTTATTTTAAACGTATGCAATCTTAATTGTAAGTGTTCAATCCTTGTGATTCAGTCAGTATAAAAAACCACTTCAATCAATATGAACATATTGAATATTAATCAATTTTCTAATAATTTGTAAATAATATGAAGATGTGGGCCGGGTTGTCTTTGCAACCACATCTTTATTGTATCACATTTTCTAGTGTCATTTGGAAATCACCTTTTTAACACTATGTCTATAACTTCTATTTCAACTAAGCAAGAGGCCACATACACCAAATGCATGTGCGCGCGCGCGTGTTTTTTAAATATTGTTAAATGTACCATTCTACAAATATGTGAGTTGTGGATAAAAATAGAATAGTTTTAATAATTTTTCATCATGAATGTCTTAAAATTCTTATTTTAGAGTCTTAAATAGAAAAATAGCATTAGCTTTTGTGAAAAGCGTAAAATAGGTCCCTGTACTTTATACGAGAAGTTAATTAGACTCATACATTTTTAAAAGTTGCAATTAAATTTATTAACTTGTAATTTTTGTGGATCCAAATTTAAAAATTAGTTAATTCTTGGTAGACACATGTAACCTCCCATGTGGCAGCTGCATAGTATTCTTATTAAATAATAATAATAATAATAAATTAATATTAATTTTAAAAAACAAAGAAAGTCAAGATTGTCTTATTCTTATTCCCTCATTCTTTGTCTCCAAATTTGGAGATGAAGCAGGTTCAAAGAAGGGAAATAACTCTTTTTTTTTTTGGGGAACGGGGCGGAGATGGGGAGAATTTCTCCATCCCCGTCGGGGACGGGGACGGGGAGGTCAGGGCATCCCCGCCCCGACCCCGACCCCGTATAATATTACATATATATATATATATATATATATATATATATATATATATATATATATATATATATATATATATATATATATNTATATATATATATATATATATATTTCAAAAACTTAAAAACAAAATTCTTGTAGGTAATTTCTCCATTCTCACATTTAGGTAATTAATATTGTGTAATAATGTCTGTAGACTCTGCTAGGAAATGCTAGTGAATTAATATTTGGAGTTTTTTCCACTTTTGGTCTTATGACTTTAGTGTTTCCGTCAATTTAGGTACACGACTTTCATTTTGCCACTTTTAGTCCTTGACTTTAATTTTTTTTTGCCACTTTTAGTCCTTGACTTTAATTTTTTTTGCCACTTTTAGTCCTTGACTTTGATTTTTTTTCCACTTTTAGTCCTTTCGGCCATCCGAGCGACAACTTTTAATCGAAATCAACAAATTGTTGTGCCATTAAGGGTAAACGTGTATTTTGATAAAGTTCTAAATATATTTATAAATAAAATCAGATAAAAAATAGGAAAAAGAAACGTTATTTGCTTGTTCTGCTTCGCTTTTTAAGCAACAACTTTTAATCGGAATCAATAAAATATTGTGCCATTAAGTGTAAAATTGTCTATTGATAAATCTCTAAATACATTAAACGTTATTTACCATTAATGGCACAACAATTTGTTGATTTCGATTAAAAGTTGTCGCTCGGGTGACCGAAAGGACTTAAAGTGGAAAAAAAATCAAAGTCAATGACTAAAAGTGGCAAACAAATTAAATTCAAGGACTAAAAGTGGAAAAATGAAAGTCGTGTACCTAAATTGACGGAAACACTAAAGTCATAGGACCAAAAGTGGAAAAAACTCTTAGGGTGCGTTTGGTTCGCACATGGGAATCGGAATCGGAATGGGTATCTAATATTTGGTAAGGGTAATGGGTTTTGGTGAAAATATTTAGCATGTTTGGTAGTTGGGTGGAATGGGAATGATTATTAATAGTTGGGGAAAAAATGATGAAGGAAGATGAAACCCTTATTTAATAAGGGTATGGGTTTTGCCATTAATGGGGTATTCCAAACCCATAGTAGCATTCACAAAACCTATCAACCAAACACTAACAATCACTTTGATACCCATACCTTATGCCTAAACACCCCAACCAAACACACCCTTAATATTTGTGTAGGCTTTTCTCTTGTTTTGGTTGATCCTGTAATTCAATTTGAGAATTCATTGGTTACTGCGGTCTCCAACCAGCCGCCAGCGGTTCAAGCCTGAACACAATCCAAACAGTGCAATGAGTGGGGCCGTACGAGAGCTGGCGCACGCACTTGTCACGTGGCAACTCTCCTTATATATTCTCTTCGCCATCTCTCCCTCTCTCCACCATCCTCCATTTATTCTCTGAGCTCTCTCTGCCACCTTCTTTGTATTTTTGTTTTTCCGTTCACTTTTGTCTCTCACACTTAGTCTAGATCCTCTCTGCCTTTCAGTATGTAAGCGGCATTGTGCTCTTTTTCTGGAAAAAAAATTGTGACTTTTATAAATAAAAAAAAACAAAAAAAAAAACAAAAAAAAAAAACAAAAAACTCCATTTAGATTCCTTAAACCTGCTAAAATGTTCGATTGAGTCTAAGATTACTTGATTAGCAAGTTAGTACAACACAAATTTGACACGTGTCTTTTTTAAGTTTTTAAGGTTCCAATTTGGCGCTTTTTTGTGTGTGTGTGAGAGTTTTGATGGGTTTTCTTGCATTGTTAAATTTCAGAAGCAGCTGGGTTTAGGAAAGATGTCGAAAGATGGAATCTTTGATCTCGCATCTGGGCTGGGTGGTAAGATTGACAAGGCGGAGGTTCTGTCTTCTGTTGACAAGTATTTCCACCTTCACTCTCTCTTCATCTGTTTCCATTTTTCGCGTGCTTATATATATATATATTCCAGAATGGCAGAAACAATTGCACGGACATTTATTCTTCTTACTGTCGATTGTCAGGTATGAGAAGTACCATGGTTACTATGGAGGCAAAGAGGAGGAGAGAAAGAAAAACTACACTGACATGGTGAGATAATTGGTTCCATGTGGTTCACTTAATTGTAGCATGTGTTCACTCTTAACTAAAAGCTGATAGTTAGATTACACACGCCCTTCACTTTTTGATGAGTTCTAACCTACATGTGGATCATAGTTTTTCTTTTGGGTGACGCCTAGATTCGGACCCATAACTTTTGACATACTGTTGGTTCTGATACCAAATTGAAGCATGTGTCTCATCTCAACTAAAGTCTAGACCGACGTTTTTTTTTTTCATGTTTTTCAGGTCAATAAATATTATGATCTTGCCACTAGTTTCTATGAATATGGCTGGGGAGAATGTTTCCACTTTGCACCAAGGTGGGTATCATGTTCTATCATATGCTTTCTCTTTTGTATATATGCATTTCGTAAACTTGTAGTATGTGTGATTCACTAAATACGTTTCTTTCAGATGGAAAGGAGAATCCCTGCAAGAGAGTATTAAGCGCCACGAGCACTTCATTGCATTACAGTTAAACTTGAAACCTGGACAGACGGTAGTACTGATATTATCAATATTATCAATTAGAAAGTGCAGCCATCATTTTATATATATATATATATTGGGTAAATATTAATTTCGCTAACATAGTGACACTGTCAATATTATTCTAGGTCTTGGACATAGGATGTGGGATTGGTGGACCATTAAGAGAAATTGCACGTTTCAGGTGAATGAGGATTATATTGTTGAATTCATCTTGTTTTGCACATTATTACCTTTTTTGGTCTTTGTTTTCGATGTGGTTCTTTATCGAGGATTTTCAGGCCGGGATGATCTGGCTTCTAGAGTCTCATGTTTATGTTGTTATTACCTTGCAGTCGTACAAAGGTCACAGGCCTCAACAACAACGAATATCAGATAAGTAGAGGAAAGGTAATTATATTTTCATGTTACCCAAAACTGATTTCTTGTGTCAATGTTTCAATTCAATTCATTGCCCACTCATGCTGGTACTCTATAGGTGTTGAACCGTGCAGCAGGATTAGAGCAAACTTGTGGCTTTGTGAAGGTTAGTAACGCAATTAATCATATCGGTTAATCTATTAATGACTTCCAAAGTGGTTGATTGGTTCTCGGTGACAATATAAGAGCATCCACACTAGGAGTTCATACACCGCTATTTACAAAATAATGCTTACATGTCAAGAGAGAAGAAGAAGAAGTGAGAGAATGTAAAATTTATTTATGCAAAACAAGAGTGAATGCAGAAAAGTGGACCCCACACAAGGATGAGGACAGCCTCACACATTGTGCGTGGCTGTCACTTATGCGCCCAGCAGCCCCCATCAGGGGAGCCTGACCCATCTGTTTTTTTGTTTTTTTTTTTTTTGTTTAATCAAATTTGTTTTATTTTTTTTTTCCTCCCCATTTTCTCTTTCTTAGTCACACCTATAAAAACTTCTAAAAAACCGCTAAAAAATTTCATTGATAAGGATGCTCTAAATGTAGGCGGACTTCATGAAAATGCCATTCCCTGACAATAGCTTTGATGCTGTATATGCGTTGCAAGCTACTTGCCATGCACCCGATATAGTACGTGTGACTCTACTATCCTCTTTCAACTCATTCCCGCATTTAATTTCGTGTTTACTTTGGATTAGTGTTTAAAGCTCTTTCAATTAGTGTTTACTCTGTTTTTAAATTGCCTTACCTTATACTAAGGTTGGATGCTACAAGGAGATATATAGAGTACTCAAACCTGGTCAGTGTTTTGTTGCTGATGAATGGTGCATCACTGATTCCTACAATCCCCACAGCTCAGAGCACCAGAAAATCAAGGTATTTATGTATCACGAGATCTATGTTGCTATATATAAATTTGTATTCGGGTTATGGATTTCTAGTTACACACAACTTTTTAATGATCCCCAGATTGAACTCGAGCTTGGTAATAGCCTCCCTGAAATAAGGCTGACCTCGCAATGCCTTGAAGCTGCCAAGAAAGTGGGATTTGAAGTGAGTGCTACATTTTTATTCTATAAGGGGCCGTTTGGTTCGGGTAATCTGAGATTACCTAGGTAATCTGAGTCTAGTAATGTTATATTACCTTGTTTGTTTCAAGTTATAAGATTACCTAGTAATGTTATATTACCTCAAAGATATGTGGCGGTAATGTTTCAGGGTAATGTGATGACCCCCGTATTTTTAGGTAATCTAAGATTACCTTGGATTATTCCAACTTTGCCCTTGTTAATTAATCCTTATATAATAATAATAATAATAATAATAATAATAATAACACAATAACAAATATAAAATAAATATATGTTTATATAATTAAATATACATGTGTGTATATTTATATATTTATTTTTTTTAATATTAACCATCAATACATTCATACATATAAATAAATAAAAATACACACAATAAAGGCACAAAAATATATATATATATATATATAAGGACATTATAGTAAATTATCCCATATAACCTAAAATATAACCTTAACCAAACAAAGTAATATTATATTCCACAATCCAAACCAAACACATCAGGTAATCTAATCTCACATTACCTTACTGGAGGTAATCCTATTACCTGGGGTAATCCAAGATTCCGTGAACCAAACGCCCCCTAAATTCATTCGACATAACTGCAGTTTCATTCGACATTATACGCTCAAATATGTGAAACTGTTATTCTGCAACCGTTTCATCTAGTTAATGAAACCGCGTCGTTTTGTGACCATAGTCCATCGTATAACGATTGTAAATTATTCTATCTAGTTTCAGAGTTGTTATAAGTTATATATATATATATATATATATATATAAATATGTAGGTTGTTTGGGAGAAGGATCTTGCAGAGGATTCACCTATCCCTTGGTATTCGTCGATGGATACAAGTTTCTCACTCAGTAGCTTCCGTCTAACAGCTGCTGGGCGTTTTATGCTCCGAAATTTGGTAATATGATAAGATCCATTAGGAAACTACTGCATCAGAAAAGATTTGCATTTGGGCTAAAATGAAATTTATTATTGACATTTTAACGCTCTTTGTCTAGGTCAAGGCACTCGAATGCGTGGGAATTGCTCCCGAAGGAAGCCAAAGGGTTTATGAGTTCTTAGCGAAATCAGGAGAAGCACTTGTTGCCGGTGGAAAGTAAGCAATCTTCAAATTCTTTGTGTTCAATTTACCACGTTATATATTACGCAAATCTGCACATTCCTTGAAAGAAAACCCCAAAAAGCGTTGAAAGTTTTGGTCAGGTAGATAGTGTTGCAAAAATTCCGCTTAGGCATGATTAATCTCAGCCTAGCATATCACCTTAAATAGTGGTATAGATGGCTGGCCGTTTAAGTCCTGACCGCCTAGGCCTCTTAGGCGCCGACTAGGTTGACCAGTTGACTGATTAACTATTGTTTTTTTTAATATGTTACTTCACTCAAAACAACATATTTTTAAGCGAAGTAATCTTAAGTTGTACAAACTCTAGATATTTTTAGGTTAATATTTAATATTTTAGTATTAACTATTAAAGTATTATATAGTTTATAATTATTAGCCTTTCAAAAATAAAAAATAAAATAAAAATACACTAGCTTAGGCGCCTATTAGTCCCCGCCTAGGTGCCGATTAATCTCCGCCTAGGCGCACATTAATTCCCGCCAGACGCCCATTAACTCTAGCTTAGACGTCGATTAATCCCGGTCTAGGCGTCCTAGGCGCTAGGTGCTCCTTGGGCGCTTCACGAGTGCTGTGATACAATTTTGCATATCTCGGTGATTGCAGGAAAGGCATCTTCACGCCAATGTACTTCTTCGTTGTACGCAAGCCCATCTCAGCGAGCGAGTAATGTGGAAGCAAGGCCTGCATAGTTGCGGGAAATCTACAAGAACCCATATCTGGATTCCTAGCTGGCTTAAGGTGCTTGTCTGCTTTGATTGTGTGTGGTTCAACTCCAGTTTTTAGCAAGTGATATTTGCTTCCTGCTTTATCTCTGTTGCAGCCCTGGGAATATTATGTAGTTTAATTTGCTCATCAGTGTACTACCTAGAATTAGTTCTTCCGCCGTTGATTGTGGCTAAGGTTGTGAATATTGTGTTGTCTGAAGATAGATTTTTAATGTGGTGCAGCCCAGAAATCAGCATTGTTAGCTGTCATGTTTTTTTTTTTTCCCTAAGAATGTTTCCAGATTGGCAAAAACTTGTGGTGGTGATCTGTGAGACGGTCTCACACAAGTGTTGCTTTTCCGAATTAGATTGTGAAATAATATGAACCACATAAATTGTCTTAAAATGTTTGGTGAAAGTTTCTATAAAGTTTAGCGTAGAAATGTGTTAGAAAACGTGGCTCTTTCTCTCTCTCGAGACAGTTTTCGTGCATCAATATATGAGAGTTTTCGGTAATTTTTAATTGTAAAAAAGTGTTTAAAACTCTAAGATTTTGTATATGAGGCACATAATGGCATAATTATTCATCTCTGTGTATTATTAAACAACTAGCTTTGAGTCTTTTACGTGCAATAATATCTTTAAGTCTGAAGAATAATTGATATGGTACCCTCTGAGTTGAATTTATCTTGGGGTACCCCTCCCTTCGATCCAAAACAAAAGAGGATCACATCTTCCCGTCGTTATATCGTGGAACATGGTCTTAAAGAAAACACCATTTCTTTAAGTGAAGAAATGATTACCGCCGTCACATCTTAACGGATCTTTATAAATGAAACTACAATTTATCTCAAATAATACTGACTCACATTTGTTTTATATTGTCAAATGAAATTGTAATTATATAAAAATGAAACTGTAGTTATGTTGAAAAGAAACTATAGTGTATATAAAAACGAACTTTATTTTTTTTTATACCATGTTAAATATAGGAAAAAAACGAAGACAAAATGAAGTCATGGACAACTATGGTTGCCTTCTCTATTTAAAAAAATAATAATTTATTATCGCTTATTTAATAACAAGCGCTTCTTCTGCCACATAAAAGACTAGTGGCGTTTACCGAAAATTAATTGATTTTTGAAATTAGATAAAAATTACTAATTGACTTATCATATAAAGTTCATTGATTTATTTGACTTCCTTTTATGGCGTACTCAGAAGACTTTGTACGACAAGTTGACCCATATGATGTTAACAAGAATCATTACATTCAGTCACAATAATGATACTTGCCACTTGATCACCCTTTTGTGGTGGAAAATAAGATTATTCTATTTATTAGAGGTTGTTTGGATGGTTATGGATGAATGCTATTCTTCAAGAAAATCCCAAAGTGAAAGATGTTGACAATTATGCAAGTAGGCAGAAAATAACATGATTCTATTAATTAGAGGTTGTTTGGATGGTTAATGACTGAATGCTACTCTTCAAGAAAATCCTAAAGGGGTTAATACCCAATATAGTCATCGACTATAGTGGTTTTACTTAATTTAGTTTTAAATGACTTTTTGTGCTCAATTTAGTCTTCGACTTTGATGATTTTACGCAATTTAGTCCTTTGTTAAAAATTATGTTAGTGGACGGTTAGAAATAGGGTCATAATGGTAATTTCTCATCTTTCATCCCATTTGCTTCTTTCCTTTATTAAGATTCACGTAGAAATGTAAATCTTTGTACCCAAATATTTATTTACTCTGTATTTATTCATTTAGGGTTGTAGTTGATTTGGTACGAAAATTTACATTTTTGCGTTGATCTTAATAAAGGGAAGAATAAGGAATCATCCCAAATGGGATGAAGGATGAGAAATTACCATTAGAACCCTATTTATAACAGTCAACTAACAGAATTTTTAACAAGATGACTAAATTGTGTAAAACCATCAAAGTCGAGGACTAAATTAAGTAGAAAAAGTCATTTAGGACTAAATTGAGTAAAACCACTATAGTCGAAGACTATATTGGGTATTAACTCAATCCTAAAGTGACAGGCGTTAGACAACTAAGCAAGAAGGGAATGAAACATTGAAAAATCATTGTTCTATTTATTAGTGTGCTTGTTTAGATGGTGAATGGAATTATTCAAGAAAATCCAAAGACAATAATGCAAGAAGGGCCACCACATTATTTTTTTTATTTAGAGAAATAAATTTTAAGGAAATAGAAATGATATTCCATACATAATGAAATACGTAAGGAATAGAACATGAATTTAATTGTAGTATATTATTTGGTTCGCTAAAAGAATATGCTTTAATTATGAATGATTGAATCTAATAATGATTTCAAACTCTAATTTGGTCTCGACAAGAATATTTCTCTTGATATATTGAAGGGTAACACTTGTGTGAGATTGTCCCACTTATCTCAATTCGTGAATTGGGTCGGATTTTTAATTAATGAGCTGAATTTTGACCTTACTAATCAAAGATCTGACCCGTCTAATAGATTTGTGAGACAATCTAACACAAGTTTTACCTATATTGAATATTTATATTACGGAGTATTTAAATACGCAATGTACGAATAATTGACTAATTTTATAAAAAGATTGAATTAAACTAACCACCTGATGGGTAAATATGCACATGTATTAGTCGGTTCGTAAATCACCTGTCCGTCGGTCACCAACCTGTCCGTCAACGGTCACCCAAACGGTCCGTCGACGGTCACCCGGTCCGTCGGCCGCATGATCGGAAGCAACACACCTTGTGGATTGGAGGCTCACGAGCGCAACAGTTGCTTGATGTGACGACCGACAACTTTTCGGGAACAAGGGATCCGTGTTTTCATCACCTCGAGTAACTCAACCACTTCGAGCAAACCGATGCGCATTTTGCGGAGTGACAGCCCATATGCCCTCCACTTGCATATCAGACACCATGTGCATAGTAAATCCACTTTGTATAAATAGGGGTCATTCCCCTCACTGGAAAGAAGAACTCATCAGTACTACACTAATACACTTGCGATTTGCCGATTGTCTTTATCCTGCTTACTCTTTATCACTGTTCGTCACCCGTAGAGCGATATAGCTTCGAACCGCTCAGTCGTTGACCGGTAGACCGACCGTCTGACCGGCCGAGCGACATTCTTCACTACACGTAACACACGTATCCGTAGCGTAATCGTAGACCCCGTTTACATTTACGCTATCACCACCAATACCAAACCAAACCAAACAAATACAGTAATTACTTAAAAACTCTAAAAATATACACCGTGGCATCATGGACCAGATCGACCGAAATGATTGGTCGGGCCATCCCACGTGGACACGTATTATGGGACCCACAACAGTCCAACACACTCCGACAAGCGGCACAAGCCTGAACACAATCCAAACAGTACAAGGAGTGGGTCCCGCACGAGAGCTGGCGCACGCACTTGTCACGTGGCAACTCTCCCTATATTCCCTTCACCTCCTCCACTTATTCTCTGAGCTCTCTGCCGCCTTCTTTGTATTTTTATTTTTTTTTCCGTTCAACTTTTGTTCTCTCACACTCTCAGTCTGATCTAATCTCTCTCGAACTCTCAAAGGGTATCTCTAGATCCTCTCTGCCTTTCAGTATGTAAGCGGCATTGTGCTCTTTTTCTGGAAAAATTGCGGCTTTTTTGCTCTTTTTTGCAGAATCTGATCTGATTTTCTGCATCATTCATGTGCCCCGATCTTTTTTTGTGTGTGAATTTTGATGGGTTTTTCTTGCATTGTTAAATCTCAGAAGCAGGTGGGTTTAGGAGAGATGTCGAAAGCTGGAGTCTTTGATCTCGCATCTGGGGTTGGCGGTAAGATCGAGAAGAACGAGGTTCTGTCTTCTGTTGACAAGTATTTTCCCCTCCCTTCATTCTCTCGTCTATCTGTTTTCATCTTTCTAGTGGTTATATATATATTCCAGAATGGCAGAAATCATTTGTGAATTTTGTGTCAGCATACAATTGCATGCTGACAGACATTTATTCTTATTGTTACTGTTGATTGCCGGGAATGTGTTATTCAGTTTTGATTTGTAATTGGTTTGGTTGAACGAATCAGGTATGAGAAGTACCATGGTTACTATGGAGGGGAAGAGGAGGAGAGAAAGAGTAACTACACTGACATGGTGAGACAATTGGTTCTGTTGATTCTGCTGTGTTTAGACTTTAGAGTGTGATGTTAGATCGTAAATTCTTCGAAAAAGATGTGAACTTTATAGCCCTGATTGGGATTAGATTCGTACCGGCCTTGAACCTCTCCTCAGAAGTGTATTTTCATGCTTTTGGAAGTTCACTTAAGTTAGTGAATTTAGATTGAATTTGATGTTTTGGGAATTGGATTGTTATTTGATATATGTTATGCAAGGTCTCGAGTTTGAACCATGTGAGTTTTTTGAGAGCTTTACCAATTAGAGTACGGCAACAGCTTGACTCTGAAACGAGTTAAAGACTATTATCCACGAAGAATGGATGAGTTAGGGGAATTTGTAGTTGTATGTGCAGAGGACTGAAGCAGGCAGTGAAGTTTTTACCATCTATATTACATAAAAGTAACAGTGAGAGTAAAATCGGTTTGATACGTGGATGAGTTAGGGAAATCTATAGTTGTTGACAAACTTTTATGCAGAGAGAGACTAAAGTAGGAAATTGCTGCGTTTTGTTTTTATTCTTTATTTTATGTGTTTCTGAGTACATAATTCCATCTGTCTTTGAGGTAACAGTGACGTGACCATTAAGGATCATATACACTGTATGACGTTTTTTCCCGTTTTCAGGTCAATAAATACTATGATCTTGTCACTAGTTTCTATGAATATGGCTGGGGAGAATGTTTCCACTTTGCACCAAGGTGGGCATCGTGTTCTATCATATGCTTTCTCTTACTGTCTCGTCAACGTCCTTATCTTTTGTATTTATGCATTTCGTAAACTTCTAGTATGTGTGATTCACTAAATATGTTGCTTTGTGCTCTTTTCCTTCAGATGGAAAGGAGAATCCCTTCAAGAGAGTATTAAGCGCCACGAACACTTCCTTGCATTACATTTAAACTTGAAACCTGGACAGACGGTAGTACTGATTTATCAATTAGAAAGTGCAGCCATCATTTTACGTTTTTATTTTTTCTAAATATTAATTTCGCTAACATAGTGACACTGTCAATATCATTCTATAACTATAGGTCTTGGACGTAGGATGTGGGATTGGTGGGCCATTAAGAGAAATTGCACGTTTCAGGTGAATGAGGATTGCTGAGTTCATCTTGTTTTGCACATTATTACTTTTTTTGGTCTTTGTTTTCGATGTGGTTCTTTATCGAGGATTTTCAAGGATGATCTCATGTTTATGTTGTTACCTTGCAGTCTTACAAAGGTCACGGGCCTCAACAACAACGAATATCAGATAACTAGAGGAAAGGTAATTATATAGTACATATTTTCGTCTAATCTTGTAGTATCTGACTTGTAGAGTTGTAGGAAAGAAGTATGATAATATTAAATTATTAATATAGCTCGTGATGCATGTTACCCAAAACTGATTTCTTGTCTCGATGTTTCATTGCCCGCTGACGCTGGTACTCTCTATAGGTGTTGAACCGTGCAGCAGGATTAGAGCAAACTTGTGGCTTTGTGAAGGTTAGTAACGCAATTAATCATATAGGTTAATCTGTTAACGACTTCCAAAGTGGTTGATTGGTTCTCGGTGAATATGCAGGCAGACTTCATGAAAATGCCATTCCCCGACAATAACTTTGATGCTGTATATGCGATTGAAGCTACTTGCCATGCACCCGATGCAGTATGTGACTCTACTGTCCTCTTTCGATATAATTTCCACCTATTCCCACATCTCGTGTTTATTTGGGATTAGGGTTTTAAGCTCTTTCAATTAGTGTACTATTGTTACGGTGCTCTGATTTTAACTTGCCTTACATTATACTAAGGTTGGATGCTACAAGGAGGTATATAGAGTACTCAAACCAGGTCAGTGTTTTGCTGCTTATGAGTGGTGCATGACTGATTCCTACAATCCCGATAGCTCAGAGCACAAGAAAATCAAGGTATTTATGTATCACGAGATTAGTAATATGTTGGTACAGATTTGTATTCGGGTTATGGATTTCTAGTTAAACAACTTTTTAACGATCACCAGTCAGAAATCGAGCTTGGTAATGGCCTCCCTGAAATAAGGATGACTACACAATGCCTTGAAGCTGCCAAGAAAGCGGGATTTGAAGTGAGTGCTAAATTTTTATTCTATAAATTCTGCTATCTAGTTTCGGAGTTGTTATAACAGGGATGTATCTATCTATGTAGGTTGTTTGGGAGAAGGATCTTGCAGAGGATTCACCTATCCCTTGGTATTTGCCTTTGGATACAAGTCACTTCTCGCTCAGTAGCTTCCGTCTAACAGCCGTTGGGCGTCTTGTGACCCGAAATTTGGTATGATAAGATCCATTAGGAAACTGCATCAAGAAAAGATTTGGATTTGCGCTAAAATGAAAATTATTGACTTTTTAACGCGCTTTGTCTAGGTCAAGGCACTCGAATACGTGGGAATTGCTCCTAAAGGAAGCCAACGGGTTCAAGATTTCTTAGAGAAAGCAGCCGAAGGACTTGTTGCCGGTGGAAAGTAAGCAATCTTCAACTTCTTTCGGTTTAATTTACCACGTTATAAATTACGCAAATCTGCATTCCTTGAACGAAAACCCCAAAACGATAAACAAACTTCCATTTCGTTAACTGTGGACTTCATGAGTGATGTGATACAATTTTGCATATCTCGGTGATTGCAGGAAAGGCATCTTCACGCCAATGTACTTCTTCGTGGTACGCAAGCCTATCTCAGCGAGTGAGTAATGTGGAAGCGAGGCGTGCATAGTTGCGGGAAATCTACAAGAAGCGATATCTGGATTCCTAGCTGGCTTAAGTTGCTTGTCTGTTTTGATTGTGGTTCAACTCCAGTTTTTAGCAAGTGATATTTTCTTCCTGCTTTATCTCTGTTGCAGCCCTGGGAACATTATGTAGTTTGGTCATCAGTGTACTCCACCTAGAATTAGTTCTTCCGCCGTTGATTGTGGCTAAGATTTTGAACATTGTGTTGTCTAAAGATTAGATTTTTAATGTGGTACAGCCCAGAAATCAGCATTGTTAGCTGTCATGTTTTTGTTTTTGTTTTTGTTTTTTTTTTTTTCTAAGAATGTTTCTAGATTGGCAAAAATTTGTCTGCCCGTGAGACGGGTCGGGTCAAAATCAAATGTTTGGGTCTTGTTATAACAAAAAGACTGTTTGGGTCTTTTGAAATGAATTGAATCAAGCCCAACATAAGTGGGTAAGGCCAATTACTCCAATTACAATTTTAGTTATTGGACCAAATGCATACTTTGGTCTAAATTGTTAAGTTGACTTTATAAGAACTTTCCTTCTCCTGTTGGGTCACCTATATTGATGCGGTGGGAAGTTGGCTAATCAAATTCAAGATCTTGGAATCTATTTTCTTGTCAGATTAAAATATTAAAGACAACATCTAAATTCTAAAATATGATCAAGTAGATAAAGCATAAATTTCGTACATAAATATTATAAATTTAATTATTGTCAATGTTTATTTGATTGAATTTGTTGCACAGAATTTTATCAATTTTTCAGTTAAATCTATTGCACAAGATATTATCAACACTCTCTTAATCGAGTTTATTGTATATAAATATATAATCTTTCTAGTATACTTCGCAAGTTAAGACTCCGAGTTTCTGCGCCTGATCCAAAAAATATTAAAGATAATAATAATAAGGGCTGTCCTCTGAGCATTATTCCTTTCCCGTGACATTATTATATTTCTGCTATGAATCTTACGTTATCGCAAACCAATACTGGTCGGCGTCCTCTCAATTACATATCTTTAATATTCTTTGTATTTTGCCTTTTAAAATGATTCCTTTCTTTTTACTTTTTTTTTTAATATAATAATTGAAATCATTCCTAGCGTGAACTCTTAGTTTTGGAGCTAAAAAGTCTAACAACTTACGATTACAACGATATATAAATGAAAATGTTTAATTTATAATTTCAAACCATAAAATAGTTATTATTACAACAATATATAAATGATGAACCATGTAAAAACTAGTCTAATAGTGTGAATTATGAATTATAAAAAATTAAAAAATACACACATATGTAAAACTATATAAGCAAAATAATTAACCGATTAGTTAATTTGATTAATTGATATTTTTAAACTGAGTTAACTATTTTTTTTTTTTTTGCAACCAAACTGAATTAACTATTAATCAAAAATTTTAAAAATCATTAATCGTTAATCAAGTTGAAATATATTTTGGTTAAAAAATAATTATTTAAAATTTATTGATCGATTCACTCAATCTTCATCCATTTGTGCACACCGTAGTGTGGAGCAAATGGTCTCGAGAGTAGTTCATGTTCCATTATATTTGAATGTATTTGTAACATAATTTTATTTATTTTTTAATCTTCCTAGTCCCTTCATTCCATTCAAAAAGTAGGAAACAAAATAAATTACATGGGCCACTTGTGTAGGGATGGCAATTTCAATCCGCCCCGCGGATAGTCACCCGAATCCACCCCGCATGGATCGGGTTTTTTGGGTGATAGTGGGTGGTGGGTCGGGGGTGGATCTTTAAAATGTAAACTCGCGGTGGGTCGGGTTGGATTCGGGTTTTATGTTCAAAACCCGCATAGCACCCCACCCGACCCACCATGTGTGTATACATATATATATAATAGTAAAATAAGTAGTATTAGTATATGGTTAATTATAAAAGTTTCAATAATTTTGGGTAACTTTTTAGTATTTTTATATCTAAACTACTAAATTTATTTTTTTAAATTAACAATTTAGTTATTATATTATAATATTTCTATTATTTTATGTTTTAGTATAACTAATGAATTTTATTATTTAATTATGTCTAAGTAATTTTGATACTCCGTATTATTTTTTGAAAAAAATAATAAATTGATAAGTGGTGGGTACCCGTAGTGGGCACCTGCACCCGGTGGGGGTAGGGATGGATTCTAAAAAAGTCCACCCGATGCGGGTTGGGGGTGGGGGTGGGTGGAAAAAATGAAAGGTGGGTCGGGTGATAGATGTAGCCCTCCCCGACCCACACCCGACCCATTGACATCCCTACACTTGTGGAAAAAGTCTAATTACGAAAGGACATCATTGCTCCAATTTCCACAAAAATTTAAGAACAATTATTATTTTATCATATTCAACAAAACCTTTAATAAGTCAAAAGTCAGCAACTTTGGGTGGAATAAATATGCGATATTCGAATATACTTAGTAATAACTTGTTTTATCGTCCCAAAATTAAAGAAGACTAAATATATTCATCAATTTTTTTAAATTATCAAATACAAAAAAGAACTAATTATATATATATATGGTCAAACAAGATGAATGGAAGGCTGTGATTGAAGACCAATAGGTTCCTGAATTCCTGAAAATCCTGCCAATTAAGATTTGCCAGACTGGCATAGGTACAGCTGTCGGTGCTAGCCGCGGCGCGTGGACCCTTATTGCCTTAAACTACACCTACTAATGAACTGGTAAACTTTATTGCATTGAACTATTGACCCATATTACATATAAATAAAACTATACAAAATTTGGAGAATATTTTTAAAGCTTGATATTAAAATTTAATAATAATACTCATATATTCAGTTCATTTTTCTTTTAATTAATAAATTTGATGGAAATATATATATATATATATATATATATATATCAAAAATATCATTTATGCCATTAGATCAAAATAAAGAATGCAGTCTCGAAAAGGATGACCTGAGAGAATGAATAATTCAATCTTTGCCAAACACTTTTTCGATTGTATAATTTTTCATATAACATCGAATAGTGATTACGAGTCTTTTCTTGTTACAAAAATAAAAGAATGAAAATAAATATTGACTCAAAGAATATATTGATAAAATTTTTGAATAATCGAACGACTCAAAATTAAGGATAAAAAAAGACAGCAATTGTCAGCAGTTTAAATCTCTCCGGGAGAACGAATGGTCATTAAACAACGGTATAAAGAATGAAATCAGCAGAGTCAATCCCGGCGGCGCCGCTCTTGGGGAACGCCGGCGGAGCCGCGGACGCATCCCCGGCGGCGGCGGCGTGGCTGTTGCACGAAACTCCGTCGAAGCGGTGGTGGTTGAGGCCAAACACGTTGTAGTGATGGTGGTCGTCGTGGAGGCGACTCTCCTCTTCGTGCTTAGGCGGAGGAGGGTGGTAATACATCCTCGACGTCTGCGGGCAATGGGAGTTGAACCTCGCCGCGATTCTAACGCCGGTGTCCAGTATCCCCATGGTCGCCGGAGCTCCGGGAATATTTTCTCGAACAAAAGAAAGAAAAGAAAGAAAAATAAAAAGCCGATGTTAGAGGAAGACTTCTCGAACGTCGGAGCCCATAAAACAGGAGAGAGAATGAATGACTGCGCTGAACTAAAGAGGCGATGGAGTCATTTATAGGTTTAACGCTGTAGTGGTTGGGAACTTGGCGTTGAGGTTAGGTTTCCGTGACATTTCCCTAACACGTTTTTGTGAATTTTGTTAATTTTCTCAAGGGCTAAAGTGTAAATAAGTTCAAAAAGTGGTCGAGTGAGTCAAACTGTTCTCATATTAGTTCTAGTGTAATTTATTCTTTATTTTTGGGTATCACTTGTCTGAGATCGTCTTACATGTTTCAGTTCGTGAGATTGGTTAGATCTTTGCTCGATGGGTTGAGTCTTTGATTAATGAATCGGGCCGTTAATATAATTAGTTAAAGATTCGACCTATTTTACGAATTGAAATCCGTGAGTCAGTCTCACACAGGTTAATTTTTTTTTTCTTCATGTGTAGCTTAAGAGTTATTAGTGTACTATTTTATAAATTATGTTTAAGTAGTGCACACTCTTAGATGATAGTTCCAAATTTCTAGACTAAAGAGGTTTTCAATGAAAATAATTGTACTTATTCGTGGGTCATGTTTTAAAAAAAAAAAGTGTAATTGGCTCCCACTATTTGTTTAATAATTGTTGTTTTTGGCAAGGATCATGTGTTTATTTACGGAGTATTTATTTATTCATATTATGATTTATGACTCTTGTATCTAAGTAACTATAGTAGATTTGAACTTACACCATAGTTTTTGGGTTTATAGCATAATAAATAAATATTCGAGCCTAAAAGACAAATCAAGATTAACATTTGATTAGATCTCTTTTTATTTCGTGTGAGAAACATACTAAGAAATGGTCATTAGCTGGTAAAAGATACAATTATACGAAATAATTATTTTCAATATTTGAATTATCTTTTACCCTTGTTATATTCTTATTCAATCAATTAGTTTTAGCTAGGAAGTCCAACATTTTACACGGATAATGTTATATTCTCAATCTTAATTTCAACATCTTCACGATTCACGGTGTAAGTAGTAAACGTAAAATTGAACAACATTATTCATTTTTGTATAAAGATAGGATCTCCCATCTCCGAGATAATTAATCAAATTGTCAAAAAATTGGTATCATTAGACCTAGTATTAATCCAAACAACATAGGAATCATGAGTTTTTCTTGTGTCTTTGACTAGTCTTTCTAAACCAGCGGACCACCATGTAAATCATTAATAAATGCCCAGCAATAGCGTCCAATTTGCACCAATGCTCTCCGTTGACATCGTAACAACTTGTATGGCTCTCCAGAAGCAGAAAAGAAATTTCCAATATTTTTGCTGATCACATTTGGTCGGTAAAAGAAAACAGTTGACCCAAAAGGAGGGCAAATTATTGTGTTGAACACAACAAAATGTATATTATTTTTAATAATGTATTTTTCCTGAATATAATATACATTTTTAATATACTAAAAATAAATTATTTGTGTAATGAATGTACATTATTTAATAGTATGATCTAAGACAGCTGTGTACATCATAGTTCACACAATAATCAATCTTTGCTAAACACTCTCTCAATTAAGTTTGTTGCACATGATCTTCTTTGTTCAATTTATCTCTTTTGTATAATTTTGACCTATTATACAATAGGAGGGATTACCTAGTATACACCGTAGAGTAGTGGATGCGGTTTCTCTTGTCATCCCAAAAAAGAGTTAAAAAAAAATCTTTTGATCCCCACTATTATACCTCTTTCAAATTTGATCCCAACTATTAAGTTTTTTCATATTTGGTGCATGATTATCAAATTCTTGCTACATTTGATCATTGCATAAATTTTTTGGCAAATCTTATTTGTTTTTCATCAATACTAACTCCAATATCATTGTATTCATCTCCCTCACACACACAAAGAAAAAGAAGAAACTCTCCAATGATAATGAAACCTGAGAGACAGATCAAGAAAATTTCTATAATTAAATCTTCATCTCTAATATGAGATTGAATGATTTGCCAAATTTTACATGGTAAAAAAAAAAAAAAAGAAGAAAAAATATATCATATAATGGGCTTCAAGTGGTGGAAGCACAGGTAGGGCAATATTACAAGCAAATAGTACAAGTACAACATTATTTACCCATTCACAACAAACACCATCAGACCAGACACTGCTAACCAAAATTCATATTTTGATGCTAACCAAAATTCATATTTTGATTTACATTTCTCTGTATGGCCACACTCACACAGTTTGTTTAGGATTCTTGAAGGATTACCACATGTTTAGCACAGTGTCTGCACCTTGAATCCAGATAACCGAAGCCCGTTCTGCACACAGCATTTTACTGTATTGACAAGGAAACACAAAGAAAACGGTTTCAAGAACAGGCTTTGAAACAACAGCCCACAGTTATCATTAGCTCATTAGCTCCTTCACGAGATATATTTACAAGATCAGTGTAGTGCTTGATGTTTAGCTAAGTGACAATGCAAAACCAAATGAGTTTAATGGTTCCCGGGAATGTTTGGAAGCTATTCAGTCTATTCCTCAACAGAAGAATTCTGCACAGTATCTTTTTGGTCCTTTTAAATTCACGAGTTTTATTGAAACAGGATGCTGGCAGTAGCCAATGACCTTGTGATCTAGTGGCACGAAGTGGCTCTCCCAAATGGGAGATCATGGGTTCGAGGTCGAGCCCCAGTAGGGCAGTATTGACTCTTTGTGCTTCAGTAGGTTGAGATAGTAGTTATGAACAGATACTACAATGTAACAGAGTCAGTAGTACTTTTGTAAAAATTGCTGTAATGTTAATGCTTTAATTGGTTATATGTTTGTGTTTGCGTAAGAAAAGGGATGAGAAATGAGGATCTCTCACCTTACAAATCCCAGTAACGTCTAATTCCTATATGGTACAATTTAGCCGTTTGAGACATGTATCTGTTACCAAATCCAACAGTTATGGTGCTGAAATCATGTCAATGCCTCAATGGTACATTCATCGAAACATTCAGTTAAAATTTATGAATTGCAGTCGAGCAAGAAATATACCTGAAACCACAAGAGCGTTGACTATGTTTCTTCACCTCATTTGCAAATTGCTAAGCAAATCTGAGAGCCTGAAACAGTGTAAATGAAGAGAAATCAGAGGCGAACCAGACAAGATTCCGAAAAAGAGATAGAAGGAAACTGAAGAAACCTAATATTTTTTACAATGATTGTAGTTCCATCATCATAACCAAGTTGGCGTAGAACCACTTCCTCCAAACGACCATCACGGTATGCGTGCTGTAAAATAATAACAACCATGCCATCGTATTAATTGGGCTTACAGCTAATAAATTCAAATAAGAGAGCCTCGGAAATTTTTTAGGCACAATAATGAAAATATAAACAGTCACCTTATAGAAACAACTACTCCCAAATGGGCAAGTCCCGCTCCCAAAGTCGAAGTGCTTGCAATCAATAGATCTAGAAAAAGAAAAGGATTTAGCAGCGAGTATCATTTAAGTCCCACACCCCAACCAAACACACTCACACACCCAAAGGCAAAATACCTGAGTTTTGTTTTATAGCTGGCAATAATTTCTTGTTTTTCTTCTTTTGTGGAGTACCAAATCACACTAGGAATGACAAAATATGAAAGCTTTCGGCATATGGGGCAGGCTCTCAATGCAGAATTTACATCAAATCCTGACGATGGAGAACTACTACGCCAATTCCTGATGCAGGAAATGCAAAAAGGATGATCACACTCCGACAATATTCCGAATTTGCGTTCAGCTGCTGTTGGTTTCGAGAGAACACGTTCAAGGCAAACGCTGCAGTCTATTTCTTGACTATGTTTTAATGCTTCGAGGTGCTTTTGCAGTTTCTCACATTTTTTTATATGCTCCTCTCTCTCCTGAGGCCTGAAAGGATGCAAGCAATGCTTCCCACAAGAGGAGCATAAATCCCCGTGAATGTGAGGACATTTTTCCCCTCGTGGACAATTACCAGCAGCTGCAAAAGAGCAGATTGATTGATCGGCTGCATTTTGACTCTTTAGCTTCACATTTTTTTCATCATCCCGTGAATCTTGAGGCCCTATCTTCTGATTCCATCCCGGTTTTTTGGGATAGTGATCACGTTTGCTACAATTCAAATGTTCTGTGGTTGTCCCTGTCCCGAGACCTACACCACCCACTACAGTTTCATAATTTGCAGGTGTAGGATCAGAGCTCGACAGCAAATGTTGGCGAGCAAGCACCGAAGAAGATGGTGCAGAAGACTGCAACTGCGAAATTCTAACATGTTCATATCTGCACCTGCTCCCATATACACAAATTCCCTTCTGATAGAAGGTGCATATCTACAGCAAACCAGTTACTAAAATTAGCATATCGAAAAATTAATTAATAGCTTGATTAAGAACAAAGTAACTCAAACCCCTTACATTATTTGGAGGGTCTTGCCAATCATGCGAAAACTCACAATGTTCCCCTTTCAGACAGGTCCGACGAGCAAAAAACTTGCAAAGAACCCTGAAGAAATTAGACACAGAAGCTTAGAAGCAAAACCATCCCACATGCTTCAGCAGAAAGATTCCTTCAAAGTTCAAACAACCATTTTTAAGGTGCTATAATCTTTCCTTTTAATGAGTCACAGCCCATCAAAATAGCAGCTTAACCTTCAAAAAAACCTATTGATTCTCTCTCACCCCTACCAAAATAAACATTCTAAATTCCAAATTCCTCCCCACTGGCAGAGGCTATCAGGCTAAACAGAAACTACACTTTCCAGTCTCCCCTCAAGGAGTTTGCTGAAAACACAATTATGGAAAAAGCATCTTACAAGCAAAGAGTAAATAAGGCACATTTCAGGCTTGTAAACCATTCAACCAAAACCAATATTTTCTGCAAAAAAAAGTTACAAAAAATGGCATTTCCTTGACACCCACCATTTCTCAAACGATCATATGCCCATTAAACCAAAACCCAATACCCAAAAAATAAAAAATAAAAACTAAAAAAAATACCCAATTTAAATTCAAACATCCATGACATTCCAATAACATGAAAAAGGCGTGATTTTTTTTCCCGCGGATAATCAAATTTCAGAAGACTGATCAACATTCAATTGGAAAATACGGAGCAAGAAAAACAAAATACCCTTACCTTTTCGACATGGCTACGATGTTGAGTAAACAATCGGAAGAATCCCACCAATGCAGATGGAATTGAAGTTCTTGAGCAGAAAGGAGCAGAGAAAAAGCGAAATCCCCGCTGCATCGCGCCCACGAGGAGGCGAGAGGCGAGCAAGCGTTGGAGCTTTTTGGCGGTTCTTACCGCTGAGGTCATTCAATTCATTCATCGCATAATTATGCTCATTGTTGATTGTTAATTGTTAACGTTAACTACGGAGCACACAAATATTTTCACGTAAATTCGGGACGATCTTAGAAATAGAAGAAAATATTGGGGTGAAACTGAAAGGTAAATATTAATTGGGCCTGTAAATTTTGGTGAAAACTGAGAAGAAACTTGAAGTCCATTCAAATACGGCCCATTCTAGAAGTTGTAACGTTATGTGGGCCTAAGTATGGGCTGGCTTAACTTACCAATAGTAATATCATGGACACGAGTCCACCTTACAAGGTGGACCTCGTCACAATTTACGCAATGAATATTCACAATTTAAATTGTTAGCATTCAGTATGTAAGTTGTGTATGATGGATTTAATTTGTTCGAGAGTCCGAATTAATAAACTCAGTAATTAAGAAATGAGGATAAAGGTGTATGAAACAGACAACGTAATAACAAAATTAATAACGAGATAAATGATCTCAAGTCACAGAGACAAAGTATATTAATAAATCGTTGTAAGGTGATTACAACTTACAAGAAGTGTGTAATGTTATGACAATTGTTTCTCGATGTCTATACAAGACAATGGACTAAGCTTATATACTAACTAGTCCACATAACCACTGTCGCGAGAAAAAAGGAGTGGTTACAACAAACTTGGACTACGGCGTGCCCGGCTGAGCACCCCCTCACCCAAGGCTCACCTCCGATCAAGCCCTACCTCGGCCGAGGCCCACCTCTAGTCGATGCACCCCCTTGCTTGAGCCCCCAGCGAAGCCCCACCTCCAGCTGAGCTCTACCTCAGTCGAGCCTTTTAGCTGAGGCCTTGGGCTCAACTTGAGCAATCCTGGTCGAGTACATATCTCTATCTTGAGGCCTCGAGTCCACTCATGTCCTTTTTGATCTGCACCTTCGAGTTTGTTTGCTCCGGTTCAATTTTTAATATATTCATTAGTGTATTGTAAAGTGGACTTAGTCTACAAAATAATTTATTAATTTTTACTATATTTCTGAATATAGATAACTTTTGCTAAACTTCCAATATAAAATATCCTATTCATATTTATCACTTTAAAAATATATAATTGATAGAATAGAATTTGAAAGTTTATCGCAACTCATTTTCCAATTCAACGTATCCTACATGAGACGCGGGAGGAGAGTTTTGAGTTACTCAAAATCTCCCGTGTCAAATCCAAAAACGACTAGGTTTCAAACTCCTAATCTTACGATTCCCACCAAAAAGATGGATAAAGGAAGGCTGCTTTCAAACTCTCATATTAACTGAATTCATACTTCCCCGTCGTCGTCTATCTCTCATCCTCGCCCTCCTTAATTCCCGCTTTCAAACCTATCGTCCTGATCCCTCCAGAGCAGCGGCGATTTCACCTTCCGCTTGATTTGACTTCGCTGTGCAGCTATCCAGGGTTTCTCGGCGTTCACCTACAAACAGGCTATGGATTTCGAGCCGTACGACAGCAGTGGTGAGTGTTAACTGAATCCTTAACTAAAATAGCTTTGAATTTTGATGTGAAGATTGAGATTTATAAAAAAAATTATTCGATCAGTGTAATTAAGCAGTAAATGCAATAGCTAGGATTGATTCCTTTTTGTTTGTAATTTTATACAGGGAATTGTCTTCGATCAGTGTAATTAAGCAGTAGTTTTTTCTCAAAAAAAAAGAAGAAGCAGTAGTTAATGCAATAGCTAGGATTGATTCCTTTTTGTTTGTAATTTTATACAGCGAATTGTCCGTGGTGTATTATCCAGCCTTAGCTGGAAAATATTTGTAGTGATTTTCACTGTAATTTTATACAGGGAATTGTCTTCGATCGGTGTAATTAAGCAGTAGTTAATGCAATAGCTAGGATTGATTCCTTTTTGTTTGTAAGTTTATACAGGGAATTGTCCGCGGTGTATTATCCAGCCTTAGCTGAAAAATATTTGTAGTGATCTTCATTGTATATGTTTTACTTCTTTGAATGACTTGAACTACTCTCTATGTGCATAGACGATCTATTGGTTTTATCCGTACATGAATTCAATAATCACATTGAAGCCTTAGAATTGAAAATATCTAGGAATTTGATTGCCATCAATGCCATGTATGAACATACATTAGGACTGTTAGATGCAACAATCATGAGCAATCTGTATACTTCCTTATTAATACTAATGAAATGTAACTGTGCTCAAGTGTCATGACTTATGAGGTGAATCATAATGTTCCTATACATACACTAGATATATTATCCTACTTGAAAGGCCTCTTCCTTGCAGGAACTGATGATGATCTTCCTCCATGTCAAAATAGGATTTCTGGAGGTGGTCGCAATGCTGGTAATGGAAGATCTGCCGTCATGAGTACTGCACCTTATCCTAGGATGTATGGAGAAACTGATATGGAGGCTCAGATTCACCAGCTCGAGAAAGAAGCATATAGTTCAGTGCTCAAAGCCTTTAAAGCTCAAGCTGATGCAATTACTTGGGTACCTTTTATTGGAGTGATGACAATATGAATTGTCTCTTTATAAGTTGAAACAAGTTTAATGATGACTTGAATATGTTTTCTTCAGGAGAAGGAAAGTTTGATAACTGAACTTAGAAAAGAGTTGAGATTGTCAAATGAAGAACACAGGGAACTTCTTAATAGAGTAGATTCTGATGATGATATACGAAGAATAAGGTTAGCCATAGACTTTTCTCACCCACCTTCCTCTTGATTCTTTCCCTTGCCTTCTTAATCTCGAGGTCATGCTATTTTTTCTGTTAAATTTTTGTATAATTCATTTTGTTAGGGAGTGGAAACAATCCACTGGACATCAACCGGGCATACTTAATAATCGCCAAACTGTTCATGATTTGGTACCTAGTTCAACTGTCTCAGCTTCACGGAGAAAACATAAAACAGCCTCCGCTTTACCTTCTCATTCCTTTGCTGGACCATCGCCTAGTTTCCACCCAGAGCCAGTTACTGCAGCAAACCAGCGGTCTTCATCAATGGCAAATAAAGGGCTTACCATGGGGCCTAAAGGAAAAAATCAGAAGCCTGTAAGTTTCATTATAAAGTATAAACCTTCAAATTTATGAGGTTTATTCTTTAGTATTAGTGTTTTCTTGAGTCCTGACGTATAATGTATTTTTCCCCACATGGCCAGAGTATGCCTGGTGCATCAAAAATGCAATATCCTCCTAAAACTTCTGGAAGAGGTCAGTTTGTTAATCGGATTTCTGAACCTGTTGAAAGTGCATCATTGGACCCGTTGGTTGGAAGGAAAGTAAGGACTAGATGGCCTGATGATAATAACTTCTATGAGGCTGTCATAACTGAATATGATCCAGAAAAGGTGTGCCTCACTCTGTGATACTAAGTAGCATATGTAGGGGGCAACCTCATCTAAGTTGGTCAGGTTGTTGACTTGGTAACCACAAGGTTACAAGTTCAACTTTCAATAGGAGCGGCCTATTGGCCTTTTTGGTTTGAGCCGGTCAACTATAGGCAGCCTAGGCTCGTTTTCCTCCTTATGGTCCTTTGCCAGATAGAATCACAAGGCCGGGTTTACCCAGTGCACCCCCTTGGGTAGTAGTTGTGATTTTCCTCCATCACCCCCAAAAAAGATAGTAGCATATGTAGTTAAACAGTGACATTATTTTAATGTACTATTTTCAGGGGACACATTGTCTTGTTTATGACAAGGGGACTCCAGATGCTACAATGGAATGGGTCAAATTCTCTGAGGTATTTAAACCTGGAGTACAGTGCTTTAATCTAAGTTATTTTTGGCTTATACTTCTTAACAAATCTCTTTCAATTATTACTGTAGTTTCTAAGGGCATATAATAAATAAGTGTTACTGGTAAGCCATTCTTGTTTGCCAATTTGTGTAGGCTGCTTTTCAATATTCATTGTGAGCCATATAATTGTTTGGCTCATACTTGTCAAAAGTGTTAAGCAACAAAGCTATTTTGATTTTTGGCTCTGCACTTCGCTCTGGCCGTGTGCTTTAAAAAGTGAAGCGGTCCAGTCCACCTTTGCTTTGGTTCAGTTTTTGGTTTTAAAAAGTCAATCAGCAGCGATAGTTATTTAATGCACTGTTAGTGTATAAAAGCTGCTATGTAGTGATAGTGAATCAATCCATTCTCTTTCGCGTAAATGTAATAGTTTCTTTTAAGGGATTCCTCAGATATTAAAGCTATTTTATTTTCCTTGATAGATTCCCCCAGAGGATATACAATGGCTCGACGGACCTGGCCTTTGGCTCAATAGAGCCACTGGTCATGATAGTTCTCCGGGCACTGGGAGAGGTAGGGGTTTGACTAAAACGCAGTCCAGAAAGGATATGAAGCCATCACAGAATGGCTCAGCTGATATTCGGTTACTCCATACAGATACGATAATCGAGGAGGTAGTCGATGACAGTATGATATATATATAGTACTTTTTGTAGTTGAATCACCTTTTTCAGTTTTTGATCAACTGGTAAATCTGGTTAGGTGGAGAGGGTGTTCAGTGCTCCACATCCTGAACCTGTGGAGCTTGGTGAGGCAATGGAAGTGCTGAAGGTTAGAAGTCACTTGAATGGTTTTTTTTTTTTTTTGGTTGTTGTTACCGGTCTCTTCTTGATTTCACATTTATCCTATCGTTTTCCTGATGCAGGAACATGAACAATCATTAATGAATGCCATTGCAACGCTTGAAATGATCTCTGATGGTGAAAGCGGTATGACTCTGCTCAATATATCTTAGTTTTCATCAATTGTCTCCCATATAATTATGGCTTTTGGATTATGGGATTTAACTTTGGGGGCATTTGGTTTAATAATTGGAATCGGAATAGGAATTGAAATCAAAATAAATAAATAATTAAAATAAAAAATGAATAATATATACATATATATATATATATATATATATATATATATAAAAGTTTCATAAAATGCATTGGCAATGAACTTTTTATTTTTTTTCTTAGTCTAAAGACTTGTACTTTAATATACAATTAACGTCCAACATCTATAATTATGTGCAAACCTCTAACAACATTGACACATGAGATGTTTAAATATTTATCCATTTGTGAATGGGATGGTAATGGGGTGGGGAATACGTTTCCCGTCTCAGTACACGAAATCAATTCGCATTTCCGGTCGCGATTTCTGAGTATAGTGTAAAATTATATATATACTTCAAAACATTAAACAACACTTAAAATCATAAATATTAAAATTGTGATTAACACAGTATGTATTCATTAAAATGGAAACGAAATCTGATTTCTTGAGTTTAGACTTTAGACACAATATGCACAAGCCACAAGGCCCACAAATGCTTATGTTCTTTGTACTGTATTCATTAAAATCCAAAAGGCTAATGATTGTATGATTAACACAGTACTTAGGCACACTCGGCACTAATTCCACTAAATCGCTAATGATTAAAAATGTTCGGGGCGGGGATGTCTTCCCTGTCCCCAGTGTGGATACGAAAACTCTCCCCATTCCAGTACCATTCCCCGAAAATATTTCCCGTCAGGGTTAGATTGAATTACCATCCCTAAGTGAATCTGATCTTAATGTGTAACAGATGAAAGCGGCCGTTACGATCTTGAGCAATAGAAGGAGCAGGAATATTGACAACATTATATCATGACAACTGTTTGTAGTTGAGGAGGGGAGGAGGTGTTTGTATAATCAGCATTTGCTTGACGGCTGTCCAACAACGTAGGTTGTGTGCCATCTTCAACATCTTCTTTGCCGACACAAGCGGGATTCATGTTTTTAGCTTTAAAAGCACATGTGGGAGTTGTAATTAGGTGATTGTTTCGTAGTCAAGTATTCTTTTTTTGCTGACAGCTATAGTCTTTGTCGCTTGGATATTTGATTCCAACGTAGCGCACAAACATAATTTATGGCGGCTAGCAGAGTAGCAGGTATATATTTTGCCATTTTGTGTGTCAGAAAAGGTAAAAATGTGTAGAAAGAAGATAAAGGTTCTGAGCCAAAGTAGTTAGTTGTTACACGACGATACTCTAATTTCTTTAACTATAAAATGTAAACTTAACTAACTTTAACGTTGAATTAACTGTACCGGTAATGAAATACGGCAATATAGGCTATATAAATGTTGGATTGGTTTAATTACCTCCTAGAACGTTTCTGTGGTCGTTTTGAAGAACCTTCCTTCGAGGTACTATTAGTTTCCTTTCCACGCTTCCCCGCAGGCGGGGAAGTCGCGGCTTCCCTACCTCTCTTTGCCGGCCGCCCAACGCTCCTCTTCGATGGACTGTTCTCCACCACCTTGGCCTCTTTCACCGGCGGCGGCGGCGCTCTCTTTTCCTCGGTTCCCGCCTTTCTCTTTTGCTGCACCCTTTTACTACTGCTATTATCCTCTAACGTTTCCTTCGTCGCTGAATTCTTCTTAATCCTCTTCAAGAAGTCAGCGGCGCCTCGTTTCTTGTCTATGCTACTCGTTTCTTCCTCCATTTTCGAAGCTTCTGGCTTGTTCGCCGTCGTCCCGCCGGATTTTTTCACGTTCGTGGACTGTGAAGCAGCATTGGCCGCCGGGCGACCTTTGGTCGTCCTTCTCATGCTCCTCACACCCGTAACAGGCTTCTCGTTCGGTTTCATCTTCTTCGAGCTATCATCATCTTCCGGCGGAGTGCTCGGAGAAGACTTGTTACCGGCCGTCTTCGGGTTGAGAGGGGGCTTCTCGTTTTCCTGCTTGTTACCAGACCCGGCAGCTTTGCCTGAAAAGGAGCTTCTCTTGCGACAGACAACGATTGGGGCCGTAGATTTCTGTTTCACAACCAAAGAATTATCTGGTCTTTCCAGTTTAGGTTGCTCGGGCTCAACCTTCGCCGATGATGGCTGTTCGGATCTGTAATTCCTTAGCTCTTTCGTGACAATGTCGCGGAGTTGCTGGGCTGCTCTCCACTCCGGAGATGACTTGGGGAAGAAGACGATGGCATTGTTGAACAGTAGTAAGAGATCCAAGTAGAAACTCATGGGGCAACCCGAATAGAATCCATCGTCAATCCGGGCTTGAACCGTTCCAAAGTCCACGTGTCTCCGGATCATGCTCTTGTACCTCTCTGTTTTCTGCAGGATGGACATGGTTGGTGTAAATTATCCCATTTCTTTGACCCATTACGTTCGCATGCACGACCCACATGCAAATGAACCGACTACTATTTTAACACCACAAAATATAAACCATTTTTAAAAATTTAATCTTATTAATCTTAAATATTTAATATACTAAAATTAATTAGATTAATTAAGTTACATGAAAAAAAAATAGAAATCCAAATTTTCAAAATGACAATGTTACTTGTACTAGAACTTTGACTTCATTTGGTTAATTTAGGTGCAAATAATAAAATAAGTTAGTTTATGAATATTTAATAAATATAAAAACTAAATTATTTGATAAATTATTTAGCATACATATTCAGCTCAAATACAAAAGATTTTTTTTTTGAAATTAAAAAACCACTTTTAATTTGTATCAATATTAATAAAAATTGTGTCGTTCTTCTATAGTAAATATAACCAAAAATTATTTTTAAGCTACGTCCTGTACTATGATACTTGGTATAATTAAATATACTTTTTAAATTATACTCAATACAGTTTAAGTTTAGTCATTAATTTATATCATAAATAATTACAAATTAAATTTACATTATAGGTATAAAAGTACTAAAAGTATATATATAAATATATAAATTCAGTGGATAAGGACAAAGAGGTGCATGACATTTCAATGCCACATTGCCACCTAGACGTTATAGGACGTATCCAAGGCACTAACGTTATGTTTAATACATATTTCTTTTCTTATTTGGTATTTCTTTATATGTGAAATTCCTCCGACTGTTACCTTTAGCTGACCGTTCAAGGTTTCTAACTTTAGTTAAATTACACCATTTTTGTGGATCTTTTAGGTGGGCCCCAACGGTCAAAATCGATTATAGGAATTTGGCAAAAGTCTAGAGTTTACTTTTTACTGCTGGCCAAATACCAATTATGAAGTGCGATGCATAGAATCATTACCTGACTATCGAGCCGGCGTTCGAACATTGAGGCATGTTTACGCGATCTGATAATATCTAACAACCCAACAAACGGCTCCGATTTCACCGCGCTCTCCCGTTTTGTTGCTGTGGCGGGAGATGCCGCCGCCGCTACGGTCGCCGCATTTCCTCCACCTCCGCCGGTGAGGTCCGCTCGTTTCCGCCGCTTCTTAGTCAAACTCGCGGTGCTTTGAACGTCGCTGCTGTCCTTCGACGCGCCTACGGAGTCGCGCGTCTCTGCCGCCAACTCGTTTTCGGATTTCCTGTCCTGAGTCCGGTTCGACTCTTCGCGTCTATCGGAGCTATCGTTGCAGGAGTCCTCCTCCCCGACCGGCTTCGTTTGCGGATCCGGTTTAGTCTCTCCTCCTTCGATCGATAACGGTTCAGCCTTCTCTTCTGTTCCCCTATTCTCCGTCGAATTCGACTCGTTGAAGGACCGGTTCTCGTGGTCGGACTCGGTAACAGAAACGGATTTTCCGGATGCCTTCTCCGGCGTCTCTCCTTCTCCGTTTTTCTCATCGTTTTCCGATCTCTTTTCCTTTCTATCCTCTTCCAGATCTGGTTTCACGGCGTCGTTTTGGCTCTCCTTTAAACTGTGGTCCCTTTCCTCCTCCATCCGCTTCACTTTCAGCTGCAGCGACCTGTTCAAACCACAGATCAAATCTCTATCAGATCCGTAAACCGTAAACTCGAAAAAACGAAAGCGCATCATTTCCACGTAAAAAATGCAAAAACAGAATTTCAAATATTCAAAAAATAGAGGCGATTGATTTACTGGATCGAGAGATCGTAGCGATGGACCTCTTGTTTGAGCTCCGTAACACGGAGCTGCCTCAACTTCTCGAGCCACGGAATATCCACGGCGCCGCCGCCGCCGGCGTCCACATCTACCGCCAATTCCTCGCTGTTCATGAAGCGGCGATGGAGGTCGCGGTATTTCTCTCTGCAAACCTGAGCAGTGAGTAGGTCAGGCAAGGAGGTCCGATTCCGGACCTCCATGGCCACAGACTCCCAGTCCTTGAGCCCGTGCCGCTTCACAGCAAACGCCAACAACAGCTCTTCCCACGTACTCCATCTGCTCTTCTTCTTCGCCTCCGTTAGCTTCGACATGGCAATGCTAATCCAATTATCTTCTCCACAAAATAATTATTTCAATAAAACAATAACACATATACTACACATCGAATCAAAGCACGTCGAGGCTGTATTGAAAGAAGAAAATTAAAGGCTAGGGTTTATGAGTGATAGATGTTCGTGAATTGTGTTATGGAATGGGAAAGATGAGAGGAATTCGCTCAGGTTTTGGTCCGCGCTGCGTTTGTAAATGTTATATTTAACGTGGGCGTGCGAAGAACGGAAGCTAAAACCAGAAAGTATATATTGGAGAGGAGATGGGAGATGAGTATGCCAAGGCCCAAAAACCCCTTATAGACTATGTATGCCTACGTGGCTTGTCGATGGATTAATTTAAATTTAAATTTAAATTCCCCTTTTAAAAATATTTCTTAATGCAACGCACAATTAATCAATCACAATACGTCAAATTAAGGTGTAAGACATTGTATTAGTATGGAATGATTCGAAGGTCGAATGGTCATTTGGATGGTTGGACATATATTTGCTAGTAAAAGATTATCTGAACATGTAAGAAAAGATCTATTCTTACACAAGTTTTCGATAAATGCTATGATGGCTTGTGACATGCCCTAGTTGGTGGATACGTATAGTCAATTTGCTCTGCAGTACTATTAGAGCATCCCATGCATTTTAGTGTGGTTTTTGAGAAAACAATGCATATGTGGGACGAGAGGGTGAGGTGAGAGAAGAAATATGGTACTTACAGGAGGAAGGATTTTTGGTCTGAAAATGTGGAGCTCGCATGGAGAAGAAGTTGCGTTGAGCAAACTTGTGCGCCCAGCCCGCGGGCGCATAAGATCTTATGTTTTTTTTTTTTTTGGAGGTCAGATTCGCCTCTCTCTCTCTCTCTCGTTTTGTTATCTCTTTCCTCCTATCTTCATTTCCTAGTCACACTTGTAAAAAATTTTCAAAAACCACAAGAAATATGGTGCTTGCAGGAGGAAGGATTTTTGGTTTTAAAATGTGGGGCCCGCATGAAGAAAAAGTTGCGCAACACTCGTGCGCTCAGCGCATAAGATCTTCTGTTTTTGTGGATCAGATTTGATCTCTTGAGCTTACTAGTTAGATTGTTGAGTCAGTTATGTTGTTCTATAACCTCATCAAGAGCATACTAAAATTTAAACTTATTTCCGTTATTTTCTTCTCCAACAGGTAATATCTCGTCTTGTATAAAGAAACATAAGAAGTAATATATTAAGTAAAATTGTATCAATATAATTCTTATATTGTGAACTATAGTCTACTATATGCGTTGCGGATCTTATTTAGAATATATGATTGCAATTAAAACTTTACATACCTTCCGTTAACAGAATATGTACATTTTGCAATTAATATTTTACGGACTTTCAATTTATTTATAAGTACATATTAAGTTAACTGCAATAATATGAAGTATAGTCTATAATGTAATTAATGTGTATTTTGATTATTGAATTCTGATTCATGATATAATTTGCGGTATCAAGTTGCTTGTGTTACATGGCCAAAAAATGTGGTCCAATAACATGTTGGTCCAGCTGCCTGGTTGTTTTGAGACGTTTTATTGTTTATTCTTTAAAATAAAAAAAATAAAAAAAAATCCAGTTATGAGACAATACGATAGAGGGCCTTCTAAGTCTAGCTTTTGTTTAGTCTAATGGATCGGAGTTTTTGTGTTTTAATAAACTCAACCCAATATTGTAAGGCTACAATGGCCTTGGGTATTCCTTTTACTTAGACCAACCCAATCAATGAATTTTGAAGTGATTTTTTAAGATTAATTGGTCGCCTTTTATGGAAGATGGTGATTAGCGACGATTCGTTGGTCGCTGAATTTTCACCGGAAATGATGTCGAAATTAAAATGACCTGTAATAGTAGGTCATTTACCGGTTCTTGAATTTTATTGCCTGAATATAATTGAACTTCTTAAAAGTTTTGGAACTTCATTAACTTTTCAGGTAAAATTTAAGGACTTATTGACCATTTTCAATATATTCATTGAGAGATTAATTCACATACATACTAATTGACAAATAACCAACACACTGCACAAATATAAGTTACTCCGTAATTAATAATTTTGGCGAACCATGTCACAGATTGTTGCCCACGTTGTAACGTACGAAACTTCCAAGAAAATGAAACTTGGAAATAACAATGAAGAATAAAATATACATGGCAAAAACTTGTATGAGACTGTCTCACCATGAGACGGGTCGGGTCGGATCATGATGTGAATGTAACACATATACGCACAAATGTCATACTTATATTCTCAAATGTAATATTAATTAGGAATAAAAATTTTGTTACTTATAAGGATAAATGTGATACTTTTAAGGGAAAATATAATACTTTTACATTTCAATTTAAAAGTATTACATTTTTCCTCAAAAGTATTATATTTTCCCTTATAAGTAAGGAAAAATTGTCAACATTACTTATTATGGAAAATGTAACACTTTTTCTCTTATAAGTAACAAAAATTGTATTTCTAATTAGTATTATATTTGAGCATATAAGTATAACATCTGCATATATAAGTGTGACATTTGCCTGGTGCTTCGACCCGACCCGACCCGTCTCACGAATAAAGATCCGTGAGACGGTCTCACACAAGTGTGACCCAATATACATTTATTTTGACGCAAAATAATGAGAACTACAAACTTCCTTAAATTGGTTTTAATAATATCAAAGATATGAGAAAGAAAGTAACTCCAGCTAAGTTAATGGAGTTGTTAGTTGATAATTACAAGATTTTAAATTTTACTTTTAGCGAAAGTCTTATTCATTTTTTTTATTTGAACTTATCCGTCCTCTGACCGGTATTTTATTTTTGAAAGTATGAACAAAAACAAAAAAAACTAATATTAACATTCTATATAGACACGTTAATAGGATAACTTTCTTTGGAGAATTATTACAAATAACAGTAGCCATCTGAACACCATGGCCCATCTCAGTTCAATCTTTGAATATGGTTAAGAATAATCAGACCAAAAGGTCATTTCAATATTGTTTAATTATTTTTTTCATTAATATGTATTTGAGAATGTATACGAAATAAACTTTCCTTGTTTATGCTTGCCTTCTTGTTTATTAGATAAGTAAATAAGTACTGCAAGGTTAAGACAACTTCAATCAATTTAATCAGATAATTGATTGAATAATCACAAGATTTCAAGTTCGATTAAGATAATTTGAAATTGATCTTGACGGTCCAAGCTAGATTTCTTGATCATTGGGCTTGGTTGACTCAAATTTTGGCCATCTCTCATAGTAAATGAGTAACATCATTGTATTTTGATTTTTGTTTTATATATAGATTTGAGTGGAATACAATGCGAGAAATTAATGGAAAATCTCATAAATTTCCAGTCAAATAGTCCATATAAACCTTTTCTCAAGCAAGCACGCCCCTCATCAGTCATCATCATAATACCTAATTAAGTTCAGTCCAAGTCTTTTGAAGGATATGATTGAAAATCCACTGCACCTGCATTAAGCACACCTTAGCTTGGACCACCCGACCATACCACATTTCCTCGAAATTATTTGAAAACAATTCCTCAACCCACCACCGCTACATATATTAATGTGACCAAAAAGCTCAATTGGTCATATGAGTAAAGTTTGAGAAAAAAGATCAGACCGGGATCGAGTTTCACCAGCAATAGTGTGGGAGCAACCTCTCAAAGTGAGGAGGGCTCTGATCTTTATGTGCAGACTGCAGTAAACAAAGTTCTAGTCTATGTGTTCAGCTGAGTTACCATGATTTGCGTCCTCTCATATGCTCTATCGAGCCTGGGAATTCAACCTTTTAGTTTGAACTTCAAATTTAAGAATTTTTACAGCTTTAGTCCGAGAGACAAGTATAGGAAGTAATTGCAGAATGTATCTCAACTGGCTTACATGCTCTCAAATGCTTGTACACTCGTGCAAACACCAAGGCTAAATTTATACCTCAATTTTTTTTTTTTTGTTCTAATAGGCCGGGTTATATACATATATTACATACCTTGCCTAGGTAGCAATCTAAGCCGAAAGGCGGGCAAGTGTTTGGGGATTGTTGGATGGAGGACTCACGAAGTCTAATATTTTTTCTGATTGCATGAATATAACTTTGTGTATTTATATATTAAAATTTTATATGTTGAACCATAGTCAATCTTTTAAATTACAAATTATTCTTGTCATTTTCTATTTTAGCGAGTAACGTTTTTACATGTAGAAAATTCAACGCATATAACATATTCATAACCATGTAGACATACAAAAATGGATAGAATGACATAAGTTAAATATTTAAAGTTATATATCGAAATCAAATTATATATCTATAAGCATCTTCATACACAAAATAAATAAAGGGCACCAAAATTATATTGAATCTGTGTATTTTCTCTAATACATCACACTATGAGAGGAGCCATAGTTTAATTACTATATATTGTAATACAATATAGGAATGAAACTAATTTAATTTAAACTACCACGTTCAAATGATCAAATCCAACATTAAACCAACTGTACATACATTATCAAAACCCAATATTAATGAAGATGTTTTCGGGTAGTGGTAAACCGCAAGTCTATAATAAACATAAATTTTTGAGCTCACGAATTCAATTTTGAACTCTTTATTTCACGATTTACCTTCTTGTGACCGATATTTTATCCATATATTCATGAAGGTGCATGATTATGGCTAGTCGTGAATGGGAAACTTCCTGCCCTAGTAAGAAATGGAATGGCTTTGGGGATAGACTCGGGATTGGTAGCAGTGGCAACTGTAGCCGTGGCAGTGGGGTAGGAATCGGAAATTGTTGCAATAGCAGTGGTCACAGTGGCGGTGGTGGTGGTGGTCGTCGCCACCCTTTCACAAGACGGACACATGGTAAGAGTGGTGGCTGGGAGATTCGAGTAAAATGGATTAGAAGTCTTTAAAGCTCTTAGCTCTTGCAATTCCTTGTGAAGTCTTCTATTCTCTTCCGTTAGTGTCTCACAACATCTCTTCAGGTAATCACAATCAATCTCTGTTTGCTTCAACTTCGTCCTACAATTATTCGCAAACATATTATTTAAATCACATATATATGGTCTAAATTTTTTGAACACTTTCAATTGGTTATGGAAATAGTAACAAATTAAAAGGTTTCTTGAGCGAATACTCAAAGTGATCAAAATAAAAATGTTATTTATAACCTATAATTCTAGGGTTTTGACTATTTTTAATTGTGATTCAATTCATCACATGTTTATGAACACTTTAGTACCTGGCTCTTCGGTTTTGAAACCAGACTTCAACTTGACGTGGTCGAAGGTTTAGTTGTTTAGCAAGTGCAAGTTTCTGTTTCTGACAATATAACAAAATCAGTCAATTTATGAATGAATGAAACATTAAAATTTGTAAAGTTTTGGATATAACTTTGTGTATGCAACAAATATTTTTACAAAGACAATGTTAAACCCATTGTCTGAACTAGTCTTTAAATCAATTCATTCCTATTCTTCACAGACAAAATGTATTTATTTTTTTAGATAGGAAAAAAATATATAGTCACTATTCACTGTCTAAGAATATATGAATCATACATAAAGATATATAAATTGTATATAGATTTTTAACATACCGGGTTGAGAGTGTGGTTTTCTTTGAAGCTTTCTTCAAGAAAAGCCGACTGCTGTTTGGAAAGCCTGAGCTTTTTCCTAGCATTATTAACGCCGCCGTTATTCTCGTCCTCATCGCTGGCGGCTCTAGAAGACGCCCTCTCCGCCGCCTCTCCGGCGGCTTCACAGATTGATAGCATACCACTCCCACCGCGTTTGAAAATGCTAGACTCCATACAGAACGAAGACGACACCTCCTCCGTCGCCGTCTTAGGCAACCTGCTGACGTTGAATCCCCTCGCCGTCGTCTGCAGCTCCATATTCCCCGACGACCCATTCTCTGAACTCCCTACACACGTCATAATAAATATATGTAAAAATCTGAAAAAAAAAAGGTAAACATGCTTATTTATGCCGTTTTAAATTCAATTCTCAGCAAGAATGGATTATTGACTTTCTTAATTTAAGTTAGTCAGACATAAATAATTTGAGCTGATTTACTCTTTTACCGGATAAAATCACAAAATAAAATTTACACAATACACAGTAATGGATGCTGATTTTCCTCTTAACTCAAAATATGATAATAATCACTAATCACTGTTGCAAAAATCCGCCGTCTAAGCGTGCGTCTTAAGTCCTGCCGCCTAACGCCTAATTTGGGCAACTAAGCTGAATTCAGCGGAATTAATTTGTACAACTCGGCAGAGTTAGCCGAGTTAACGGCGACTCAACCTCTGATAATATATATATATATATACACACACATATATATATATACACACTACTTTTTTGTTTTAATAGGTAGCCGCCTAAAGGCTGAGGCCCTAGTACTGCAACTATGATTACCATTATCAGAAGACCAAGGAAAGGGATGATGGCGAGAAACAGGAACAGGAGCGAGAGGGAGAAGATCGAGCTGAAGAGAACCTCTTATCGGCACTAAAGCTCTACAATGGCCCCCTTCTTCTTCTTCTTCCTCCGACGCAGTCTGATCGTCGTTGTCGTTGGAGATATGATCGTCGGAATCGTTTTGCTTAGGCGGCTTTCGAGCATTTCCAGGCCGTTCTTCAATGTCGGCCGATGATAAGATGCCCAAAGCCATGCAGAAATTCAGACCATCTTTCTTAGAACTGACGGTACGAGGACGATGATGATTGTGGTGGTCTTCTGCAGGTTTGGACGATGAATCTCCTAAGCTCAATCCCAGCTCCATATTTCGTATCATGTAAAGCAGATCTTCAAGAAAACAAGAATAGAGAGAGAGAGAGGGAGAGATACTATACGGAGGATGACTTTTTGGATTGAAGCAATTTAGAGTCATTATATATGTGTCTGGTTTGGTTTCTATCGTATATATTACTCCATATTTAAAATATATTTATTACTCTATATTTATACTTAAATGATCCCAACTTTATAGACTAACTATAAATTCACTGAATCTTATCCTAGAGCCACTTAAGAGGTAAATTAAGAGTGACGCACAATCAATCGATGATCAGACACTAATTTTTCCGAATTCACAAAATATCTCATTCACACTTATATTATTGTAATTTGTAGTCCTATACGTGTGAATATATGTGTGTGTGGGGGGTTCAGGGTCGGGGTGGGGTGGGGTTTGGGCTTAACTCCCAAATTAGTAGCTCTACAAGAAAGTGTGAATTAATTTCATCCCTTCCTGTATCTACGATGATAAGTTGAAAATTTAGTAAAAGTTTGATGATATTAAAAAATATAATTTGATGATATTTTTATAATTACGATGATGTATTAAAAAACATTTGATATTATATTCACCAATAATTAATGGTACAATCAAAATTCATAATACTGCTCCAAATTGATATTTTGAAAATTAGAAATTATTTCATTATATTTATACAATATTTTCTTTGATAGTTTCATTTTGTATTCTATGCTAAAGCAGGAATGATAATGTCTGGTCAAACAAAATATGGTCCCCAATGGTATAAATCATTGACCATGTTTCTGGTCATCATTATGTCACATATTCCATACAATTTGGTTTTTTATCTTTTATTTATATTTTTTAACGAAGTAAATCACAAGTCCACAACTACAATATGAGAATAGTGCATTAGATAAACATCGCTTTTGTATAATATTAATTCGTAAATAACACAAAATAAATAGACTATATTAGGAAAATCATGTGCGATGAACTCAACCGAAATAGTGCTGATGTGGCTAATAATTATTGGGTGTTCATGAATTGAATGACTCCACTATTTAGTTAAAAATAAAGTTACTTTTCCCATTAGAAAATGTCATATAAAGAGGGGAAATTTTTGGAGGGGTAGGTAGGATTGCTCATAAAAACATATATTTGAAATTTGGTTTGAATTAAAATATTAATAGATCAAATTAAATTTGATATTTTAATTAATTTTATACTTGATAAAATTATTTTTTTATTAAAAATAAATTTAGGGACCTAAGCATTCTTATAGTCTTTTTTGTAAAGAGTAATTATCCTTGATGATGAGAAGTGGCATGATCTCTGCTTACTTAGCTCCCCACATCATTATGTAACTTTGCCCTCATACCTACCCTCTTCACACTGAACTATGCTATATTGAGCAGTGAACAAAACATATCATGATGCATGTGATTTTATATATTCATCAAATATCATGTCTAGTTCTCGACTTTAATGATTTTTTTAGTCTAGTTTAATTTTCAAAGTGTTAGGAATATAGCGGAATAATGCGGAAGCGAATAATCGAAAATTGAGAATTATAGAAGTTAAATAATAGGAAAAATATAGAAATAACAAATGAATTTCTAAATGGGACAATATAATAAATATATATATATTAAACTCTTAATTAAAAGAGTAACAAAAGAGAATATATATATATTATATATATATACGTGAGAGGGAAAGAAACAAATAGATAGATAAGGATGAATTATAATTGATGTAAGAATGAGTGCAATTTACAATGCAAAAGAACAAAGCTATATATACACTCTAAATTTGAGAGCTTTGCGGCACGGACAAGATGGAGAGTAAAGTGCGGCTACTGCAAGGAAGAAGACCAGCAACGTGTAAGGTGGAAATGGATGAAGACTGCATGGATTTGAATAAATTTGAGCCACACAAATTATCATATTCTAACAATCTCCACCTTGGATCAAATTTATTGTAGACCAGCTGCAACAGTATATTAAACTTAACAGCAACCAACCACTTGGACGAGTTGACACAGGAAATAGCCTCAGAATAGCGGGATGGATCACCATCAAACTCCTGTGCAACTGAAAGTGCGTAAGCAACCAAGTGGGTTTCATCATCACTAGTAGCATACCTAGCAGGTTTTTTTAATTGTCCTCCTAGGCCTGTCTTGGGCAATACTGTACTCTCGCTGTTGCTCGACGAGAGGCGTAGTACTAGTAGATGCATCATCGTTTGTATTACCATCAGTGGTAGTAATACTATTCATAGGCCTGAACTCAAACTCCACTTTCTCTCCAGTACTCTGCGTATCACCTGTACTGGGAATAACATGATCTTTTCCAGAAGAAAGTAGCGCATTTTCATCAAAAGTGATATCTCGACTTAAAATGATCTTATGAGAATCAGGAGACCATAGACGATACCCTTTTGACTTAGAGGCATAACCAAGGAAAATGCATTTGACAGCTCTAGGGTTTAATTTACTCGTACTGGAATGAGCATAAGCAGGACATCCAAAAACTCGTAACATAGAGTAGTCAACAGGATTACCTGACCAAACTTCTTCTGGAATTTTGAAATCGAGAGATGAATGTGGAGACCTATTTACCAAATAGGATGCAGTAGAAACGGCCTCGGCCCAAAAATCACGCCGTTTCCATAACCCAGCATTAGAGAGCATACAACGAGCTCTCTCTAACAGAGTCCTGTTCATACGTTCGGCAACACCATTCTGCTGGGGTTTTCCAGGCAAGGTCTTGTGCCTGGCAATTCCTTGTGCTGCACAGAACTCAGTGAAATCTGACTCACAGAATTCCAAGCCATTGTCTGTCCTGAGCTTCTTGACTTTTTTCCCTGTCTGAGTCTCAACGAGAATTTTCCACTTTTTGAAAATAGAAAATGCCTGATTTTTATGTTTCAGGAAATAGACCCAGACTTTACGAGAAAAGTCATCAATAATAGACATAAAATATCTACAGCCTCCCATAGACTGAAATTTAGTCGGTCCCCATAAATCGGAATGTATATATTCTAATACATCTTTGGTACGGTGTGTAGCAGTAGAGAAACTANAGGATTACCTGACCAAACTTCTTCTGGAATTTTGAAATCGAGAGATGAATGTGGAGACCTATTTACCAAATAGGATGCAGTAGAAACGGCCTCGGCCCAAAAATCACGCCGTTTCCATAACCCAGCATTAGAGAGCATACAACGAGCTCTCTCTAACAGAGTCCTGTTCATACGTTCGGCAACACCATTCTGCTGGGGTTTTCCAGGCAAGGTCTTGTGCCTGGCAATTCCTTGTGCTGCACAGAACTCAGTGAAATCTGACTCACAGAATTCCAAGCCATTGTCTGTCCTGAGCTTCTTGACTTTTTTCCCTGTCTGAGTCTCAACGAGAATTTTCCACTTTTTGAAAATAGAAAATGCCTGATTTTTATGTTTCAGGAAATAGACCCAGACTTTACGAGAAAAGTCATCAATAATAGACATAAAATATCTACAGCCTCCCATAGACTGAAATTTAGTCGGTCCCCATAAATCGGAATGTATATATTCTAATACATCTTTGGTACGGTGTGTAGCAGTAGAGAAACTAACCCTCTTTTGTTTCCCAAAAACACAATGCTCACAAAATTGTAATTTACCCGTACCTGAACCGAGGAGGCCTTTCTTGCTCAGGATATGCATACCTTTCTCACTCATATGCCCCAGACGCATATGCCATAGTTGAGTGAAATCAGCATCAGACACCGATGAGGATACCGCAACTGAACCTGTCACTGTACTGCCATGCAACACGTACAAGCTTCCAGAACGAGAAGCTTTCATAAAAACAAGAGAGCCTTTAATAACTTTCAGAACTCCACCTTCAGCTGTGTACTTGCACCCCAGGGATTCCAAAGTGCCCAATGAAATCAGATTGCGTTTCAAATCAGGAACATACCGAACATTGGTAAGAGTCCTGATAACGTTATCATGAGTTTTGATCTGCACACTTCCAATTCCACTAACCTTGCATTGGGTATCATTACCCAACAAGACAACTCCACCATCAACTGGTTTCAGAGAGACGAACCAGTCTTTGTGAGGACACATGTGGAATGTACAACCAGAGTCCAGAATCCACTCAGTGTCGCTCCGTTTTTCACCGGAGCTAACAGATAACATAACATCGCCTTCTGAATCACTTTCAACAACACTAGCTTCAGCGGACTTCTTTTCTCTCTCTTGTTTGTTCTTCAATTTGAAGCATTCAGTCACATCATGACCATGCTTCTTGCAGTACTTACAGGATTTGTTGGACTTACGTCCTTTGGACTTGGACCTAGATTTTTTATTGCTATTCTCTGTTTCAACTGAACGACCCCTAACAGTCAAGCCTTCACCTTTGTCCTCAGACTTAGTTTCTAAGTCAAATTTTTCTTTGGACAGTAGGTTCGACTTAACACTGTCGAAAGTTAGGACTCCAAGAGAATTACCATACAGCATAATTTCTTTGAAATGCTTATATGATTCAGGGAGAGAAACAAGCAATAAAATAGCACGGTCCTCATCTTCTATTACGACATCAATATTTTCCAAGTCCAATAAAATAGAATTGAATTCATCCAAATGAGACTGAATTAAAGTACCTTCCGTCATACGGATTGTGTACAGCCGCTCCTTCAGGCGCAGCTTGTTCGCCATGTAGCGCGAATCCAGCTCGGACCATAAACCTGACGTAGTCGTCTCACCTATCACCTCACGTAGAACCGATTTAGACAGGCACAACTGAATGGTTGAACGTGCCTTGTCATCTAAATCTTCCCAATCTTCATCTGTCATTGTAGCCGGTTTCTTCTTCTTCCCAGCTAGTGCTTTCTTCAAATAAATCTTCCCAATCTTCATCTGTCATTGTAGCCGGTTTCTTCTTCTTCCCAGCTAGCGCTTTCTTCAAACCGTTCTGGGTCAGAACGGCTTCCATCTGAACCTTCCAGATAGAAAAGCTAATTTTCCCGTCGAACGCTAATTTTCCCGTCGAACTTCTCGATATCGAACTTGGTAACAGTCGACATCTTTGAAAATAATTCTCAATTAAAACCGCTCTGATACCACTTGTTAGGAATATAGCGGAATAATGCGGAAGCGAATAATCGAAAATTGAGAATTATAGAAGTTAAATAATAGGAAAAATATAGAAATAACAAATGAATTTCTAAATGGGACAATATAATAAATATATATATATATTAAACTCTTAATTAAAAGAGTAACAAAAGAGAATATATATATATTATATATATATACGTGAGAGGGAAAGAAACAAATAGATAGATAAGGATGAATTATAATTGATGTAAGAATGAGTGCAATTTACAATGCAAAAGAACAAAGCTATATATACACTCTAAATTTGAGAGCTTTGCGGCACGGACAAGATGGAGAGTAAAGTGCGGCTACTGCAAGGAAGAAGACCAGCAACGTGTAAGGTGGAAATGGATGAAGACTGCATGGATTTGAATAAATTTGAGCCACACAAATTATCATATTCTAACACAGAGCATGTTTAGTTCACGAAATTGATCAGGAATGTAATTACTATTTTATTCTTTACCTATTCTATTCGTTATGTAACAGTATTCCTATTTCCTCAAACAAAATTCATTTCATGAACCAGACGTGATGCCTCTATGTCATATGTTCTCCTTGCAATTCTCTATAGATGATTTGTAAATTTCGAGTGTCATATCCCTATTTCTTAAATAGAATAATCATCAACCACATTCAACAATGATAATAAAAGACCATAATCCAAATGCATATGTAGAAACTCCTGCTAATGATCTTGTGATCTAGTGACATGAAGTGACTCTTCTAAATTGAAGATCATGAGTTCGAACCTCAGTGTGGTTAGTATTGACTCTTTGTGCTTCAGTAGGTTACAGAAGAGCAGATTATGAAACATAGGACTAAATTTGAAAAAAGACAGCAAAATCAATGACTAATCAATACATTAACTCAAACAAAATACAATAATTTTTAACAATGGATAATTAAGAGATTACTTTCATGCCTAGGAGCTTCATAGGACAAAGCAAAAGTGAACTCCACATCTGTTTGGGTTTTATTAGCAATTATGAATTTGGATTCACTCTTGGATTATGCCACATTGCACTAATGATTATATGTACATAAATCCTCATCACTGATCCCTTCACTCCATCAAAATGTTGTCATCACAATAATGTTGTCTTCAACAAAACCACAATAATGAAACACAGATCAGATTTGAGGAAAATGACCAGTAAACAACAACATAGTATTACCCTTTCCCTGTAAATTCTAGTTTCCACATGTTATTTGAGGTTGTAAACATAGGAAAACATGGCACAGTGATCGAAAAGTCGATCGATAAGAGCATGAAAATAATGTACAGAGGCTACAAATCTGCAACGGTTCTGCAGATAGCGTCTTTCTTCAAGCTAACATACATTTCAAGGAACTAGAGAGCGGGGAACCTGATTGGGCAACTAACGCCAAGTCCATTCCGAGGAATGAAGGACAGAAGAAGCTACACGCCTACACCATCTGTTGTCTTCCTCGAGTTTGAACTGCCTGAAAATTTCTTACACGGTTAATACAAGCCAATAACTGCCATAAAAGATACAAGAGAGGATTGCATCGTTTTTATGTGCTCATTGCATTTATCAACAAGATGTACTACAGGGAAAGTTGAACATTTCCTTCCAATGAGAAAATATTGGAAGCTCGTTAGCTCATATCCTGAAATCAATGGTCTACTTTGGGTTGATACTTGATAGGTCATTGAAATAGACGTGTACGAGAAAAATAGAGAGCATAGTGTAGGAGTTTATTCATTACAGAAAATTCCATTTAATCTAATAAGCAATATTAGAACAATGGTCACCTATTAGACAAACGACATAGTTCTCATGCTTCCCAGGGCTAATTCTTATACAGAAAGTGCCGACTCATAAATTTAGAGATAATGGCCAAAACCAAATAGAGCAGTGGCTAAATACTTTGCGCCTTAAAAAAAGTACTTTCTCCATTTCTTAGAATAAGTACTTTTTACAGCAAATGTCACTTAACGACTGAACTTAGAAGTTGGTAAGTCTTTACAGATTGATATACATAATGAATCGAAATGATCATGTATTTCAGCAATGAGATTTTATTCAAGGATCGAACAAGAACTGTAAAACATTTACCTTTTATCGATTGAAAAGTCATTAATTTAATCTTCTTCTCCTAGTTTCACGAGAAACTAGACTGTCAATGTCTGAAAGCCTCAATAAACTAAGTCTTCTTTGAGAAGAAGAAGAAGAAGAAGCAGGGCGAACATGCATATTAATTTCGGCAAGAGTAGCTGTTATTAGGTTTTCCAATCGTGTAACGGAATCAGAAACGTCACTTGCTCGGGAAGACGAAGGAATTGATGCAGGAGAGTTTATCTCTGTGGTTGAATCCAGAACTTGACGCTCTGTGCGTGGAAACGTGTCATCCCTTCCAAAAGAGTCAACATCCCTCATCACATCATCACCAATCGGTAAACCCGGTGCACTGATTCTTTGTTGGCTCGGGCCAGTACTTGGCGCAAAGTCCTCAAATATTCTCTGTGCGTTATCTCCTTGTGATGACAAGGAAGCGGAATTTTCGGATAATATTCTCACACGCACACGGGAAAACACCGGGCTATTGCTATTTGGATTTTGAGACTCCTGAGAACCCGTTATGGAACTAACATTAGAACCACCCGACAGTTGTTGCTGGGGCTGATCGCCCAATCCCATGCTAGCCCTAATTCGCCCGAGTGCTTGTGCAACCCGAATATGAGACAAGCCCCGTCCCCCACGCTGTTGCCTAACACTCTCAACTCGTTGTGCTTTCGGCCTTGGAGGTATCTTCAAACCCGACTCCAATTCTTTCTCGTAGTTCCTGTTTCCATTACCATAAATGGGAATAACCGTGGCATCCGTCACCTCACCTTTGCAAACCGGGCACTCCTTCATCGTGGAATAAACATATGGCAACTGAAAAAAACACATCCAACAATACAAGTGACCACAGCAAGTCAAAACAGGCTCCCGGGCCATCTCTAAGCATATATTACAATCAAAAAATCCCTGAACATCCTTCTCAACCTTCCCCGTCTCAGAATCCATTGCTAACGCCTTCGCCACCAAATGGCTACTGTCCCTTTTGCATCCCCTCCCCGGAACCACATTCATTCCCGCCACATCCCCGCTACCTTCTACATAAACATTCTCTTCAACTAACACGCTATTTACTCCCACGGAATTTCTAGCCTGACGCCAAGTATTTCGTGCCCTAACTCTAGCAGTGACAGCCTCCAGCTGTCTGATTCTCTCCTCTATTACATTATTATGGGCAGTTCCTAAATCATTCAAGAAAGAATCAATCCTCTCCCCTATTCTATTATAGGCAGTCTGTAAATCATTCAAGAAAGACCCAAACCCTAAAACCGGGTCAGAAGGCGGGCCCGGGTCGGACGGGTCGTGGTTCATATCAAGATCCGTCATCATACCATCCAAAGAATTATCACCCATTACATCAGCTCAATATATCAATTCCCCAGTTCAAACACTTCCCCAACACACGGACTTGAATCAAAGTAGAGTTTCACAAGCCAAAAGCTGAAAATTTGTTTAAAAATTGAATCTTTACGCATTAATTTAGAATTCCACATATAAAATAAAAGCATCAAATAATCACACGCATAACAACATAACATTTCAGATTTTCAGTCATTGATCGAGATAGATAGATAGATAGATAAAAATCAATGATCAAACCTACATGAAGTATGAGATTTTTGGCTTCTGAACGAAGAAAATCCAAGGCTCCAAGCTCCATGGCTTCTTAGAGAGAGAAAAGGTCTTTAATCGCATCACGCATCTGAAAGAAGAGAGTGCTCACACTTTTGCACTTTGCAGCTTTGGCGCAAGGTTGGACCACCGGGCCTGTGGAAGGCTGGAAGCACACGAGGATTCAAAGCCGTGTAGTTTAATGCAGCATAAATGCTAAATATAGTGTCCGGTCGAGTTCTCGTGAGTAGTATGATTTTATTACATTGTAATATTTGTTCGTCAGTATTTTTTACAAAGAGTTAATATTATTTTCATAGCCCGATCTCATGATCTCTCATTTAGTAATATCATTTATTAATGTCAATCAATTCTGCCTGGTGTGGGTTAGTACCTCGGTCCCTTGGTTAGGGTACTAGGACGCAGGCCAAGGTTGATTGAGACTAGGACTCGAATTAAGGTCAATTAATTAATTTCAATGATCTAGGTACCAAGACATAACGATATTAGGATGGGACCTAGTCGAGATGGGAAAGGTAAGGTTAGGCATGGGAATCCTTAATCAAGGTATTAGGGGAAAGACATGGCGGGTGTTGGTCAGCAACCTATATTATATTGTACGTAAAGCACATGATGATTAGCTTAAAAGTTGTCTCCCTTTTTAATATTACTCTGTCAGATCGAGGCATGAGAGCCCTTGGGATTGAAGATTCATTATTTTGGGAGAAATATATAATGGCCTAAACAAATCAAGGTTAATCATACATGTCATTATTTTTAATACTCTCATTCAATTCAAAACTTCAAATGTTATTGTTAATTTTACGGTTACGTGGTAACTCGTCGACAGGTCAACACAATCATAAAAGAATGAGAAAAATGTGAGAACAAGGAAAAATGTAAAAACAAACAGAACGATTTGAATCTAAAATATATATTAAAAGAAACATAATAATAAGTATATATCAAACCTGATAATAATAATAATAATAATAATAATAGAGTATAAAAGTGGCAAATGTATGTCACTTAATAATTTCTCATGGAAGCGTAGTCACCAGTCATAAGTCATTTGTTACGTAAACGTTTCACATATTCTAAATTCACTAAATTACATGTCTCTTACATTCAAATTTGGACATGTAATATCCACATTAATTAAAGTTCTGTACTTTAGGAAATTAAACTGCCTAACTTGAACCATGTATACAAACAACCAAGGAGATATTTTCTTAAACGTAAAGATATATATTATACCTATAAAAGCCCTCTTTGGTAAATGGTTGTTGGCTGATTGGATTGGCTGTTTGGGTTAGAATGTATGATTTGTTGATAATATTAGCTGATTGTAGAAAGTTGTTTGATAAATTAACTGTTAGCTGATAGCTGTCTGGTATAATTTCTTTTCTCAAAAAGCTAATTGAAAATGCTGCTTTGAGTAGCCTTTTGAATTTTAGCATTTTGGAGTTACAAAAAGCTTATTAACTAAACAACTAATAGTGTCAAATAAGCCAAAATTGACTGATAGGCTGATTATTTACCAAACAGGACCAAAGTGTAAATGAGATGATATGAGTTTTTTCTATCTTAACTAGAGATCTCGAGTTTGAACCTTAAAACTAATGAGTAAGTGTTTTGTCGATCACTTACGGGGGTGTATTCAATCACAACTTTCATGAACTTTTAAATACTTTTAAAGTGATGGATTTTAATTGACTTTTGTAGAGTTTTTGTAAACTTTCCTAGAATCTTTTAAACTTTTATAAACTTTGTAAGAGTTTATAAATATCCATAGAACAAACATTTATAGACTTTTAAAAACTTTTTCATATTAAAAAGTTTACAAAAGTCATTAAAACTCTAAATTGAATACACCCTCACAAACATTCCATAACTTCTATTAATATATTATCTATAAATTAGTGCATTGTAAAAAAAAAAAAAAATACTGATGTCATAAAAATAGAGTATATTATTCATAAAGAAAATATAATTAATTTTTATAAATATAGCCAATAAAAATATTTCTTGAACTAATGAAATAACTAATGCTAAACCAATAAATATCTTTTAAAGAATTCAACTTAATACAATATATATATATATATATATATATATATATATATATATATATATAAAAATTAATAATTAATAAACATACAATTATATAAAATTATAAACATATTAATTAAATAAAATTTAAAATTTAAAATTTATAAATTAAAAAATTTGCTGCGATCGCAGCAATTATTTTGTTGCGATGGCAACAAAAAATTTGCCTGAACATAAAAAAAAAAGTATTTATGAAAGATTTGAAACGTACCATAAAATTGATGAAAAATTTGTCTAGTTTAGATAGAGGAAAAAAAAGTCTATAGAGAATGTTAAAAAGTTTGGGGTTGGAGGGTTGGATTTCATCTATTTATATTAATGAAGAGAAAGTCTATAGAAATCCTATTCTGACAGAGTTTATGAAAGTCAGTAACTTTTTGAATACCAGTAGACTTTTAATAACTCTATAAAAGCCTGAATCGAATACCTGTATACTTTTAAAGAGTTTTGAAAAGTTTGAATTGAATACAGTAGACTTTTAAAGAGTTTATAAAAGTCTAAATTGAATACCACCAAACTTTTAAAGTTGATAAAAGTATTTAAAAGTTCATGAAAGTCGTGATTGAATACACTCCCCTTAGTGTATATACGACGGTTAGTCGATTGACATAGATCCAAGAATCATGCCAAAAAGACGCAATAAGTTTGATTTTTGACAACGTATATAACACTCTTTCAGTCGAACTCGTATGTAACATGCATTGTTTACCCACCTTTTCTTGTATGTGCATGCGGGTTTCCCTCGCCACCCAAACTAATAATAATAGTAATAAAATCACAATCCTTAAATATTCATCCATGCATATATACACCATTCTTACAAAACTAAAAGAGAGAAAATATGAAAAATAGCGTTATTGTTCCTCTAGTTTTGGCGTTGGCTTTGGTGATGGGAGCTCCAGAACAGTGCAATGGAACTGAAATAATAATAAAGTGTGATCCAGATTCATGTGCCCAGACGTGTCAGGATGCATACGGAAGCAAGTTAATCAGATCGTACTGCCAACCTCTTCCTGGCGACTTAAGTGTTTGTATTTGTGTCTGTAATCCTTAATTAGCTTCCTTAATTGCCCTATTATGTTGTGTTTTTGGTGCTGCAGTATGATTATCAGTACTACGTTATAAAGAAAAGCCATGCATTTCTGCATGAGATCAGAATAATGAAAATAAACAGTTAATTATGCACTAATTGCAGGTTTCTGCATGCATATTTTCCATGTTTTTTACATGTTAGTTATATATATGTTCTTGACATATTGGAAAATCTTAGAGGAATTTTGAGGGTTTGCATATATTTTGAAGTAATTTAATGTTGATGTTAGTGTGATATGCTAATCGAGAGGCACTATTTTTAAGTAATTACACGAGACCGGTGAGAAATTGTTCGATCAACTGGAGAAGTGGATATGTAATTATATATATATCTTTAAGAGTTATTGTTTCATGAGGAGTGAGGAATTGTTTATGGGAATGGATATGGGACTATCTATTGGACTAGTGCTTTGTTGGGATAAATGTTTTTGACTATTTTTTTTTTTTTTTTTTTTTGTAGTAATTCATTATTAGAAGGTAAAATTTACATCAAAAGTTAAAAATTTCTACTTTTACATACTCAAAATTATTATACAGATTCTGAGAGGAAACTAAACATACTTTATTATATAAATAGAGTTAATACCACAAATGGTCCTCTGACTATTGGGGTAGTACTTCTTTTAGTCCTCGACTTTCAATTCGATCACAAATGGTCCTCTGTAATACCCCGTATTTTCCTAACATTATTATTTTATCCTAAGGCGTTGACATTCATAAGTTATGATCTTCAGATATTTCAAAAGAATTTTTATAAGTGAGTATAGTTGTTATTAAGCTGCGATCTACGTACCGGTCACGAACCGTAAGAATTTTAGGAGCTGGTATTCGGACCCGATTATCCTAGGAAATGAATTATTAGACACCATACTATTATTCTTGAATTTCCTATTTAATTAAATTAGCCCATAGCAGCAAAAATTTGTTTTTGATCGTACATCGCGAAATTTCGCGGTGTACTGAACCTAACCCAATTTTAAGTTTCAGTTTGAAGTAAATTTTTGGTTTCGAAAATTATTTGAATTAAATTAGTTTCTACCGAGAATTCATCTGTTTTAATCCGAACAGTCCAAAAGAAGATATTTTCCCTTACCCACCACAAGATTGTGACAAGTGTCACATTAATGACCATGTGGATATATATTAATTAAGATGAGTTGGATAAGTCTTGCAAGGGATAAGCTTAGTCTCCAAGTCTTATAAGGGATAATATATAAGTTTGCATTTTATTTTCCCTCATTTCTTCCTCTCTTGTGACCGAAATAGTGAGGGAAAGAGAGAGAAAATAGATCTCATTTTCATCTTCATTCTTCCTTGAGTTCAAAGAGCTTCCATAGCCAATTTTTCATCAAGATCATCACCTATTCGGTAAATTTCAATTTTAATCGGTTCAAAAGCTTTGTTTTCTTCCCTAGAACCTAACTAGAAGTTAAGAATTCCTAGATTATTGTTATGGTGGTATATTTTGCCTAGGGATTTTGGTGAAAGAATTAAGTGTTGATGAGAGTTTTGATCTTCAAGGGTAAGATTTCATGTTCACTAAAATTATTATTTACCCCATATATATGTATATTCATATATGGTATGCTATGATAACAAAACTACGTGTTTTACAAAATTATGTGCATAAGAATGTTCATGTGATCACAAGTTCATTGCATAATATGTGTGTGGATTCCCGAATTATCGAGAATGGATTTTTACGGGTCAAACCCGTGTGTTGAGTAAATGCTTGGCTTGGAATTTTAGTATATGTACATTCCTATGAAGAATGATGTATTCTTATGGAGTGAATTATTGTGGAGAAAAATGTGTTTTGAGAAATTATATATTTTTGAAGAAGATATTTATCATGAGGAAATGATATATTTTGGAAATTATATGTACATATTTAGTCTTGGAGGATAAGAATACTTGCTGCCGGGGTGAGCCGGAAATCTCACAAACTTTTTTTGGAAAATATATGAGAATCTTGGGCTGCGGTCCAGATTATTATGAGCACTAGAGCTGCGGTTCTATTTGCTATTGAGATGAGAATCTAGGGCTGCGGTCCTATTGGTGGAGTATTGGTTTTTTTTTATTGGTATCTAATCCTCCTTGACAAATATGTTATTTTGGAAAATGATATCTCCACATGTATTTTGGGAAAATATTTTATGAAGATTATGANTTTTTTTTTTTTTTTTTTTTGTAGTAATTCATTATTAGAAGGTAAAATTTACATCAAAAGTTAAAAATTTCTACTTTTACATACTCAAAATTATTATACAGATTCTGAGAGGAAACTAAACATACTTTATTATATAAATAGAGTTAATACCACAAATGGTCCTCTGACTATTGGGGTAGTACTTCTTTTAGTCCTCGACTTTCAATTCGATCACAAATGGTCCTCTGTAATACCCCGTATTTTCCTAACATTATTATTTTATCCTAAGGCGTTGACATTCATAAGTTATGATCTTCAGATATTTCAAAAGAATTTTTATAAGTGAGTATAGTTGTTATTAAGCTGCGATCTACGTACCGGTCACGAACCGTAAGAATTTTAGGAGCTGGTATTCGGACCCGATTATCCTAGGAAATGAATTATTAGACACCATACTATTATTCTTGAATTTCCTATTTAATTAAATTAGCCCATAGCAGCAAAAATTTGTTTTTGATCGTACATCGCGAAATTTCGCGGTGTACTGAACCTAACCCAATTTTAAGTTTCAGTTTGAAGTAAATTTTTGGTTTCGAAAATTATTTGAATTAAATTAGTTTCTACCGAGAATTCATCTGTTTTAATCCGAACAGTCCAAAAGAAGATATTTTCCCTTACCCACCACAAGATTGTGACAAGTGTCACATTAATGACCATGTGGATATATATTAATTAAGATGAGTTGGATAAGTCTTGCAAGGGATAAGCTTAGTCTCCAAGTCTTATAAGGGATAATATATAAGTTTGCATTTTATTTTCCCTCATTTCTTCCTCTCTTGTGACCGAAATAGTGAGGGAAAGAGAGAGAAAATAGATCTCATTTTCATCTTCATTCTTCCTTGAGTTCAAAGAGCTTCCATAGCCAATTTTTCATCAAGATCATCACCTATTCGGTAAATTTCAATTTTAATCGGTTCAAAAGCTTTGTTTTCTTCCCTAGAACCTAACTAGAAGTTAAGAATTCCTAGATTATTGTTATGGTGGTATATTTTGCCTAGGGATTTTGGTGAAAGAATTAAGTGTTGATGAGAGTTTTGATCTTCAAGGGTAAGATTTCATGTTCACTAAAATTATTATTTACCCCATATATATGTATATTCATATATGGTATGCTATGATAACAAAACTACGTGTTTTACAAAATTATGTGCATAAGAATGTTCATGTGATCACAAGTTCATTGCATAATATGTGTGTGGATTCCCGAATTATCGAGAATGGATTTTTACGGGTCAAACCCGTGTGTTGAGTAAATGCTTGGCTTGGAATTTTAGTATATGTACATTCCTATGAAGAATGATGTATTCTTATGGAGTGAATTATTGTGGAGAAAAATGTGTTTTGAGAAATTATATATTTTTGAAGAAGATATTTATCATGAGGAAATGATATATTTTGGAAATTATATGTACATATTTAGTCTTGGAGGATAAGAATACTTGCTGCCGGGGTGAGCCGGAAATCTCACAAACTTTTTTTGGAAAATATATGAGAATCTTGGGCTGCGGTCCAGATTATTATGAGCACTAGAGCTGCGGTTCTATTTGCTATTGAGATGAGAATCTAGGGCTGCGGTCCTATTGGTGGAGTATTGGTTTTTTTTTATTGGTATCTAATCCTCCTTGACAAATATGTTATTTTGGAAAATGATATCTCCACATGTATTTTGGGAAAATATTTTATGAAGATTATGAGACAATGATTTTTGGAAAGAATATGATTGTGAAAATCATAAAACCCAAGCCTATATTTTACGGGGTGAAATGGAACTTACTTAGCTTATGCTAATTTTGGGATATACACCCCTTTGTTTTTGTGTTAAAACGATTTTGCAGGTGAACGTGAATAGGATGGAAGAATAGACACCCTGGAAGATTTATTATTTTGAGGAATACCCAGTTGTATTAAGTTGGATGTTGATGTGGTTGTTTGATGTTGTAAGTTTAGCCTTAACGTTTGGGTATAGGAGAGATACCTAAGCGTGGCGGTAACACCCAGTTTTCTGCTGGTTAGATGCTTCCGCAATGTATTATTAAGGATTTTGAAATAAATCCAAGATGTGAAAATTGGGGTGTTACATCCTCTGACTTTCATTTTTGACCACAAATAGTCCTCTGTTAAAATTTCTATTAAATAGGTGTTAAATCTAGGAGTAATATCGTCAAATTGATTAATATTATTATGATTAATTCTTTTTTAGAATTATATGACAACATAATTAATTTCAAACATTAATAAACATTAAGTTAATAAATATAAAAATAAAATGGACGTGAGAACTTATATAAATGAACAAATTAAATAAAAATCCATGATTAATGTTCGCAATTTGTACTTGATTAATTATATTAATTCAACGGTAGCAGCTTTCAGTTATGTCCCAAACAAAATGTTTGATCGATTAATAAAAAGAAAATTATTAATCGACCATGTATGAACAACCATGAAAATGATGAAAGCAAGATTTTTAAAAAAAAAAATCTTCCATTTTAGTCTGTTGGTTAAATTAAAATAGATAGCTCTAATATTAAATCTTAATTTTGTACGCATAATTACGAGAATAAAGTGTATTGTCTTTTTATTTATGAGTATTTATATTGGTTAATTGTTTCAATTATGCTTGTTGGTGAAAAATTATAAATATTTTTATTTTATGAACATTATATATATCAATTTGACGATAATACCCCTAGATTTAACACCTATTTAACAGAAATTTTAACAAAAGGACTATTTGTGGTCAAAGATAAAAGTCAGAGGACCATTTGTGGTCGAATTGAAAGTCGAGTACTAAAAGGAGTACTACCCTAATAGTCAGATGATCATTTGTGGTATTAACTCTATATAAATATATTGCAAGATAATGCANATATATATATATACGATTTTGGAAAGAATATGATTGTTGAAAATCATAAAACCCAAGCCTATATTTTACGGGGTGAAATGGAACTTACTTAGCTTATGCTAATTTTGGGATATACACCCCTTTGTTTTTGTGTTAAAACGATTTTGCAGGTGAACGTGAATAGGATGGAAGAATAGACACCCTGGAAGATTTATTATTTTGAGGAATACCCAGTTGTATTAAGTTGGATGTTGATGTGGTTGTTTGATGTTGTAAGTTTAGCCTTAACGTTTGGGTATAGGAGAGATACCTAAGCGTGGCGGTAACACCCAGTTTTCTGCTGGTTAGATGCTTCCGCAATGTATTATTAAGGATTTTGAAATAAATCCAAGATGTGAAAATTGGGGTGTTACATCCTCTGACTTTCATTTTTGACCACAAATAGTCCTCTGTTAAAATTTCTATTAAATAGGTGTTAAATCTAGGAGTAATATCGTCAAATTGATTAATATTATTATGATTAATTCTTTTTTAGAATTATATGACAACATAATTAATTTCAAACATTAATAAACATTAAGTTAATAAATATAAAAATAAAATGGACGTGAGAACTTATATAAATGAACAAATTAAATAAAAATCCATGATTAATGTTCGCAATTTGTACTTGATTAATTATATTAATTCAACGGTAGCAGCTTTCAGTTATGTCCCAAACAAAATGTTTGATCGATTAATAAAAAGAAAATTATTAATCGACCATGTATGAACAACCATGAAAATGATGAAAGCAAGATTTTTAAAAAAAAAAATCTTCCATTTTAGTCTGTTGGTTAAATTAAAATAGATAGCTCTAATATTAAATCTTAATTTTGTACGCATAATTACGAGAATAAAGTGTATTGTCTTTTTATTTATGAGTATTTATATTGGTTAATTGTTTCAATTATGCTTGTTGGTGAAAAATTATAAATATTTTTATTTTATGAACATTATATATATCAATTTGACGATAATACCCCTAGATTTAACACCTATTTAACAGAAATTTTAACAAAAGGACTATTTGTGGTCAAAGATAAAAGTCAGAGGACCATTTGTGGTCGAATTGAAAGTCGAGTACTAAAAGGAGTACTACCCTAATAGTCAGATGATCATTTGTGGTATTAACTCTATATAAATATATTGCAAGATAATGCACTATGATCATATTTGTGTTCAAATTTACAAAGATCAACAAGAGTTAACTCAACTTTTAAAGAAAAAAGAATTAATTTAAGCTTATATGTATATACACAAAGTGTCAAAGACAATTATACAATGATATATACATTGTACAATAAGTTCATCAAATCACACATACGAAGTAACAAAACATTATAATTATACTTAGCACCAACAATCAAGCTTAATTGAATTACAAATTCTTATTAATTTTTAATGGAAAAATGAAAACTAATTTAAACTTATACATATACACAAAGCGAATTACACAAACAATCAATCAATCAAATCCCATTCCAAAGAACAAAAGAATATATGAAATCCAACACTAAATAATACAGTACAACAAAACAGTTATTTACCGATCAACTAAACTCATCGGCAAACAACTAAAATACGGTGTTTTTAATCTTGCAATCTGGAGTTCAAACGCTTTAAANTATATATATATATACGATTTTGGAAAGAATATGATTGTTGAAAATCATAAAACCCAAGCCTATATTTTACGGGGTGAAATGGAACTTACTTAGCTTATGCTAATTTTGGGATATACACCCCTTTGTTTTTGTGTTAAAACGATTTTGCAGGTGAACGTGAATAGGATGGAAGAATAGACACCCTGGAAGATTTATTATTTTGAGGAATACCCAGTTGTATTAAGTTGGATGTTGATGTGGTTGTTTGATGTTGTAAGTTTAGCCTTAACGTTTGGGTATAGGAGAGATACCTAAGCGTGGCGGTAACACCCAGTTTTCTGCTGGTTAGATGCTTCCGCAATGTATTATTAAGGATTTTGAAATAAATCCAAGATGTGAAAATTGGGGTGTTACATCCTCTGACTTTCATTTTTGACCACAAATAGTCCTCTGTTAAAATTTCTATTAAATAGGTGTTAAATCTAGGAGTAATATCGTCAAATTGATTAATATTATTATGATTAATTCTTTTTTAGAATTATATGACAACATAATTAATTTCAAACATTAATAAACATTAAGTTAATAAATATAAAAATAAAATGGACGTGAGAACTTATATAAATGAACAAATTAAATAAAAATCCATGATTAATGTTCGCAATTTGTACTTGATTAATTATATTAATTCAACGGTAGCAGCTTTCAGTTATGTCCCAAACAAAATGTTTGATCGATTAATAAAAAGAAAATTATTAATCGACCATGTATGAACAACCATGAAAATGATGAAAGCAAGATTTTTAAAAAAAAAAATCTTCCATTTTAGTCTGTTGGTTAAATTAAAATAGATAGCTCTAATATTAAATCTTAATTTTGTACGCATAATTACGAGAATAAAGTGTATTGTCTTTTTATTTATGAGTATTTATATTGGTTAATTGTTTCAATTATGCTTGTTGGTGAAAAATTATAAATATTTTTATTTTATGAACATTATATATATCAATTTGACGATAATACCCCTAGATTTAACACCTATTTAACAGAAATTTTAACAAAAGGACTATTTGTGGTCAAAGATAAAAGTCAGAGGACCATTTGTGGTCGAATTGAAAGTCGAGTACTAAAAGGAGTACTACCCTAATAGTCAGATGATCATTTGTGGTATTAACTCTATATAAATATATTGCAAGATAATGCACTATGATCATATTTGTGTTCAAATTTACAAAGATCAACAAGAGTTAACTCAACTTTTAAAGAAAAAAGAATTAATTTAAGCTTATATGTATATACACAAAGTGTCAAAGACAATTATACAATGATATATACATTGTACAATAAGTTCATCAAATCACACATACGAAGTAACAAAACATTATAATTATACTTAGCACCAACAATCAAGCTTAATTGAATTACAAATTCTTATTAATTTTTAATGGAAAAATGAAAACTAATTTAAACTTATACATATACACAAAGCGAATTACACAAACAATCAATCAATCAAATCCCATTCCAAAGAACAAAAGAATATATGAAATCCAACACTAAATAATACAGTACAACAAAACAGTTATTTACCGATCAACTAAACTCATCGGCAAACAACTAAAATACGGTGTTTTTAATCTTGCAATCTGGAGTTCAAACGCTTTAAAGACTTGGATGATCTCAAGTCGGCGGAGGTCGGAGAAGGCTCCCCGCCGGCCGGCAAGTCGCCGAGCACGGCCAACAGCCGCCGCATGCTGACGGAGCGCGCCGGCTTGAAGCTGTAGGATCTCGGCAGCTTTGAGAAGACGTTGGAAGAGTTGGAGAGGATGAAATACACCAGAACTTGAACCACAACAAACAATCCCACCTTCACCAGCATATCGCTGTCGATAATCTCCATTGTTGTTGTCTTTTCCTTAATTTCTTCGCAGATATTCGATCGAACTGAAACGGAGTTGAGAAGAACAGACAAATGATATATAAATATATATATCCCTTAGAATCGAAGAAGATGAATTGAAGATGCTTTAGGATTCGGATAAATCAAATGTTGATTTGGGCGTGTTTATATATAGGGCAGAATGGATGAGATTTTAGGTGTGGACTTCAATGGTCAATTGGCCGCCTACATATTTGACTTGATCTTGTTGCCTCCGTGTAGAGGTTAGGATAGATCAAGGGATTACTTGGAAGTTTCATGCTACCATGACGTTCTCGATGTAGTGCATGTTAAAACTAAATTACCCCTACTCTACCCAAGTTGGTCACATCTAGGGTGCAGCATTCAAACTGCTTCGCCTAGTAGTGTATTGCTCTTGACGTTGAATCTAAAATATCTACTGTTGAATAGATCTAAATGTACGAATGTTGTAACATGAACGGTCAAATCATATGCACGTACATAAACGACTTGAATCGAGGTTATGGAACCTTCTTTAGTGCAAGTCATTCTTTATTATAAAGAACTCATTTCGATACTTGGGGTCGGGGTCGGTTGATACAGTTACAAATTTAACTTTCACCACTAATCTCATCGCTGAATTGTAGTCACCTTGGGTAGGACAACTAGTATGGACATTTAAGTTGCTCCCTACCCAAAGTCAAGGATCGCATATGTCCTTTGGTCAATGATGGATGAGTCTCTTCCACTCAACCATACCTCCCATGTTGGTTTGTCAACGCTATATCTTGATTGAGTCTGTCACGCACAAAATTTTTGTAGTACAATTTATCTCTCTTGTGTATAATTTACGAATTATTATACATGAAACCTAAGAGTGTGATTGAGTAAAAAGATCGAGGCTCATTTATTTTTAACCAAATATTAAGAGAGGTGTCTACAATTCCATAAGCTCTGATAATAAAAATCATAAATACACCAAACAAATTATTACACGTAAATAAAGTTTATTCAAATTTACACAAGTCATATANTAATAAACATTAAGTTAATAAATATAAAAATAAAATGGACGTGAGAACTTATATAAATGAACAAATTAAATAAAAATCCATGATTAATGTTCGCAATTTGTACTTGATTAATTATATTAATTCAACGGTAGCAGCTTTCAGTTATGTCCCAAACAAAATGTTTGATCGATTAATAAAAAGAAAATTATTAATCGACCATGTATGAACAACCATGAAAATGATGAAAGCAAGATTTTTAAAAAAAAAAATCTTCCATTTTAGTCTGTTGGTTAAATTAAAATAGATAGCTCTAATATTAAATCTTAATTTTGTACGCATAATTACGAGAATAAAGTGTATTGTCTTTTTATTTATGAGTATTTATATTGGTTAATTGTTTCAATTATGCTTGTTGGTGAAAAATTATAAATATTTTTATTTTATGAACATTATATATATCAATTTGACGATAATACCCCTAGATTTAACACCTATTTAACAGAAATTTTAACAAAAGGACTATTTGTGGTCAAAGATAAAAGTCAGAGGACCATTTGTGGTCGAATTGAAAGTCGAGTACTAAAAGGAGTACTACCCTAATAGTCAGATGATCATTTGTGGTATTAACTCTATATAAATATATTGCAAGATAATGCACTATGATCATATTTGTGTTCAAATTTACAAAGATCAACAAGAGTTAACTCAACTTTTAAAGAAAAAAGAATTAATTTAAGCTTATATGTATATACACAAAGTGTCAAAGACAATTATACAATGATATATACATTGTACAATAAGTTCATCAAATCACACATACGAAGTAACAAAACATTATAATTATACTTAGCACCAACAATCAAGCTTAATTGAATTACAAATTCTTATTAATTTTTAATGGAAAAATGAAAACTAATTTAAACTTATACATATACACAAAGCGAATTACACAAACAATCAATCAATCAAATCCCATTCCAAAGAACAAAAGAATATATGAAATCCAACACTAAATAATACAGTACAACAAAACAGTTATTTACCGATCAACTAAACTCATCGGCAAACAACTAAAATACGGTGTTTTTAATCTTGCAATCTGGAGTTCAAACGCTTTAAAGACTTGGATGATCTCAAGTCGGCGGAGGTCGGAGAAGGCTCCCCGCCGGCCGGCAAGTCGCCGAGCACGGCCAACAGCCGCCGCATGCTGACGGAGCGCGCCGGCTTGAAGCTGTAGGATCTCGGCAGCTTTGAGAAGACGTTGGAAGAGTTGGAGAGGATGAAATACACCAGAACTTGAACCACAACAAACAATCCCACCTTCACCAGCATATCGCTGTCGATAATCTCCATTGTTGTTGTCTTTTCCTTAATTTCTTCGCAGATATTCGATCGAACTGAAACGGAGTTGAGAAGAACAGACAAATGATATATAAATATATATATCCCTTAGAATCGAAGAAGATGAATTGAAGATGCTTTAGGATTCGGATAAATCAAATGTTGATTTGGGCGTGTTTATATATAGGGCAGAATGGATGAGATTTTAGGTGTGGACTTCAATGGTCAATTGGCCGCCTACATATTTGACTTGATCTTGTTGCCTCCGTGTAGAGGTTAGGATAGATCAAGGGATTACTTGGAAGTTTCATGCTACCATGACGTTCTCGATGTAGTGCATGTTAAAACTAAATTACCCCTACTCTACCCAAGTTGGTCACATCTAGGGTGCAGCATTCAAACTGCTTCGCCTAGTAGTGTATTGCTCTTGACGTTGAATCTAAAATATCTACTGTTGAATAGATCTAAATGTACGAATGTTGTAACATGAACGGTCAAATCATATGCACGTACATAAACGACTTGAATCGAGGTTATGGAACCTTCTTTAGTGCAAGTCATTCTTTATTATAAAGAACTCATTTCGATACTTGGGGTCGGGGTCGGTTGATACAGTTACAAATTTAACTTTCACCACTAATCTCATCGCTGAATTGTAGTCACCTTGGGTAGGACAACTAGTATGGACATTTAAGTTGCTCCCTACCCAAAGTCAAGGATCGCATATGTCCTTTGGTCAATGATGGATGAGTCTCTTCCACTCAACCATACCTCCCATGTTGGTTTGTCAACGCTATATCTTGATTGAGTCTGTCACGCACAAAATTTTTGTAGTACAATTTATCTCTCTTGTGTATAATTTACGAATTATTATACATGAAACCTAAGAGTGTGATTGAGTAAAAAGATCGAGGCTCATTTATTTTTAACCAAATATTAAGAGAGGTGTCTACAATTCCATAAGCTCTGATAATAAAAATCATAAATACACCAAACAAATTATTACACGTAAATAAAGTTTATTCAAATTTACACAAGTCATATAAAGGAAGAGATACAGAAAAGAACGTCACTGGTTGCATTGTTTTGGAGGGTTGCGGGAAGATAGGATAATTAATAATGCTTAAACAATCAACTAGGCTTAGCTGTAAACGCAACAAAATGTAGTCGTACGTGGACTTCGCCCACCTCCCATTTGAAACGTCAACGTTTCAAATATTATAAATACACTTAATTACGTGGCCCATACAAAGCAAAATTAGCACGTGAAATGTTCGCATTAATCAAATTAATTAGGAAAATTGCCCAACTTCATATATTGTCTTAAATGGAATTTTTTTTTTTTTGGCATATTGCATGTTTGCATCCCACAAAGAATAATCCAATTGAATTTTAATCAAATTTCATTTATAGATAACTTTTTCAAAGACTTTGCTACATAAACATGGCTTCAAACATCCAAACTCATAATTCATAAATTTAGTGTATACTAAAAGTAAGCTGATTAATTAAAAAAAAAAATGAACAACTAATTAAATAATTTAATTTTCGTAAATATGTTTTTTATACTTCATTCATGAATAATATAATAAAGCATTTGTGAGTGGTGAGCCACTGTTTATTTGCATTTTTTTTTTCTTTTTATTTACTTTAAACAATCTCAAAGAGAAATTTAGGAATAGGGATGACAATTTGTCCGGCCCGTCCCTGATGGAGATCCCTGATTCCCGTCCCCGGCCGACGGAGACGGAGTTAGAAAAAATTTTCAAGGAACGAAGACGAGGACGGAGAATATGTGCGCTACATTAAAATCAATAGCTAGTATTAAGGAGAGGCTACGAATGCAACAACAACAGTAACATTTGAAATTAGAATCTCTTGCAACTGCAACAACAATTAATTGTACTACATTAAAACCAGATTAGTAGCATTAAGTAAAACTCAAAAGCATTAACTAATAATCGAAACTGTCAATTAATACTCAAAAAACAATCTGGATTTGTTCATATATAAGTCCCTCGACCACCATTCCTTAAAAAACACCCAAAAAAAAAAAAAAAACAATAGGAAAACAATAAAGACAGTGAGATCGAAAATATGAGTAACAACAAGGTAATTGTTCCTCTAGCGTTGTTGTTGGTTTTGGTGATGGGAATTCCACACTGCTGTAATGGAGTTGAAATAACAATCGAGTGCAACCCACAAGATTGTCTCAAAAAGTGCAGGGATGCATATGGGGGAAAGTTGATCCGTTCATACTGCTATCCTCTTACCGAAAAGTATAACCTTTGTGTTTGCGAACACACTTGACAACCCTTATTTTGCTTCCATTATTATTACTATTAGAAACTTCTAATAAAATAATATCAAGTTTTCAAAATAAAAAGTGGTGGTATTCACTATTCACTAGATCAGACAAAATTATAAAATTACAAATATGTACGTTACAGGTGTATCTATGAATAAGTTATTAGCTCGAGTTTGACAATGCCAATTACAGAAATGTTATAGAGGAAAGCCATGTAAGTTTGTTGAGATCAGAGTAATACAAGTATACAATTAATTAAGCATTTACAAGTCATTTGCCCTTTACATTTTTTGTTCTTTTTGTTTACTTTTGTTCGAGTTTATTTATAACGATTACAAAAACAAAAACAAAAAATAAAAACTCGTTTACTAATTATATATATACTATCTCATTCATCTGTATAATTTTACGAGTTGCCTCAACCTCGATACGAGGGTAGTGAAGTTCTAGAACCTGACATGATACATGATTCTAAATATCCAAAACTTTCAATTTACACTATTAAATTAGTGCATATGACCTTAAAAATAAGTATTCTTGCATGTATCTAACTTAAATAAACCTCTGTCGATTAATGGTTGTGAGTTTTCTAATCATAAAAACACAAATAAGCTCAGAGAGTCCCAGCACATTACCCTTCATCATTATCATCATGACTGATGACTCTCCCTGCAGCAATTAGAACTCCCCAACGCCATAATCAAGCAATCTCATCACTATCTGAATCGCAAGCTCAATCTGCAGAAAGTTCTCAATCAGCTCCACCAAATTACGTGTTTCTGCAATGTGACTGAGCTGGTGCCTTAGTCTGCGAAGAAGATCAGATCATCACTCAGAAGCGCACTGAGAACATCTCCGAGAGATTATAGCTCCGCGGAACTCGCCTAATTGGTGGATGCCAAGCGCCTGAAAACTCATCATCATCATCGTAATCCTCCAAAAATTCTTCAGATTCTACTGATCTCTGCCTGTCAAACGCCCCTGAATCCGCCTTGATCGGCATCTGGAATCGACAAATCGGACACGAATTCTTTATCTTCAACCACCGCGAGATGCAGTTCACGTGGAACTTGTGCTTGCAAGGCAGCACCTTCAAATCCAAATCGAGGAAAAGCTCGTCTTTGCAAATAGGGCAACAAATCGCCGGATCCTTTTCGAGAATCGAAGAGTCGACTTTTATGCGTTGTTGTGATGATTGTGCAGAAAACTCTGAAGCTTGGCTATGGCGGAGGTTTGTATCGGTGGTGAGGGAATTCCGATCATCGTTGGAGCCGTGGTGATGGAGCTGAAGACGGAGATTAATGCGAAAGTTGTCGCCGGAAGGTGCAAAACCACTTGCAGGAGCCAAAAAAATGGAGTTGGAATTGCGTGAGGGAGAAGAATTAGGGTTTGTGTCTGAACAGTTGTGCAGTGACAGAGGCAGAGAATCCATTTGCCCGACGACACTCAGAATCTCGGCTACCGGTACGTCATTTGTTGAATTGTTTGGTAATATGAACTTGCGTAAGTGGAAAATTCCTTTTTTTTTTTTTTTTTTTTTTTTTAACGCGTAAGACGTAAGTGGAAAATTCCTACTCACCCATTGATAATGATCCTAGGAGGCTAGGAATAATAAAGTATTTTTATTTTACAATGAAAGACAAATTAAGTGTGTGTTTGGTTTGTATATTTAAATCAGAATTAGAATGAGTATCAAATATTTAATAATGTTAATGAGTTTTGGTGAATGTATTTTGTATGTTTGATAATAGGGTGAAATAAGAATGATTATTAATAATTGGAAAAGCGAAGGGGGTAAAACCATTATTTTATTAATAAATAAATTTTGCAATTAAGGGAGTGATCAAAATTCATTAACTCAATCTGTCAACCAAACACACTATAAAAGTATAATTAATAAAGTATACTGATGCCAAACTTGTTATACTAATTTTTCATGGAAAATTTTTCCATGGAAAACAAAATACCTAAGATAAGTTAGGAATATAAGTTTCTTTTAGAAAATTTTTTTTCCAATTGAAAATATTTTCTATCCAACTAAACGCTTAAGGGTGACAATTGAGTTCTTGCTGATATAATGTTTTTATTTTCCCCATCAAAGTCAATGGCCAATGTATATTTTGACAATTCCATTCCAATAATTATATATATTTTTGTTTCTTAATATTTATGGGTGTATTTTTGTTTCTTAATATTTATGGGTAATAAACTAATAATCTTGTCAACATGTCCGCCACATGATTTTACTGTATTATTTAGGGTGCCACAATTCCATACATTCTCTCTCTACAATTCCATACATCCTCTCTCTAGTATGTCATTATCTAATCCCACTGTACATTATCTTCTATTATATTCAAAAGGGTCCATTTGAGCAATAATACTTTAACTCCCTGGATAACACATCATCAAATTCTAATCTTTTACATTTGTTATATGTGTGACCTATGACCTTCTCAGTTCATCTAAAGCATTCAAAATGATAAAATAATTTCCCAATGAATCAAACATTTCTAAGATATGAATGAACATTTTTCATATTATCACACACATAATTTCACCATTCATATCATACTCGTTATCTCTTCTTATTGACATTCATTGAACTATGGTTGGTTGAAATAATTTCATACCAACAAATCCAACAATATTGATCCTAAAAACATACCACGAATGCAAGTTTCTGTAATCAAACTTGCACCATAACTCTTAGCTGCAGTAATGGATATCCAAAACTTATTAAACACGATATTACCAGAAGTAAATTGGCCGAATAAACGACAGGATCGAATTTATTTGACGGTTTCAGATTGGAATCGATGTTCAGCCGTTGATCTGAGCGGCTTCTCGGTCGGCGGCTTGTTTGAGGAGGTTATTATCGCTCTCTTCAAGCACCATCTGGATCGGCGACGATCCGAGTCCATCGGCGATGGCGAGCATGATCTTCTTCATCTCGCTCTTGAACTCGTCGCGGTCGATGCTGCCGCTCTGATCTAGATCGAACTTCTCGAATATGGAGTCGTAGAGCTTGGGCAGATCCTCCGGCGGAGTGGCGGCGTCGACGCCGAAGTGAGTCTCGTTGAGGCGGAACGACTCGAACGCCTTCCGCAGCTCCGACCGCGACAGGACGCCGTCGTCGTTGAGGTCCAGCGTCGTGAACCTCTCGTCGACGGCCTTGTTGAAGACCTCGTCATCGTTCACGAAGTTTCGCACCGTTGACCCGTCGATAATCACCACTCCCATCTCTCTCTGTGCTTGATTTTTTTATTATTATTTTTTTCACTGTTTCTTCGCCGCCAGAACAGTATTTGAAGATCTGAGAGATGAAAAGAGAATGGAATTTATGCGAGAAATGGCTTCAGATTTACGATAATTACGCACGTTTTCTGCTACGCTTTGATTCTGTAGATTTAGAGCAGAGATCGTGACAATAATGTCGCTTTGGCCGAGTGGTTAAGGCGTGTGCCTGCTAAGTACATGGGGTTTCCCCGCGAGAGTTCGAATCTCTCAGGCGACGTGTTCTGTTTTTGCATAATCCGCCATTCAAGTATGAAATTGGAGAAATTGCAAGCAAATATACAGCAGGAATGATTCATTAATACAGAGGGAATACGGAATTTTTTTATTTTTTTTAAATTGTTTTTGTCGAATTTTGACGATTACTTTCAAAGTAGTGGGCCTCGGATATAGTCAGCCCAATCTTCACCGCCATTGGCCCATTGGTGTAGCGTAAATGAAAAGTTGTAGGTGTTCATTCATAATTCACTAAAAATACAAGAGCGTCCAATGTAATTCTTCACTGGGCGTTAACAGAAGAACATAAACCCTCCAAATCTCCGATTCCCGATTCCCGATTCCGGCCGGACAGTGATAACTATCACTCAAATCCGCCATTTCTGAGCTCCTCAGCGGTCCAACAATGACGATACACTCAGCGCTAATCCAGAAACTTCTGAGCACAAACGCGCACCTGGGGAAGCGCGTAGCGCAGAACCACTTCAAGATCTATTCCGCGGGCAATCGCAACGCCATGACGGTCATAGACTCTGACAAAACCCTAATATGCATCCGCAGCGCCTGCGATTTCATCAGCAGCCTCGTCCGCGACAGGGCGCGCTTTATCTTCGTCAACACCAACACGCTCTTCGACGACATCATCGATCAGATGACAAAAACCATCGGCTGTCGCAACGACACCTCATGGCGTCTCGGAGGCTTTTTGACAAACAGTTCGAGTCCGCGGAAGTTCAGGAGCCGTAACAAGAAGCTCAACCTTACCGCCGTTCATGCTCCCGATTGTGTCGTGATTTTCGACACTGACAGGAAATCTTCCGTCATTGAGGAGGCGTCTAGGCTGCAGATTCCCATCGTGGGGCTGGTTGACTCCAATATGCCCTGGGATACCTATAAGAAGATCACATACCCTATACCGGCGAATGACTCGGTTCAATTTGTCTATTTGTTCTGCAATTTGATCACCAAGACATTCCTTCATGAGCAGAAGAAGCTGAATCCTGGCACCCGGTACCATTATGTCTTTCAGTAGTAATTAAAGTACTTTTATGGTGAATATTAGGTGAAAATTGGCTTCACTTTCATCTTTGTGCTATGCTTAAGGAGCATTTTTTGTGTATTAATTTTTTTTTCTTTCTATTTTTGCTAACTTTGTGAAGGTTCCCCATAATTATGTGAGAAGTTGTCCTATCAAAAAGGAAATATTGAATGAATTGATTGTAAAATTCTGAGATTTTAATGTTTTTTTGCTCTCTAGTATGAATGGTAAAGAAAATGGAATTTCCATAATAAAAGCAAGCCCCTCTGATAGCATTTTCTTAGAAGAATAAGTAGTAAAATATATCTGTTGATAAATTTGTGTAATTAAGCATTTTACAATTTGAAAACTCATATTTTTCCATACCCCGCAGTTTTTTAAAAATATATTGTATGTCTAACATGTTTGGCTGCAGAGGTGTATATAAGTATATTTATGTTATATATTCTATTTACATTGCTAGTAAACTGTTTTCAGTGTGTTCAGTCATTCATATACTATGAAATTCATCTTTCTGTCTTATGGTTGTTTGTATGTTTTTCAATAGTGTGGTGATATTTGTATTCCTTTTTGTAGAGATGACCCATTTTGATGCATAAAACATCCTTTTTTTTCCCCACTTACTAGACTGTCTTGTTTTAAAAGCTTGGGAATTTGTGCTTTGAACTGAATTTATCTAAAATGTAAACTGTGACCTCACTAAATGACATAAAGACATTCACATATGGTTCTCACAATTGATAGCATTTTGTCAGAGTTGGTAAAATCTTCTCTTAGTAATTAAATTGATTGAATATGAATTTGTACTTGTGACACTCACATATCGTTTCTTTGACTTACATATTTCTCTTATTTCTTCTGAATCATATATGTATATGAAGAGAGGATGTTCAATTCCTTGACCAAAGCAAGACGGCTACCAAGGACAAAGTAACTGTTCTCCCTCATGAGAACTTAGAACCGCTTTCTGAGGGTAAAACTTTGTTGCTTTTTGATCCTTTTTGTTTCTTTTTACTAATGATAGTCTCAGTCATTAGTTCTCTCATTACTGCAGATCTTTCTGAAACTAAACAGCTATTGGACAAACATGTTGTTTTGAACTTCACTGGTAATTCGGGTACAGATGGGCTCCAATAAGCCAAAGTAAGCATTTGTTTTAGATTTAAGGGATACTGATTATTTAGTGCATGAAGATAGACTTAATGATCTGTGGACTATATTAACGCCACAGCTTTATATCAGGAAAGCTGTGGCGTTAATATAGTCCGTGTCTAATCCGTGCATTATAACTAACCACAGCTTTCCTGAGTTTTTGTGCATTCTGTTTTATTGTTGAGTTTTTTGTTGAAACAAAGGGCAGGATACTGTTAGCTAGCAGCTCTTCTGCCAGTACCTCAACCCAATTTTAACTTTTAACAGTATCCTGCCCTTTGTTTCACTGAGTTTTTTGTGCATTCTGTTTTATTGTTGAGCATTACTAGCTAAAATGTGCATTTCCGAAATTAACAGATTACATAATTGAGTTGTTTGAATGTGTTATGGGGTAATATGTGCAGTAAGGGGTGGTTTCTCTGTGCAACTGAAATAAGTCTTGTGTCCAACAAGAAATAGTTAACCAATTTTTTAATACATTTAGGGTGTATTTGGTTGACAGGTTCTGATATAAGGTATGGGTATCAAATTGATTGTTATTGTTTGGTTGACAGGTTTTTAGAATACTATGGGTTTGGAATACCCCATTAATTGAAAAACTCATACCCTTATTAAATAAGGGTTTCATTTCCTTTCATCCTTTCTTCCCCAACTATTAATAATCATTCCTATTCCACCCTACTACCAAACATGCATAATACTTTTACCAAAACCCATTACTCTTATCAAGTATTTGATACCCATGCCGATTCCGATTTCCATGTGCGAACCAAACACACCCTTAATATATTTTTTGTGTGTGCACAAGTGGGATAGAGTATTTTGATTCTTAGTTTTATTCCTAGCAGTGAGCTCTTTGATATATTCTTATTTTGTATGCTTTTTGTATTGAGCAGTTGCAGCAAAGAATAAAAAATCCAAGAAGACCAATGACGATTTTGTTGATCCACGAAGGCAAGAATCACAGGATAAGCAAGATGGAAATGGGGCACAATATGAATTTACAGCCGAAACGGCTATGAATTTATTTGGCGTATGGGGTTTGTTAAACATATTAAAACTATGGAAACGTATTGCTTTATACACTGAGGACAATAATCTCATATTCCGGCGTGTGCAGCTGGGATTAAGAGTTCTGTGCATTGTTGTAATTTCGGTCAATTCTTGGAATGTTAGAAATCTGTCGCCACTTTATCGTACATATCACTCAATTGGGTTATTTAATCTTTTATAAAATCTTAATGGATTTTGAAGTAAATTATTATATATATATAAAAAAAAAACAAATTGGGGCTGGATGTGTGTTTTTTAATCTATTATTAATACATTTATTAATGTATTTTTCCCTTCAAAAAATTTACTAAATGCATTTAACGTAAGAACTGCGATTTTGTGCATTGTCCGTATAATTTTTTGTACTAATAATAGTTCAGTATTTTTTATTAAGTGATTACTTTAAGGTCTTTCATTATCATTTCGGGGATTTCACACTGCCAATTTGCATGTGGGAAAAACATCCATCACACAACCTTTGAGAGATTTTGAATGACCAAAAAAAAAAATCATATTAAACCAAATACAATCAACCTCAGCTCCTTCAACATAGTGTAGCTACACTACAACCTAGTAAACATAAAAGACAGTATGATACACACAAAACTCACGAATACGCACAGTTGTACACTGGGAAAAAGCAATATTTTAAAATTACCTAATGCACAAAAAACTCATGTATACAATTACTATTCCTAAAAAAAAAAAAAAAAAAAAAAAAAAAAAAACACCCAAAAAAAAAAAAAACAAAAAAAAAAAAAAAAAAAAAAAAAAAGCGTACCACCCAAATTAATTAAAACCATGCATGAAAAAAAAAATACTACTCCGTAATAAAGCTCTCTAACAACAAACCGTGTAGAATAATTTTATAAAAGGAGATAAAATCCCAGCCACATATTAACAAAAATCAACCATCAAGATTAATCCACATTTCTGGGAAAGTATCCTCATTTGATCTATATATAATCAATAACAAACAAATAGTATGATTCGGTTATTATTTGTGGGCATCCTTGAATTTCTCTTTTTTGTATAACAAATTCCATGCATATATATACATCAATCAATCCCAAAACATCTTCTTTCATTTTAAATTAGAATAAGAATAAAAATAAATAACTGAAAAATATAATATAATAAAATGGTGAGTTTGAAGGGATTCATTGTGACATTGTGGGTGGTGTATCTAACCTCGAAGACCACCCTTGTCCTCCATGCCGATGCTGCCCGCACTGGCGCCGCTGCGCCGGCTGCCGCCGGCGGCAATGTTTACTGCTCCACTATTTCCGCCGTCCCTGACAGAGTCCGATGCGAGAAAGTGACGAAAACCGCCACAAATTGGAGCCAGGCAATGACGATGGCTTTAACGGACGCATCCAAACACGCCGCACATGTGGTCCATGACAGTAAAACGGTGTCTTTGGGAGACACCGGCTGCTCTGAGACCTACACTAACATCGAAGCCAGGTAAATTAATTAATCCTTTCTCTAAAATGCACGCATAAACATATTTGGATTAGACCATGAGTGTCCTGAGCAGATCTTAACTGTAAGAGAAACCTTTCGGTTCGCAGCGAAATAACCGAATTAAGGAGCAAAGTGTTGGTCAGATTAATTTTTTTTCATATAAGAGGGGATTCGGATCTCGTTCTCTCTTAAGAAAGTGCACGGCCACTCATGCCAAAGAAACTAGTTTACATAAACATTTTTTTTTTTGAGACAAGTTTACATAAACATATTTGATTTTAATGTTGAATAATAATAATATATGTGGTGTGCAGATTGAAGGAATGCTTGGATTTAGTCAGCAAAGGGGACAAGGGTGATGAAATAAACTTCAAACTCTCTGCGTGTGTAACCGCTCTTGAAGATTGTAAAAATAGACTTCAAGATGATAGAGATGACGAGACTCCGTTTTATATACTTAATCGTCATTTCAATCACGCCCTCAAAATTTGCTTGGTTGTTGATAAATCCAGAAATGCGGAGTGATTGAGTGAAATTAAGATAGTATCATATATATCATGAGATATTTGTTTATATTGGAAAAAAAAAAAAAGAGATTAGGTGTAGGATTTTTTTTTGAGTAAAGACAGGAGATCCATTTATATGTCATCTAACTCTTGGCAGCAGCATTGTCCTCTATGAAATATATAATTCTACAAGTTTGCCAGCTCAATGTGTTCATTTAATTTTATTCACCTTAGGCTTGTTTTTTACTGTATGAATCAAAAAGTATTTTTTTTTATGAAGAAAAAATATCAGAAAATATAATGTTACCTAACAACACTTTATTCTATTAGTCACAACAAAAAAATTTAATTTTGTATAGTATGTTTTTATTTTATTTATTTTTATGATCCATGAGAGAAGACCAAATGTCCAAAAGTTTATATATTCCATTAGAGAGTTTCATAATTATTACTTTTTCATTTTATAAGCTTGGGACTTTAGGGCGTAACTTTCAATGTCAAATATTAGTCTTAAAATTCTACTCTAACAGAATATAATTCTACTCTAACAGAATATATGCTATGGAATGGTGAAAGTTTTTCACAAAATTTCAATGGTTAATACTTAATAGTAGCATCTAGGTCTTGTTTGTTTAAGTTTACATAATGTTCCATATAAGTTGAAAAGTTTTTCACAACATTTTAATGACTAATAGTACCTTCTAAGTCTTTTGCATGAAAAGTTTACCTAAAGTTCCACCATATATTATCAATGAACATCACATGAAGTATAATTATAAATTTATGAATTATTCTTAAGAGAAAAATCAAACGAATAAATGAATTATGAATTGTCTGGTAAAAAGCATTTTGATATTTACAAGCCAATTGAAATATATAACTCATATAATTTTCTTTAATTGAAATATTGGAGGATACCAAAATACCTACATTATCAAATATAAAAAAAATGAGTTAGTGATCTATATTTTTTGAGATATAGATATTGTCACCATGTAAGTAAAATGATTCTTGAATTTGTAATGTTGCTTTTCGGTTTTTGTTGGATTACTATGTGCCATTCATTTTAATATTATGTAATCCAAATTCAAGATACCTTGAGGAAGTCTTGGATCTCCTGTCAACTTGATACCTTGGATCTCCTGTCAACTTGATACCTTGAAGAAGTCTTGGATCTACTGTCGTCGTCATCTTGGATCTACTGTTGTCGTCCATGAAGAACTTGATACCTTGAAGAAGTCTCGTCGTCCATGAAGACCTTAGTTATTTATTTTTAAATATTTTAATTTAGATGTAATACAAGCATTTTTAAATATTTTAATTTAGATGTAATACAAGCTTTTGGTATAAACTTTTTGACCTTTTTTTCATAATTATTATTTTTTCATTTCATAATAATAATAATAATAATAATAATATTTTTTAAATATTTTAATTTAGATGTAATACAAGCATTTTTAAATATTTTAATTTAGATGTAATACAAGCTTTTGGTATAAACTTTTTGACTTTTTTTTCATAATTATTATTTTTTCATTTCATAATAATAATAATAATAATAATATTTCCATTTAACACTCCCATATGGATGATGGGAGTGGGTTCGATGGAGGCAACTGTTGACTCGTTGTGCTTTAGTAGGTTGAGAAAGTAGCTATGAACAAATACTACATTGTAACAGAGTTAGTAGTACTAAAAAAAATATTATTATTATTATAATACATATTGGAAATGAATTGGAATTTTGCAATGATAAAGATAGCCTTATGAATAATCTAAGATTCACCCAAAAAAAAAACAGATGAATAAAGCAACTGTGGAGACTGACTGATAGGAGGGGAATGAACTTTTATTAGAAGAAGCAACGTTCACATTACATTAAGTAAAATAAAAAAGGAAGCAAAGTTCACATTACAATAAGTAAAATGAAAAAGGTGCCTAAGATATAAGAATCTGAATTCTGAATTCTGAATTCTGAATCCCATGTAACTCAGAGAACTAGAAAAAAAAGACACAAACTGACACTAAGATAACATGCCACACAGTTCAGAATGGACCATGAAATGCTTTATCCTGACTACAATTTAAAGGAAGCCAACACCAATTAGGCAAGGCAATGCTACCCCATTCATGTTCTTCAAAAACTAGTATCTGTTCCCAGATCCCAGCATCCCTGCTGCTTCTGGAGTGTTGCGAAAGTATGTATCATAGAAATTTAGCAACTGCAAAAAGAAAATTGAATTCTGTAAGTAGTGCGTTATAATATTAAGATGCCATGATTGATTGCCATCTAAGCAAAGAAGAGAATTTCTTACCAGGAAGGGGTTGTTAGCCTTCAGAAAATCATTGGTTACTCTGACCACTTTTCCATCAGACCTATAGCCAGACAGACAGGCAAAGAAGGCAACAGACAGAAAGGTTAATGGTAGAACAAACGAATTCTTTAGTGGAGTGGGGGTGAAAATAGCATGAATATATGCGTTAAAGGTTAATCACCCATTGTAATAAATCCAAAAACACAATCAACCTCTGATAGCCTATAATTCATGCAGTTTTTTTTTTTGATCAAAATAATTCATGCAGTTAATCACAAGATAAAGGAGAGTTCACAATGAGTTACAAACCTCTTGGCCTCAAAGGTTAAGATTCCTCTGCTTACAGAAGCTTGACAGCTTAGAGCTCTCATTATCTCATTAATGGTGACGTTTTCGAACCCATCTTTCCCAAATGCAGTCATGTTACTACAAGTAGTCCTTATCGGATCTTGTGCATCATCACTTGTATGAACAGAAGATTTTCCTGTAAACTTCCTAGTAGAGCCTACCGTCTTCCTTATAGCACGGGGAGCAGATCTAGCACAACGACCAGATCGAACTGGTTTCCCGATGTTAGACTTAGAAAACCCAGGTGGAAAGCAAACTCCTAGTTGAGTCTCCTCTGAATCTGCAACGGATTTTTTCAGACTGGAACCATTGGTTATTAAAGGATGTTCATCCCGCGCCCTGCTACTTCCAGAAACTTTTGGCCTGCAAACATCATTGCTCACATTATTTTCAATGCTCGAGTCATCAAGACAACGAATGGGCACAGCCACCAATGGTATTCCCTTCGTAGCTGGCACATTATCCTTGGCAGATGCACTGGAAGCACAACGACCAGATCGAACTGGTTTCCCGATGTTAGACTTAGAAAACCCAGGTGGAAAGCAAGCTCCTAGTTCAGTCTCCTCTGAATCTGCAACGGATTTTTTCAGACTGGAACCATTGGATATTAAAGGATGTTCATCCCGCGCCCTGCTACTTCCAGAAACTTTTGGCCTGCAAACATCATTGCTCACATTATTTTCAATGCTTGAGTCATCAAGACATGGAATGGGCACAGCCACCAATGGTATTCCCTTCGTAGCTGGCACATTATCCTTGGCAGCTGCACTGGAAGCACAACGACCAGATCGAACTGGTTTCCCGATGTTAGACTTAGAAAACCCAGGTGGAAAGCAAGTTCCTAGTATTTGAGTCTCCTCTGAATCTGCAACGGATTTTTCCAGACTGGAACCATTGGTTACTAAAGGACGTTCATTCCACCCCCTGCTACTTCCAGAAACTTTTGGCCTGCAAACATCACTGCTCACATTATTTTCAATGCTTGAGTCATCAAGACATGGAATGGGCACAGCCACCAATGGTATTCCCTTCGTAGCTGGCACATTATCCTTGGCAGCTGCACTGGAAGCACAACGACCATATCGAACTGGTTTCCCGATGTTAGACTTAGAAAACCCAGGTGGAAGGCAAGTTCCTAGTATTTGAGTCTCCTCTGAATCTGCAACGGATTTTTCCAGACTGGAACCATTGGTTACTAAAGGATGTTCATTCCGCGCCCTGCTACTTCCAGAAACTTTTGGCCTGCAAACATCATTGGCCACATGATTTTCAATGCTTGAGTCATCAAGACATTGAAAGGGCACAGCCACCAATGGTATTCCCTTCGTAGCTGGCACATTATCCTTGGCAGCTGCACTGGAATGACACGGCATATTCCTTGTTTCAATACCCATAGTATCCTTAGCAGCAGGAGCAGAAGCATACTGCCTTCTCCTTGTTTTGGTTTGAGGAGTAACCTTAGCAGCTGCAGCAGAATGATGCAGCCCCATCTCTGTTCTAGTAAGAGTAGCACTTAACTTGCGCTTACGCCCACGCCTGGATCGTTTCCCTGAATGTGCACGAGACCTTCAAAATATTTTAAAATAAAATTAGGGTTAAGATACAGGCTGTTTGAGTAAGTTTTTGACACATGATCAGTCTGATATAATGACAATTAAATAAAACGGGTTAAGAAAGGATATCAAGAGTAAAACCTCTTTTCAAAGGCAGTAACAACATCAGGGCATGATGACAGATTCTCATGTGGCTCCCAAGTGTTCGCAGACTCCGGCCAACCTCGCCTTTTCAAAAAACACATCCAACATCAATCAATCAGAGCCACAGTTAGAATTATCCAATTTATACGATTTTTAGAAAATAAATAAATAAAATTTGGCACCCTCCCTTAGAATTTGCAAATTTTCTAAGAATAACAGCAGTTTTTGCATTCCCTTAACCCAAAGAACAGAAGGACTTGCATACCATTTAATCAAGTACTGGACTTTGCCCTTTTGATTTTCCAGAGTTCCAAAAATTTGCAAAACAGCACAAGAAATCATAGCCAAAGACACAAATCAGTAACAGAAATGAAAAATGCAAACAACACATATATAAGGAGAAATCTTCGCCAAATAAAGATAAAAGTAATTAACCTGTCGCAATCGCTTCTTCCTTATTGCCTCAAGCTCATAAAACCCTTCTTCGAACCGAGGCCTTTTATTTTCTCCCTCTGCCACCAATTTCAGTTGCTCAGAAGGTGCCTGAGCATTCACTGGAGAATCAAGGGGATGCATAGCACCCACGCCATTCCTTCCAGCGAGGATACCTCCATCCTCAGCGGGTTTAGAGGATTCAGCACTGAACGATATTGGTTTCCTTCCCTTCATTTTTCCCTTTTTTTCAGGAAGGCAGGCTTTTTGAGAGGTTTTTTCTGTATTGTACACGTTATTGGGGGAAGTAAGGAAGCAGATGGTTCCAATTACAACCAGGGAGGGAGTCTTATATATTTGTGAAACTTCACTAATTTACCTTTTTACATTCCCAGCTACTGCCCAGTAAAATTAATAAGTTTTACAATAATGAATTAATAATTTTTTTATGAATTTAATTCTTAATGGTTTTATTTGATCAAATCGTTAAAATAGATGCTTGGTAAATACGGAGTAGTAGGTAGTCATTAATCAACTGAAACGTTGACAAGAACAGCTGAGAACATAAAATAAATAACTTATAGAAGTTTCACAACAACATAACTCCAAATAGTGTTTCAAATTGACAAATTCTATTTATCTTATTCCAACGACTACTTTGCACACTAATTGATGAAAATTATCTTAACTATAAATTAGTCAAAAATCAAAATAATTATTACACATTCTTTGACAAAAGTACCTAAAATTAATAATAATAATAATAATAATAATAATAATAATAATAATAATTCTATTCTAATTTTGGAAAAGCATAATAAATTTTTACAGTAAGTAAAATCTGATCCATTCTATGTATTTAGAAATTTTCTTAAATTTTCATTTTATTAACTCCCTCCAAAGACAAATTGTTGGCCTATACTTATTTCCAAATAAGAACAGCTATTATTAGTAATGTATTAATGGTGTTCAAAGTATTAGGATGTGCAAATTCACACAATTAATGCTCTCTATTTTGTATTGGATACAATTATTATCATGTCATATTGATAATCAATCTATCCAAAATTGTATTAAAAAATAAGTATTATAATTTATAATGTCATATTGATGATGAATCTATCCAAAATTGCATTCAAAGATTTTTGTGTGTGTTAACAGCTGCACCAAAACACTGTTTACCCCACCATGCTAAGGTTCTTCATGCAAAAACATGTTCACCTGAAATTCTTTTTGTCATAACACAACATCATATTAAAACAATTGTTGCATCATTCATAGCATAGATAATTCTATGGATGTAAACACAATGAGAGAAAATGCTTTTCCAGTTTCATGAGGCATTTAAATTTTTGCACAAAAGATATATCAAAAGTAACATTATTGTGAAACACAATACTATTCCCATCTAGTTTTCATGAAAAATGTTGGTGTGAAACAGTAAGGTATCTCATTATCTGTAGGGTTTTAACTTTTAATTCTTAAGGAAAAATAAAAGCAACAAAACAAACATAAGATAATTTATAATTTAAAATTTTAAAAAAAAAAACACACACACAAACCGATTATCATATGTTAGACGCTTCACGAATTTGAGCTAAGATGCGTCAAATAAATAAAATTAAACAAGTTTAATCACAATTGCAATACATACAAGAAGAAAAATAATAAAATGGAGGAAGATTGGAGGACAAACCGGTTTTAGGGATTTTAGTCGACGGAGCACCATTTTCCGATCAGATATGTTCCGCCATTTTTTCAGGATGCTGAAGGCTAAGGATCACCCCAAGCGCTCAACTCAGCTGGAAACCTGAAGATGCGTGGAGCTAGAGGACTTCTAGACGCGGTGCGGAAAGGAGTCCGAGCGGCATTGGCCTCAGATGCCATCCTGGAGGCGGCGTTACGAACAGCAGAGGAGCGGAAAATTGATCTAGTGTGGCGGAGACAGCAGCGATTACCGATTTTACTTGAAAGTTTGCTTCAGTCCCCGATGCTGTTCATGATTGATGAACGTGTTGCGCTGCGTTGTCAAGCCGGTGAGCGAATTCCCCATACCGGCATAAACCCTAATGTCAGCAGCCTTTATCGATCATCGTCGAGATCGATGCCCGCTATTTCTTCCGGTATATGATGCGGCTTTATCATCTGCCGCCATCGGCCTCCGTAATCCCTATGAAACTATGACCTATGCGGCTTTATCATCTGCCGCCGTCGGCCTACGGAGAGAATGTCGTTGCCTCGTTGGTGAAAATCTGGTTACGGCGGTTGGGCAATTTTGTCCCCCACACCCAGCCTCTTTTATTTATTCATGGACCATTCACTTTTAAACATTGTGCAATTGAACTATCGAATAAAAATAATGTGTAATTAGACCATAAAAAATTATACAATTAATTTTTTTTAATGAGTTACTTCTAAATTTTCTTTAAATATAATGGCATAATTTAAAATTATATATATATATATATATATATAATATTTTTAAAATTTCAGAATGTATAGTCAACCAGATCGGACGAAGGAGGGGGATCCATAGTTGTCACCATCCTCGTTCAGGATGAAGATGAGAACAACCATGACTGCCTCCCCCTTATCCACAGTAGACGTTGGAGAAGACCAGAGAAGGCAATCACTAGGTTGCTTCTCCAGTGAGATGGTCACCTTCTCAGTGATAAGGCATCCCACGGGTTGCTTTCTCGCCGGATAAGGGCATAAGGCAACTCAATGGTTGCCTTATCCGGTCTTCTCCAACGTTGATTCACTCGGCTACCATTTTACGGTCGCTAAGAGTGTTAGCAAACAGAACTTTCGACAAACTACTCGTGTTCGAGCTCGATAAGTGTTCGTTTATTAAGGTAAACGAACATTAACAAACAAAATTTAAAGTTTGTTTAATAAACGAACAGAGTCTGAACAGTGTTAAGCTCGTTTGCTAAGTGTTTGCGAACAAGCTCATTTGTGTTTGTTTAGTAGTGCTTGTGAACAAGCTCGCTTGTGTTCGTTTAGTAATGTTCGCGAACAAGTTCGTTTGGTGTTCGTTTAATAATGTTTGCAAATGTGTTTACAATCATATTTACCTTTGGTTAAAGATTGATGAGTTTCATCCACTCAACCACACTCTCCAGGTGACTAACCAATTTTTGGACTTCATTGCACCAAAATACAATGTTGATGGGTTTAACTGTTATTTTAAAAAGTTTAGGTGCATAATTGACTTCTTAGGTAATGTTTGAGTGATTATTTGACTCTTTTTTCTTTTTTTTCTTTTTTTGAACACCAACTATATTTGGAATAAAATCCACACCATATGCTATTCATGGTATGTTTATAACTCTATATTGTCTTTTTCAAAATAAGTGATATTTTTCTCTTATAAAAATTACTTTTTAGTGTTGTTTTCATATTAATTAATTAATTAATTAACCTATTATACCATAAGTAAAAAAATGTAAATTTAATAATCGAATACGAAAGAACTGATTTAAGTAAAGTTCTATACGGACTAGACAGTGAATATTATGCTGTAAATTCATAAAGAAAATCTAGCATTACTCAATTTGAAAAACTTTAGGTATATAATTAAATTAGAATAGAATAAATGTAACTTTTTTGGTTAAATATTTATCTAATAATAAAACACTATGGATTTGCATCATTTAATTATACTAAATATAAATACTGATATAATTTCCATAATAAGTTTTAAAACTTTTTTTAAAACATAATTCAAAAGAGTTAATTATAGCAATGGTCCTTCGACTATGTTGATTTTTCAAAATTAGTTCCCGACTTTTAATTTGAACAATTTTTTTTTTTGAGTTCTACTGACTCGGTTGAGACTTCGACTGAGATTATATTCATATATATAGCGTATAGGATATGAGAAATATGAGTAATAATACACTATACAGGTGAACATACAACTTTACCCCTTCATTTGACCTCAACTTAACCAAAAGTTGACGAAAGGACCAACATTGGAAAGAATTTGAAAGTCAAGGAATCTAAATTGTCCAAATTAAAAGTCGGGGACTAATTTTAGAAAATCAACATAGTCGGAGGACTATTGCTGGAATTAACTCTAACCGCAAATTATATGGTGGACCATGGTCCACAAAGCATTGTGGACCATGATCATAGCTGATACTGCAATTGTGTTGAACGGATACTGCAGTTGTGTTGAAAATATACTGTAGTTATGTTGAAAGGAAACTGCAGTTGCACGGAACAGAGGCCATTCATCCGTTCAACACAACTGCAGTATCCATTCAACACAACTGCAGTATCTTTTCAACACAACTGCAATATCCATTCAACACAACTACAGTTCCAGATAGATGACACGGCCTCTGTTCCGCGCAACTGTAGTTACCTTTCAATACAATTACAGTATCCTTTCAACACAACTGCAGTATCAGTTCAACATAACTGCAGTATCAATCATGACCCATGGTCCACAGTATAAAAAAATTGAAAATATACCCCCTAAATACCCACCTACCAAATGAGAATAAAATATATATTATTTTGTCCAATCGTGGTGAGGGAATATCGTCTTTGTGAGCAAGAAAATATCACAGAAAATTTTAAGTACAAAATTTAATCAACATATGTATGAAATATTTGATAGATAATTGTCATATATATACATTTTTTTTTTGCAATAACAATAATATTATTAATAATAATGGAGAATTATTTGGTATTTCATTAATTTTTTTGCATTTTTTTTTGAGTTCTACTGACTTTGTTACAATGTAGTATCTGTTCATAGCTACTTTCTCAACCTACTGAAGCACAAAGAGTCAATAGATATTTTTATTAATAGTTGGAGAAGTGGTTGAGGATGAAGGGGATAAAACTCTTATTTTATTAAGGAATGAGTTTTGCAATTAATGGTGTATTCAGAACTCATAGTATTGTTCTAAAAATCTGTCAACCAACAATAAGAATGACTTTGATACTCATTCCTGATAGTTAACCCTGTCAACCAAACACACCCTAAACATAGCAAGAATGTATGAATTTCTCAAAATATGGGGTATGTTTTGATACTGAATCAAAATGAAGGGGCCGAAATGTATTTTTCTCATAAACTATATATACACCGAAGATTCAAAATTTTCATACCGCTTCGTCCATGAACACTGCGAAGCTATACGGACTAAAACGAAGAAGCCAAGACTCTCTATGACTCCATATACTTTAATCGCCAAAGCTTTGTCTATGACAACAAACCCAAGAGATCTACACAAAGTTCACGCATTTATAATCCTATCGGGAAAACAACAGTCTGTATTCTTTTCCGGTAAGCTCATTTCCAGGTACTCAGAGTTCAAAGACCCTCTCTCTTCGATATCCGTTTTTCGCTTAAATTCACCTACGGAAAATGTTTATTTGTGGAATACCATCATTAGGAGCATGAATCATAATGGGCTGTTCTCTATGGCATTGGAGTTTTATACCCAAATGAGAAATTCAGGAATTAAGCCGGATAATTATACTTTCCCTTCAGTTATTAATTCTTGTGGTAGTTTATCTGATATGGAGATGGGAAATAGTGTTCATGATCATGTGTTGGAAATGGGTTTCGAGTCGGATTTGTATATTGGCAATGCTTTGATTGATATGTATGCTAGGATGAATGATTTGGGGCGTGCGTGGAAAGTGTTTGATGGATTGCCTAGCAAAGATTTGGTTTCGTGGAATACTCTCATTTCAGCGTATAGTGCCAATGCGTATTGGGAGGAAGCATTGGAGGCTTTTCATCAGGCTAGATTGTGTGGTTTGGTGCCTGATTCTTTTACTGTGTCGAGTGTTCTTCCAGCATGTGGGGGCCTGGTGAAGGTTGGGGAGGGGCAGATGGTTCATGGGTTGGTGGAGAAGATGGGGACTAAGAAAGATATGAATCTTAGTAATGGGTTGCTGTCAATGTACTATAAGTTCGAGAGGCCGATGGATTGTCAGAAGCTCTTCGGTGAGATGACAGATAGAGATACAGTTACCTGGAACATCATGATTTGTGGGTATTCACAGTTGGGTTTGTATAATGAGTCAATCAAGATGTTTCTAGAAATGGGTTGTGAATATAAACCCGATTTGATGACACTCACTTCTGTTCTAAATGCTTGTGGTCACGTGGGGGACTTGAAGTTGGGGAGGTATATTCATGACTGCATAGCGAGGAATGGATATGAATGTGACGTTACAGCTAACAATATTATAATTAGCACGTATGCAAAATGTGGTGACTTGATGGCTTCAAGGGAAGCTTTCCGCAGCATGAAATGCAGGGATTCGGTGTCATGGAATTGCTTGATTAGTGGTTATGCTGATAATGGATTCCATAAAGAGGCAATAGAGCTTTTTAAAATGATGAAGACAGAAATGCTTCCTGATTTTGTAACTTATGTGACTCTTCTATCAGTCTGTACTCAATTGGTAAACGTAGGTTGTGCAAAGGAGCTCCATTGTGACATAATTAAGAAAGGATATGAATCCATGACTCTTCTTGGCAATGCTCTGGTGGATATTTATGCCAAATGTGGACAGATGGAGGATTCTCTCAAACAATTTGATAACATGAATTCTCGAGACACTGTTACGTGGAATACTATTATTGCAGCGTGCAGTCATTCAGAGGATTGCTCCATGGGATTCAGAATGGTTAGGAGAATGAGACTCGAGGGGATGATGCCAGATGTGGCTACAATTTTAAGTACTCTGCCTTTGTGTTCCATGCTTGCTGCCAAACGACAGGGTAAAGAAATGCACGGCCTGATTCTGAGGTTTGGTTTTGAGACTGATGTCCCTGTTGGGAATGCATTGATTGAAATGTACTCGAAAAGTGGAAGCTTGAGGAACTCGGTAATGGTATTCGAGAGCATGAAGACAAGAGACATAGTCACTTGGACAGCAATGATCACTGCATATGGAATGTATGGCGAAGGAAAGAAAGCTCTGAGAGTTTTCGAGGAGATGAAGCAAACTGGCATTGTTCTTGATCACATTGCATTTGTTGCCATCATATATGCATGTAGCCATTCAGGTCTGGTACAAGAAGGCCGCGCTTGCTTTGACCAAATGAAGAGAAACCATCACATTGAGCCTAGAATTGAACATTATGCGTGTATGGTAGATCTGCTGTCACGATCTGGGCTCCTAGCTGAAGCAGAGAAATTTATTCTCTCAATGCCATTGCAGCCCGATGCCAGTATATGGGGAGCTCTGCTTAGTGGTTGTCGAGCAAATGGAGACACCAAAACTGCAGAGCGTGCCTTACACCATCTCTCTGAATTGAACTCAGACGATCCAGGCTACCATGTCCTAGCATCCAATATGTACGCTACATTGGGAAAGTGGGACAAAGTGAGAACGATAAGAAAATCTCTGAAGGCGAGGGGGCTGAGAAAAGACCCTGGACGTAGCTGGCTAGAGATACACAACAAGATTTATGTTTTCGGTACTGGAGACAGGTCCTTTGAACAGTACACAGAGGTCAATAGTCTGTTAAGGATCCTTTATGGCCTGATGGCTAAAGAAGGCTATGTTGTGAACCTGAACTCTGTGTTGCATGATGTTGATGAAGATGAGAAGATAGACATGGTTTGTGAGCACAGTGAACGGCTAGCCATAGCGTTCGGGTTAATAAACACGAAACCTGGTACTCCTCTGCAAATAATGAAGAACCTCAGGGTCTGTGGGGATTGCCATACTGCAACCAAGTATATATCCAAAATTGTACACAGAGAGATACTAGTAAGAGATGCCAACAGATTTCACTTGTTCAAGGATGGTACATGTAGTTGTCGAGATCTTTGGTGATGGCTCTTCCAAATGTTGGGGTTATACCTCCACCCAATGGGCCTAGCTGGTGAGGTTAGTCCAACAACCCACATTGATGAAAGATAGACAATCAGAGATAGGATTGCACTAAGAAAGTCTTGTGCGATACACTTGCTCGGGGGAAATCCCCAGAGGACCACAAGGAGGTAAACCAATATCTATAGCTGATTGACTCAAACCAAGAAGGTTAATAGAGCGCTCTCGCTTGGAGTGGAACATGTAACCTTGTGATTACCAAGTTAAGATCTTGACCAACTTAGTTAGGGTTGTCTGTCGTTAAATATTACAAAGTGATAAACATTGGTTATATAAAGATTAAAGAGTGTAACAATTCTTTTTTCAATGTATGTTAATATAATTCAAATCTTTTAATAGTTATACCATGGATTAGAGTTCGTATTGCAAGGTGTACCTATGTTCATTTACATAGTAAATATTAACAATTTAAATTGTGAACATTCAATATATAAATTGTAAACATTCAATATGTAAATTGCGTATTTTGGACTCAGGTCCACCTAATAATTTGTCCAAATCTTTTCCTCCCAAAAAAGAAGTAACTGACTTTGGTCTTAAAGTACTCTACTTACTGGGCCTTGCTGGATCAATGGGCCAAGCCCAAATCAAAGAATCAGTGGCAGCCCAATTGATACGTAAACACACTTGAATCTTAATCATTAGCATTTCCATGCTCGAGAGGATCCATATCATGTATAGAAATTATATAAGGTTAATTACATTCATAGATTTGAAGTTTGCAAAAGCTACATTTCTGAATCGTAATTTGAGTTACAGTTCAAGCCCGTTGTTCAATTCGAACTCAAGAATAACCAGGTATTTCAAGGAAGGCGATGTGCAAGCCGCACGTAAACTGTTCGATGAATTACCCCTGAGAAATGTGGTGACTTGGAACTGCATGATTTCTGGGTACATTAGGAATGGGATGATCCAGCAAGCTCAGGAACTCTTCGACTCAATGCCAAGCAGGAATGTCGTGTCTTGGACAGCGATGTTAAGTGGGTACGCGAGGAACGGAAGGTTAGAAGAAGCTAAAATGTTGTTTGATTCAGTTGGGGATAAGAATTTGGTGTGTTGGAATTCGATGATTTCAGGGTATGTGAGCAATGGGAGAATTGCAGAAGGCAGAGCATTGTTTGACACAATGCCAGCTAGGAACACTACTTCTTGGGCAATCATGATTGAAGGATATTTTCAATATGGAGATGTGATTGAAGCTGAGAAGTTGTTTAACAAAGTACCAGAGAAAAGTGTGTCTGTTTATAATGTCATGTTAGCAGGTTATGCAGAAAGGGGGAATGTTGAAGATTGTTTTCAGTTGTTTGTAAAGATGGGCACCCGCGATATTGCTTCTTGGACTAGTATGATTTCGTGTTTGTTAAGAGCTGGGAAGGTGGTAAAAGCTAGAAGCCTTTTTGATGAAATGCCTGAGAAGGATATAGTGGCTTGGACTGCAATGATGAAGGGTTATTTGGATAATAATCAGATTCAGAAGGCACAGGAACTGTTTGACAAAATGCCCAATCGGGATATTGTTGCCTGGAACTCGATGATTAGCGGCTATGCTCAAAATGGGAATCTGCAAGAGGCTCTTGATCTTTTCAGGAAGATGCCAAAAAGGGATGTAGTGTCATGGAATTTGATTCTCCTTGCATATGTGCAACAAGGCGACTTGAAAACCGCTAACAAATTCTTCGAGGAGATGCCTAGGAAAGACGAAACCTCTTGGAACACCATGATTTCTGGATTCCAAAACGAGGAGGTTCTGTTTTACTATCTCCACATGCTAAGAAATGGACTTAAGCCCAACCAAGGAACCTTCCCCAGCGTAATATCCATGTGCGGGCTTCTTGCTCTGCAGGGCTGTGGCCGCGCTGTTCATGCTAGTGCTATCAAAAGCGGCCTGGAAAATGATATCACGATTCTCAGTTCATTGATTTCCATGTATTCTAGGTGTGGCTTTATAGATGATGCAGCCTGCGTGTTCCACAAGATGAAAAATCGCGATACAGCTGCATGGAACGCCATGATTGTTGCACAAGGATACCACGGCTCTGCTACAGAAGCTCTCAATCTTTTCCATTCAATGCTTCGAGATGGATTTGAACCCGACCACATAACATTCATGGGGCTCTTAGCTGCCTGTGCTCATTCCGGGATGGTTGATAAAGGCCGGGAATATTTCAACTCGATGCAGAAGTCATGGAATGTCACCCCAAAACCCGAGCATTACGCTTGCATGGTCGATCTCCTTGCCCGATCAGGCTCGTTATCAGAAGCCTTCGAGTTTGTTAAACGATTGCCAGCCCACGTCCCAACATATGCTCGGGAAACGTTACTCAGTAGTTGCAGAGTCCATGGCAGCTTCAAGTTAGGTGATTTTGTGGCAAAAGAGTTTCAGACAATTTGCCCTTCTACTGTAGGGATGTCTGTGCTGTTATCAAACACATATGCCTCAAGAGGGATGTGGGGAAGTGTTGCAGAGGTTAGAATCAATCTCAGAAAAAGCCAATTAAGAAAGGAATTGGCTTGTAGTTGGATTGAGGTGAATGGCTGTTTCTCTCAGTTTGTATATAATGATAAATCCCATCCCCAATCTGGGGAAATCTACACTGAGTTAGAGAGCCTTTCTGTCCTCATTGAGAATGTGGACGCAGTTATGTATTGAGTATGCCATTGTCATTATATTTCTGGACTTGTGTTCAAAATACACAATTTACATACGGAATATTCACAATTTATATACTGAATGTTTGCAATTGACATACTGAATGTTTAGTATATAAATTGTGAACATTCAGTATGTAAATAGACACGAGTCCACCTTGTAAGGTGGATCCGGGTCCATGGTATAACTATTGTCAACCTGCATAGCTATCCAAGTTTGAGCTTCTGCTTAGGCTCGCTAGAGGAGAAGCCAAACAGGTTATCTCCAACTTTAAAGCAACTTGTAGGCTCGCTAGAGGAGAAGTCAAACCGGTTATCTCCAACTTTAAAAAAACTTGTAGGCTCGCTAGAGGAGAAGTCAAACCGGTTATCTCCAACTTTAAAGCAACTTGTAGGCTCACTAGAGGAGAAGTCAAACCGACTATCTCCAACTTTAAAGCAACTTATTACAATTTCCTTCGATCGACTAGTTACCAATAATCAACACACTATACTCTACATGTCTAAATGATATTGGTTTGCTCGGTCCATAACAATAGTTCCTTTTTCCAAGTATAAATACTAGTTCTTTGTAATGTAGAGAGATTTCAAATTCATTATTTGACATGCAAACATTGTACTCTAGGCCACCCAGAATAAAATGGAGTTCTATCTTCATCTCCAGTTTATTAATATGATATAAATATTTCCTTTAATATTACATTATTTGATTAGTTGCATATATACTAAAACACTTTGTCAATATATAAGAATATAAAATATTCTTAATCCATCTCAAAATATATAGCATCTCATACAATCACTTTCATTTTAATATATACCATTCCATTATATTATGTCCTCCATTGAAACCTCAATAATGACAAGATAATATATACAAAAAAAAAAATAAAAATAGAGGCCGGATATATCAGATCACATACTAAATTTCCCTTAGATTAAACTAACCGATCCGACAAGGCAGATTATATTATATTCCTTCGAGTGGCTGCATGGCACGCACGCATCACGTGCGTCGCCCTTCAATTCTACGCTTCCGCGCGGCCGCCGCCGCCGCATTTCACGGCAGCGGCGGCGGCGGCGACTGCTTCTCAGCACTGCTACTTTCCGATGACGATTTTTCAGACATCGAGCTCCGCATCGACGTCTGACGGTTCTCGGCGCTCTTCCCGGCCGTACTCCGCTTTATGCACGTGTAGAAATACGTGACGACCCAGAACACCCACGGCGACCCGATCATCACGAACGCCACCGCCAGAAACCATGGCTCCGCCTCGCTCGGGTAGAAAACGTAGATCCCGAGAAACACGCCGCCGGCCGTTACGAATACGCACAATAAACAGGCGATCAACGGGACCCTAATGTCCCCTTGCCGCTCCTCCATATATCTATTCCCCGCTCTGATATGCTCTGATCTTATTCCCTCTAATCTCTTTTCCGTTCAGGAGCGGTTATCCTCGCCGGAAATTCACTCAAACCTTCACATTACAAACAAAAAAAAAAAACAAAAAACAAAAAAAATCAAGAATAAATTCAGATCACAGAAGGTGAAGCATGGAGTTTCTCGGAGTGGTGGAAGGGATTATTGAGGATTGGATGTGATGATGATGATGATTACGTAGTCAAATACATGGATGTTCGACGTATGTTGTACGTAACATTCCATGCATGCAACGTAACGTTGTTGGGAGGGAAAGGTAGAAGCCAACCTAATCTGGTGTTTTTGTTTTGGTGTGGGAATTCTTATTATTAGTATGGTGTCAGGGGGGAGATGAAGAAAATGTAGAGAACACAACAAGAGAAAAACATGCATATCATCATTGGTCCATAGTTGTGATATCGACTCATCATTTCTCGATCTGTGCGTGGGTTTCATCGGGTGCACATATATGTATGGTTTTGGTGTCATGTTTTTTAAGGCACGTAGGATCAAAACACATTTTTATTTTGTTTGCCCACATTATATATATTATTATGTCTACTCTTAGAAACATTTTTAAAGAAATAATCAATATAATTCTTATATATAGTTGTGTTCACTCTCATATGATTTATATGAGTTGTTTTATTTTAATTTGAGTGATTAAGTGTATGTTTAATTGGTTCACATAAGAGAATTGAAATCAGAATAGGAATCAAATACTTAGATAATTGGTTCACATAAGAGAATTGGGCTGGTCCTTGTTGGCTATTCAAGCCCATGTTGTGTTAATTGGCAAATTATTTTGTAGACCCGACTCCATTTTGCAAGGTAGATTCAGATAAAAATACACAATTTATATATTGAGTGTTCACAATTTATATATTGAATCACAACTAAATATTCATTGTTCACAAATTGAATTATAAATAATGTAAATTGTGATCATTTAGTATGTAAAGTCTGTGGTATAACTATTGTACTATTTAAGTATGGGCCAGGTTCCTCAAAAAAAGAAGAATATGGGCCAGGTTGGATCCGAATTATATAATCCGTAGTCCGGATTATGTTGACGTAAAAACCCAACACCACAAAGGCATAATTTCCCTGCCGCCATAACCGGTTTGAGGATTTTTCTTTTCCGGCTTCCTCTGGACTAGTGACGCCGTGACGGCGACGAACGTCTCTGTCTTCTCTCCGATTCTCAGTACCAGTGAATCCGTTACTCCGGAATCTATAGGCAGGCAATTTATGCACTCTTTTTTACTTTAATGTGGAAATTTGTTCGCTAGTTTTCCACTGCTAAATGCAGAGGAAATCACTATGAATTTGTAGTTTTGTTCATGTTATTCTTGGTGCAATGGTGGTGTATAGTGTATGCTGTTATGTTTAACCCCTTCGATTCGAGTATATCTCGACCTTAATCTAAGTTTTGTCCGTATATAATAGCTCAGTATCTCTGTTGAGAGTTGCGGCAATTGTGCAGGCTCTTAATTCGTGTTCTTTGCCCACCTCTCCTTTAGGAAATTGCTGTCAAGATGTCTGGTTTTCACTTTGATGATATTGTCAAGGTCGTTCAAGTGGATGCTGATGGTAAAAAGTATGACAAAGGTATCATCTTTTTAAAGAACTCTACACTATCTTGATACTTGACAGCAATGGCAATCATTATACCATGGCCTTGTGACATAAGTTTCATTTTTAATATACAGAAAGTTTATTTTTAACAGGAAAAATTGTAATTTATGACATTCCATAATATGTCAATTATTAATGTCACTCCTGAATTATTAGTGGTGTAAATGTTGCGGCTCAATTTTTAAAACACTACATATATTGCCCTTCCCGTACTGTACAGGAGGAAAATTGAGGGGCAACATTTACGCCACTCATCATTCAGGAGTGACATTGATAATTGGCATATTATAGAGGGGCGTAAATTACAAATTTCCCTTTTTAATATGTTGAATGTTATTTTTTGAAGTTTTTTTTTTGGGTATTGAAGGTTCATTTGGTACACAAAAAATGAACCTTCAGTATATTAAAAATGAACATTTATCATGGTCCACGCTGCAATGTGGACCAATATGGACCATGATCCCTAGTATAATTTGCCCAGCAATGGGTGCTTGGGGTGATTGCCATAGTGCCATCCTGATATGTGCATGGAATTTCTGTTGACAGATATTAGATTTGGCTATGTTGATAGCTCATTTGCAATTGAACACTCTTATCTTTTTTTTGCTTAAGTTTTTTTTTTTTCTTCTTCCCTTCAGTTTCTCGGCTTGATGCAAAGAGTCAAGATGGTAAGACAGATATAGTGCTAGATATCAACTCGGAGCTATATCCTGTTAAGAAGAATGAGTTGTATAGGATGGTGTTATCACAAACTCTTGCTTTAGATGGTTCAGCTACTGGTAGCAACCCCGAGGTATCCCGCTCTTTTACTTGCTTGCTTGTATATAAGTTCCTTTTTTTTTTTTTTTCTTTTTTCTTTTTTTCAACCTAGTAGGAGTGTTGGTCAAGCATGACTTAGCCATTATTCTGGCTGTGAATTCTTAAAGTTCCTGTTATCCTTAGATTTTAGTATGTTGCATAATGCATAGCCGTTAGTGACTTCTCAAATTTTGACTTTGGAATTCAACCATTCATCTTCCGCAACTTTCACTGACAGTCTAAGTTAGCAATTGAAGCTGTTAAGGTAAATATTGCCTGTTGTGTGGTTTTCTTGATGTCTGAAAATCACCATTATGTCATATACTTATTGAAGCAAGTAATGTTCTTTGAAATGATTGCCTTTCAGATTACTAAACTTTGGTTCACTTAGCATTCAAGCTTTTGGCTTTCTTACAACTTATAAAGTATTAAATAAGTACCTATGTTTGCAGGGCAAGATGAAATCGCTTGCGGACAAATTTGAGTATGTCATGCATGGACTGTTATATAAGGTTGCAGAGGAGTCATCTAAAGTGTATGTACTATATCCCTTTTTCTATTTCATTTCTTTATTCTCTCTTCAGGTTGTTTATAGCAACATAAGGTCACCTTTAAACTGTTGGATATAGTTACTAGGCAGTTTTTCTCTTCATACATGAAAAAAGAAGTTGCCGATAATAGCGGTGTGAAGTATAAACTTGCAATTTTGCCTGTCCACTCCACTGATTGAATCTTTGTCTTTTCTGTCATCTTAGGGTGGCATATATTTCTTTTGGAGGACTTCAACTGAAGCTGAGCAGTGAGCCGCTGAACATGCACAAATTTAAGCTCGATCAAAGGCTGTTTCTTCTTTTGAGGAAAATGTGAATTCTGTTATATGAACTATCATTAGTTTGGCGGCTCTTTTAGAAAAAAAAAAAAACAATTTTACTAGGAAAGAGTCCTTTCTTTTGTAATGGTACATGGTTGAAGAATATTAGGCTGTTAAATGCTAATCTATTTGTACACTTTCCCCGCTATCTTATATATGAGGTTGCCTTTGAACTATGCAAGTTACTGATTTGACATTGATATGAAGATAATTTTACGTTTTCGCAATTGTAATGATAATGAAATGGTCAATAAGTGAGCTAAAACTGGGAAAATTTTATAGGTTCAGAAAAGCAGGAGGCTGGTCTCTATGCTCTACTATCTTGGATGCACCTTTTTCTTCTTCACATGGCAGTTGCTGCAATCATGTGTGCTGGTAATGCACCCGAACTTCCTCTTCATTTCTTTCCACATACTCAACTTCTCGTTTTTAAGCTTACTACTACTGCAGCAGCCTTTCTGAATTTCCATCCTCATTATATTGCATTCCCGCTCTAGCTCCAACACCTTGTTGCCCATCTTTTCCATCTCGGCTCGTACCTCGTCTTCGCTGTTGCTCACCCTCACGGGTTCTTCCTCTTCTTCTTTGTCGAACTTCAACAACCCGTGATCGGAAGTCTGAATTTCCTTGGTGATTGTGTCTCTCAGGTGCAGCTGCCCCGCAAATAGAATCTGCACCACCAACCGCAGTGGCAACCAGGCGCTCTGTGCAGCGTGTTGACAGGCTTCGGGGGACAATTTGTTGCAGTCGAGTACGTTACAGACCTGCTCCCTCTCCCATTGTGTCAGGTGTTTGTGCTTGTCCAAGTAGATTTCAATGGCTCTGTATATTCCATCTGAGTGTCTCTTCGTTTCATCTGATACCGAGGCTGATAACTCTGCAAGTGATGTAAATGTATCCACCTTCAAGTCTATGTCACTGGCAACCTCGGCCAAGAATTCTTCTATGAGTTCTGCAACTTTAATCAATCCAGATTTCTCGGAACTGATGTAATTGTGATAGTAGTTCCTCACTATCCTTTTTACACACTCGGTATCATACTTTTCGTCTTTAGCATATCCCTGATAAGGTATTAGCAGGTCCTTGACGGTTGCCTGGTCAAGCTGTTTCCCGATCCTGAGCTCTAAACCATCTCTGCATTCAGCGCTAGCGTCCAAGGATATTGCAGACTGCAGCATTTCGAAGAGTGATGTGCTTGAAATCAGCCCTTTCTCGCGAGGTAATACTCTCTCCACCGCTTCTATTATTTCTCTCATCGAATTCCTCTTGTATGCTGTGGAATCATCTTCTCCTCCTTTGATGCTATTATGAACCCAATTCTTAGCATATTGACATAATGATGCAGCGATATATTCAGGGTGAACATTGCGTCGGACCATTTCACGCATGATGGGCTCGTAAAGTCTGATAGACAGTATAGTCAAGTCCTCCGATTTCCAATCAAAGAGCCTCCTACTTACATTTGGTCTGTAAGCATTCTCCTCGCCCTCGCTGTCATCCTCGTGTGTCGCCTTCTTCGCTGCAGGTTCTCCAAGAAACAATGGATTATCCAGAGCGTGACTGATAATCGCCTCGGCACAGGCATCAACCAACCTGAGCTCCACCGCTTGGTGAAAAACACTCTCTGCAGATTTGAGGGCTTTGATGGATTTGTTCCAGCTAGAAAGCACATTGTGCTGAAAGTAGACAAGAGCCATCCTGAGAAGATTGTTGGGCCGGTGATCCTCAGTCATCCCGAGGTGGTGAGTGAGGCAGTAAACCTGAACAACGTTCTGCGCCGTGAGGGTGATCTTGAAGCCATGGCAGAACCTCGCCACAAGCTCGAGGGTTTGCGGATCAGTCGGGATCTCCCCCAGCAAATGGGATAGATCATCTTCAGGGTTCTTCCTTAGCAATGCAGCTACCTTTGCAGATTTGTCAGCAAGAAGCTCCTAATATAGTAATATGTTACTCAAAGTTTAGTAAACATAGTAGTACTTGAGGATGCAGCTAATAATATTAAATGATAGGTCAAAAGATCTATTCTATACTTGAGCTAGGTTTTCTTCGAGTAAGAGTAAAATTCTGCGGAATTATCCGTGCAAAATCTTTGGCGGGGATACCAAATGTTGTATATAAACGTAACATACCTTGTTGAATGACAACGGCACTCCACCTATTTGTAGTTGAACATCCAATGATGCATTTTCATTTGGTTTCCTAAACAGAACACCCAAAAACGACAATTACTCATAACAGTCTTCCTAACTTCAACTCAAAAAGATTGTATAGTTTCACTTAAAGATTTCCTAAACAGAACACCAAAAAACAACAATTACTCATAACAAGTCTTCCCAACTTCAACTCAAACAGATTGTATAGTTTCACTTAAAGATTTGATCGATACTACGAATATGCACATTCCATTTTACCTGGATGAGAGTCTTATTATGTCTTTCTTAGTAGCCATCAGATCGATCACATCCACATTGCCTCTGCAACCTCATGCCTGTAATCTATATCTAAGAAACCAAATCTCTTGTAAAAATAATGTAAATATATGAAGACAAAAACATTAAAATATCCAAAAATTTACCAGAAAATTTATGTCTTGTCGATCCTTTAGCTCGGACGTCTGCATTGCATGTTGATTTGCCTTTGTGAAAAAATATTTTAATTTTTTTTAAAGGATTTTTCTATTCCTTGAGGTTTTAGGTAAAGAAGAACTGAAGATTCAAACGCTCAAACCGTAAGAATTGGATTTTTCTGTTATTTAATATTAAAAAAAAAATCTTGACAACTCTCTCTGGAAATTAAAAAATAAAAATAAGAATCCGCTTTGGTTGACGTAATTATTTAATTTAATTACTACTTAAATTACCTCGCCGAGGGAATTAAGACTGCGGATTATAGATAATTAATTGGCTGAGGCAACTGGGGACAGAGGTTAATTAAGAAATGGTCAAATGTACCTCGGATATGTCGAAACATATATACTTTCATTCACGTGAGGTCTGCAGCCGTTGCAGGATAAGGTTTATGTGAAATTCTTATTCTAACTGCTGATAGAGGATTATAAAGAGGTAAATTAATTTAGATTGTATTTGATCGGTTTAAATTGAGAAGGACAATAGACAAAATCTGAAATATTATGATTGCCAAGTCAATTGTTCAACTAACTCAGCTGGTAGGGGTGTGCCTTCGGTTAACCAAACAATTTTAACCAAAATTTTTAAAGCTTTAAATATGAATCGAACCGAATTTTGTATTACTAAATTAATCGAAACGAAATTTTTTTAGTTAAATTTTTAAATAATTAAAATAATACCTATAATTATAAATCCAAATGCTTCAATACCTATGATAATAAATTCATAACTTCAATACAAAATTTAAATCCAAACATCCATAGTCCATACAGATTTCATTTTAGTGATTTTACATTATATATTTATTTATTTATGTATTTAAAATTTCAGTTAACCGATAGTTTCGAACCGAATTAATCATTAACCGAAATTTTACAAAACCTCCAACCATTAGCCGAACTGAAATATTTTGATTAAAAAACGGTTAACTGAAATTCTTTAGCCTGGTAACCAAACTTTTACCGAAGTTTGCATATCCCATCATGAGTTGGCTCAGACACTTTTATTGCTGTTTGACAATGACATGGTGCATAACTGCGTACATTATATGTTAAGATATGAGAGGATTATAGTAATTTTGGATTGTGCATGATTCCCACGCTTGTCATTACTTGGATTCATGGATTGTGATGTGACATTGATGTTCAAAGCACAATATGATGTAGTTCGGGAGGAATTTGTCCAATAAAAATTTGAGAAATAGATTAAAAATGGTAAAAATGGAATGAAATGAACACAAATATTTGAACAAAAATATGTAAACAGTAAACCTATACTTTCTCATCTAGGTATTAACTATTAAGTATCAAGTCCTTAGCACTTATTCTCGGTCAGCTTGTAAGATCTTTATGCTTATTTTCAGTCAAGTGTTAAGTGTTAAGTCTTTGACCAGGTTTTCACCTCCAAAGTTTCATCATTGCAATTCAAATAGCACGACTCCGAAGACCGTCAGATAGCACGCCCAGACAAATTGTATAAAAAGTTTGGATGAAGGGAAAACGTGAATACATTCTCATTTGATTGATAATCACACTATCTCTTTGATCGAACAGATTTTTACTACGTTTGCTTGTACTCCTAATCTTTACAAGAAAGACCTTAGAGTATGATTGTAGGGTTTAAATTGGACTCACTTTAATAAAACTAATTGTCTAAACACCCTTATTATGAACCTAACACTATAGTGCACTTCCAATCTCCATTTCCCCAATATATATCAAAAAAAGAGAGTAGCAATTCTCATACCTGAAGATGTCTCGAAAGAAGTGACCGAGTGAGTAGAACATGCCTCTTGTATTTGAAGGTTAGAGTTTTCGTTCAAATCCGTTGTATAAAGTCTTCCTAATAAGATTTACTCTCCTCTATGTCGTTGACAAATTATTACACAAGAATATTGTTTACTAAATATACACTTTCAAATAATGATGACAAAAATTTCTCTTTATCAAAAAAAATAGAGAGTAGGTGGTATGAATAATGCAGATGATTGCAATCTCATCTATCATATACACACGGGTAAAAATAAAATATACTGGCATGACAGCAACGTTAGACAATTGACAGAATCTTAAGATGGTGAAATCGAACACCCTTAAGACAACTACTTGCATGACAGCAACCTTAGATAATTGACCTTTTGAGTTGAAAATTTCAGATGAAAATCAAATGCCTGATTCCATTCCCACTTGTTTTACAATTCTAGGGGTCAATCAAGAACATCATAGATGAGTAGATGACAGACCACAGTTATCTCTTCTTTTTTTTTTAGATAAAAAAGGAATCTGTGGTCGGGTAATTTCTCATTGCAACTCTAGTTGGCAAAGGACCAGAGAGGTAAATCAGGCTAGGTTGTTATAGTTGTCTAGTTCAAACATAGAAGATCAATAGATCATTCCATTGAAAGTCAAACTTGGAGCCTTGTAATTACCAAACTAACAGCTTGTCCAACTTAGTTAGAGTTGCCCTAGCACAATTATCTCATGAACTAGTGGTCTATCTCTCTATACGTGGGTAACGAGGGAAAGTCACAATCACTATCTGTGAATATACACTGAATAAATCTCACATTGTGATCCTAATTAGTAAATGATCACAAGAAGGTAAACCAAACTAGATTACTCGTAGTTGGCCAGCTTAAACCAAGAAAACTAAAAGTCATTCCACTAGGAGTCGTTAGAGCCTTGTGGTATCAAGCTAACAGTCTGACCAACTTTACTTTACTACAATTATCTCATGAACTAGTGACACGTTTATCTAACCGTGATCTCGACTCAATCTCAAATTCTAATTCGGTTGGCGGGTTTTGTGTACAAAACCTGTGATTATTTATCACATTACACATTCTGTTGTTATTAACGCCAATACCTTCCATTCTCAGTTTCTATCGAAGTTTTGGGATATATGTGCTGTCAATTGGCTTCATTCCATCCCCCATCACTATCACCAAAGACTATCCCACAGTCCACACTATCCTTTCTATTCCCAAACCAGAAACAGAAAAAAACTGTGAATCTCATCACCTCTTGTTGTTCAATGTCGAGTCCCTCGATCCCGCGATGCAAATCCGTTCCCAGCATCCCAGATGCTGCTAAACACTCCCCCTCGAGCTCGGACACGCATGCAGCCTCAGTCAAGACCTCGAAATCGGCCGAGTCCATTGCCTCGGCCCTGCAAAAGATCACAAGAAAGAAATGGAAACCATCTTCTTCTTCTTCCAAGAACTCCAATCTGACAGTGGAGAACCTGAAGGAGTTTGACAGGAGAAATGAGGTTAGAGAGGGGAAGAGAGAGCCTTCCAGCCCTTATTACAGAGGGCTCACAGACCAAAAGATTGGGATTGAGAAACAGAAACTGGCAGAATCAAGTCCCCTCAGGGAATCTTTCTCAGTGGCTATGAGTTCCAGGAGTTTTGTTAAGATTCAGGAGCGGCGAAATACGAGGTTTGTGGCTAAGGAAACATCATTGGCAAGAACACAGGTTAAGAGCAGAAAAACAGGAAATGAACAAGAAATGAAAGAAATTCATGGTCACAATTCTAGTAGGACTGATCTTTACACTTTGTTCAGTAAAGAGAAGCCCATGAGGGAGAAAATATCAGAAACAACACAATCCCAGAGCACAAAAACTCGAAAAGAACAAGGTAAAAAGCAGGAGATTCACCACAGTTCCAGGACAGGCCTTAACGCTTCGATGGGTAAGGAGAAGTCCTTGAGGGAGAGAGTATCAGAACAGCTACCACCGCCAATCACCGCCCCATCATTGCCACAACAGCTGCCCGAGCCATTGCCCGCCTCACGCCCATCACTGCCATCTCCACCACCAACGCCACTCGTGCAGGCACCTGAGCAAGAAAAAGAATTATCTCCACCTCCAAATCAGGAAAAATCCATTGCAGAAGTGGACGAAACAGTTGCAGAGGAAAACGAAATTAAGTTCATCTGGGCAGACAAGCACAGACCACAAGCTCTGAAAGATTTCCTGTGCAACAGAGATATGGCACTTGAGCTACAAGCCTTGGTACTTCCCGAGATCATCATCACCATGACAAATCGAGGATCCTGTCCCTCTTTTAATGGATCCAAACCTTTTTTTTTGTTGTTGTTGCAGGCAAAAAACCATTGTGATAAGCATTTCATATTTGAAGGGCCACCCGGAGTGGGAAAGAGAACGATGATTTTTGCACTGCTTCACGAAGTTTTTGGCCCGGATAAAGTACAGGTATGACTTTCATCATATTCATATACAAGCAATTGAATAAAATATACGTTTTCTGTCACAGAAAAGAGAAAAAACATTCTAATTTGTGTTCACAGGCTAGAGAGGAATGCCAGGTATTGTCTTTAAAGGTATGCTCCAATCTTTTCTATGTATTTTCAGATACTTTTCTAGATACAATTCTGATATTCCCTCGTATGCATCATAGGGCGAATCAGTGCCAAGCATCCAAGTAAACGTAAAGGTATCAATGAGGCACATTGAGATCAATCTCTCTGAAACTAAAGGCTATGAGCAGCATGTCATTGTTGAACTTATCAGAGGGAAAACTAACAAGCTCTCCGGTATACCATTCCCACGCAATCAAGCAGACTACAAAGGTATTACTGGGAGAATATTGGAATTGAAAGCGAGTAAATTGGTAATAATAACTAACATACCTCGAATCTTTGATTTTATGCAGCAATCATAATCTGCGAGGCAGAAAAGCTATCAACAGATTCGCTGCTTTATATCAAATGGATATTGGAGAAGTATAAAGGCAGTTATAAAGTGTTCTTTTGTTGCAGTGATGCATCAAAACTCCAGCCTATAAAGTCGACTTGCAAAGTTGTTCAACTCCGCTCACCTTCAAACGAAGAGGTTGGAACTTCGTACTCATGGATACAGAGCTCAGATCTCCCGCCCCATTTGTTTTCTTAGCTCAAACAGATTTTTTTCTGCTGCAGATTATCAATGTTTTGGAATTCATAGCTAAACAGGAAGGAGTCGAGCTTCCACGCCCACTAGCAGAAAAATTTGCCAACAGTGCAAAAAGAAATTTAAGACAGGCCATACGATCATTCGAAGCAACCTGGCACCACAAGTAAGAAATTCATGCTCAGATCTACATAGAATTTTTCCCGTTACCCACAATATATAATGTAACACACCATATTCAGTTCTTTGCTGAAGGAAGATCAAGAAATCATGAATGGGTGGGAGGACGATATTGCAAAGATTGCCAGAAATATAATTGAAGAGCAAAGCCCAAGACAGTGAGTTTCAACTGTAAAGCTCGAAACGTTAAAAGCAATTTTCTAAAGATTCTAACATCAGAACTCGTGTTTCTTACAGGCTTTATGAAATCCGCAGGAAACTTCAGAATCTGATAGAGCACAACGTTTCTGCAGAGTTCATTTTTTATGTATGAGAGCTGATTTCTTCGTATGCAACCAAAGTATTGAAAATTCACTGAATAATCTTCTTCAATATGCAGACTCTGGGAGAAGAGCTAAAGAAGAACTTGGACAAGCAGTTACAGAATGACATAGACAATCTACAGCAGAAATACAAAGTAAACTGTCAATTTTGTCTTCTTTTAAGTCTTTTTTAAATATCTCGAAATCACAGTAACCTAACCTTCTCTTCTTTCCCCAGAGCCAGTTGAACGGTGAGGAATCGGGTAACATACATAATGATCCATTACGACAGACTGTGCAGCAGTTTATGAAGATTGAAGGTGAGAGAATTGAAGTATTTTCCATACCGTATTAGACTCAACGATCATTGAGTCAATCATCCATGTTTATCGTATGATTCGTCTTCTCTTTCTTTCTCCAATGCAGAATTCATAGCAAAGTTCATGAGCTGGTACAAGACTAATGTAGTGAAGAAAGGGAAGCGCTGACACGCCCCGTTCAGACCTGAAAATAATAAGTACTTATACTATGATATATTTCTTTTGAAGCAATGCAGGACTAAGCAATAAGTGTCAAACTTGGTTCAATGCTGGAATGTTTCAGCAGCAGAATAAGAACCGAGTTAATAAATCAAACTCACTTTTCATGTCTGTGTGAAATTTGTCATGCAGTTGGATGTAAAAACATCGAATAATAGCACTGTAAAATACTTTCACTAGCTTATAGCTACCTCTGTCTTAGACATACAGGTTTTCACAATAGAAAAACAATGACTTGTGAAACATAGTTTCAAAGATTAAATACAGTAATGTATATAAGCTTGTTGAAAACTTCAATCATAGAATAAAACACTGATCCACAAAATGTGGTATTAGCTAGGATAGATCACAAACTAGGCATGAAAGTATCTTCCGAACAAAGGTTTTGGATCTCCGGTGATGTTCTTGATGATGATCAGGTGGATCCGGTTTTGCAGGACAGATAATAATATGGGATTCATCAGCCCCAGCTTCGATGGCTTTGTGGCACTCTTGAGTGAATTTCTGAAACGCTCCTCCAACATAATCAGCAGCCTCGAAAACCTTCATGTTCTCCACTAATTTGTGGGGAAAGACGTCATCTCTGGAGTGGTCTCCGTTCAACACAGCGCCCAGTTGAACTAATTCTGCTTGGAATTCACTCAGACCTGCCTCTTCATTTGGCCCAGTGTCTCGTAATCTCACTGGCTCGGGTAATATAACTGGAAAAGTGGCAAAAGTCACATAACCAATGCTAAAAAGTTCACATTGTAAATACATCATAGTCAATGTTAACACAAGAGTACCTGGACAATCAGTTCTCGGGCTACTCCTATTCAGGACAACTTCAAAAGTACCAGCCCACGCGTCTCTTTTTGTCAAGAATTCTCCCAGATTGAAAACCTTCTTGACAGTAGCCGGGATTGATGAATGTTCAAATTCTGATGTCGGATATGGCCCTGTCGGCCCATGTAACACTGCATTTTCCATTATGATTAGTACATATTTATCAGAAATTTTACAATGTCATATGAACTATTAGACGTACCAGTCCCTGGTTCAATCCAAGGAGATATCAAGATGGCAGGAACCCTAATTCCAAGCCTATCAAACTTGAACCTATACGGTTCAGGGCCTACATTGTCATCAGGGCTTGGAACTCCAATCACAGGTGGTGGCACATGATCATAGAAACCACCATGTTCATCATAGATTATCACGAACAATATTTCGTTCCATTGAGGGCTCGATCTCAAGGCTTCGTATACTTCCTTCACAAATCTCTGGCCCTCAGAGATATCATGGGAAGGATGGTCATCATTTCCCGGCAACAATTTTGTTTCGAAATAACGTTGCTCAATCACTACGTAGTTTGGTAGCTTTCCTTTCTCGCAGTGATGCTTGAAATGCAGATCAAACTGATGAAAATTCCTTATGTACTTCAATTTCCTTAGGTTCCTATCAAAGTTATTCTAAAAGTCACAGAAGGATAAAAAGATTCATAGAAGCTACAATTCCACATCTTAAGATTTTATACAAATTTCTAAAGATTGTGAAATTTACTTACCTGTAGAAAAGTGTAGTAGGAGGGTACTGATAATAAATCCCGAAACTACAGCCATTCTCTTCCAATGACTCGAAAATGGTCTTCTGAGGGTACCCCTCAATCAACATTTTTGTGTCATTAGCTGTGGCGCCATAGGATGTTGCAGAGTGAATAAACAGCCTGTTTGGTTGTGTCAATGTAGGAATTGACGAAAACCATCTATCACAAACAGCAAATTCTTTCACCAACTCTCTATAAACCGGAATGGCATCTGGTTTGAACCCATTCATCACAATCTCAGACAGCCCTTCCTTTATAGTCTCAGCCTGCTGAGCAAAGCCTTCCATGGTGGGAAGAACATTTTGGGCTGCAGAATCCTCACTCCACAGCATACCAAAGATTTGCTCATGCGTGGCTTCAAACGAGTGGCCAGGGTCTGGTTCAACATAACCAGATTGATCACTGAAGTACACACGTTTCGAGCTCGAATCAGAGGCAGACAAAGGGTTTGATTCATTTCCAGTGACACCATCAATTTCTGGTTGAAGGGACTTCATCCATCCTAGCATGTGATCAAATGATCTGTTTTCTTGAACCAAAACCACAATGGTTCTAATGGGATACTGGGTTGCACCTGCAGCCATTGATGGTGATCAAAACTCAATTCTGAATTGATCTTTCTCTGGTCTCCTTCTATATATAGTACAGGAAGTTGGCTTTGTTGACTGAATAAAAGGAAGGTTATTAACTGCTCCAACTTTAGTAATTTTTTTTTCCTTATATTGTTCTATCTCTGTCCTACTAAGATCTGACAGCTCACTGTCCTACTAAGATCTGACAGCTCACAAACAGATGTCAACATTGAAAGAAGAGAATTGCAAATAAACCTACTCCACCACAGCACACACCCACTGCAATAATAAGGAAACTCTGTCCTGCTTCACTGTCTTATGTTAAACAGGTTCTCTTTTCATATGCTTAATTAAACAATTTTTTCCCCAAACTGAACTGTGTTGCTCAGTTGGTTCCGGGTAATAGATCATGGACAAGACACGGGATCGAGTCCTGCGGCCACAACTTGGAAATTAGATTTAATGTGGGCACCAGGTCCCATTTCTCCTATCTAATGGGCCGCTAAGTCAACCCTTAACTATCTTGTCGGGCAATTAACAATTTTTTCCCCAAATTGAACTATGTTGCTCAGTTGGTTCCCGGTAATAGATTGTAGGCAGGACACAAGATCGAGTCCTGCAACAACAACGTGGAAATTAGACTTAATGTGAGCACCAGGCCTGTTTCTCTTATCTAATGAGCTGCTGAGTCAGTGGGCAATTAAACAATTTTCCCCCAAACTGAACTTTCAGATCAAGATTGTTACAAAAAAGTGGAATATTTTTGGATTACAGTTAGCAAATTAAACACAAACATGGAACTTCAATTGCAAAGTTCTTGCCTTTTTTTTACCACCATGCTCAGACCTGTGAAAATTCTTGTTTCTCTTCTGCTAGCTGCAATTCATCACAATCATCAAAGGTGATCTCTTTGCTACTATGATCTCTTCACAATAGTCATTTTGTCTCTGAACTTCAGAACTAGTTTGCTTCAATCTGTGTTGTTCCGAGCGGTGGGAGCTGGAGGACGCGCCGCAGGCGGCGGCGGCGGCGGATCAAGCGATACATTTGCACGACAAATAGGGCAACTAGGCTTAGATTTCAGCCACGTGTCGATGCAATGGAGGTGAAAAGCATGGCTACAATTATTCAACAACCTAAGGCTCTCACCTTCCAGAAACTCTCCCAAGCAAACAGAACACTCACTGCCTTCCACATCTCCGACGCCTTTCCTGTACTTAAAAACCTTAAAATTCTTAACCGCCACCGCCGAAGAAGCCACGCGCCGCTGATCTCGCGGCGGCGCGTCGCCGCGATTCGCTTCCACGTCGGCGCTGCTCGCGGTTCTCAATCTTCTCCGGCAGTACTTCGTGAAGACGGTGTAGAAGGTGACTACGAGGAGAGTAGTTGCGAGAATGACGATGATGGTGATGATGAGAGGGGAGAAATTGGGGCCGGAATCGTCGCCGGAAATTTCATCCGGCGACGGCGGAGGAAGGATGTTGATGCACCATTGAAGACAGCTGCTGGTGCAGACTCTCTCTGGACAATCTCCATAGCTATCAATTGCTGAAGTTAACCTCCGGCCAGAAACCATATCCAAAGCTTAACAACAATCCTTCTGTGGAACTGTGGAGGAGAAGCAGAGAGAGAGAGAGAGAGAGAGAGAGTGGAGAAGAAGGAGTAGTTGAGGTGTCCTTTTTAAGAAAACTTTGGTGAGGTGGCAATAAATCATTAGGGAGTGTATTTTTTTAAATAATTATTTTTTAAAAAAGATAAATGACAATTTTCTCCTATAAATTATAGGAATTTAACATATTTTCCTCTCAATTATTAGTGCATTCATTTTTTTTTTCTTCCGTCAATAATCTTCAAGTGACTATTTCTATCAAAACTTATTAACTATTTATGATAGACATCTAAAATCTTAAACTTTCATAATTTTTCCTAAGAAATACTCTGTATCATTTAAATTTATTAATGTTATTATTCTTTTAACTCAAACATAAAACATAGAAGTGGTAATTCTTTGTAATTCTTATAAAGGACATGCAATTAGAATTCAGAAACGAAAAATGAGAGAAATTGGGGTCTTTGGTAAATAGCGGTTAACTGATTGAGTTAGTAGGTTTGATAGCATTAGCTGATTGTAGAAAAATGTTTGGTAAATTAGCTGTTAGTTGATAGCTGATTACATACAAAATAACTTTCTCAAAAAGTTGATCGAAAAAATAGCTTTTTGAATTTTAGCATTTTGGAGCAATAAGTTGTTACAAAAAATAATTAATTAATAAAAACTTATATTGATTGTTTAACCAAGCCAAACATCTAATAGTAGTCAAATAAGTCAAAATTGAGCTAACTATGTTACTAAACAAGACAAATTATCTTATTTAGTTTGTGCATTTAGATTAAACGAACGGTAATATTGAAAGATTTAACAAGTTACGTCAGTAGTAAAAAAAAAAAAAAAGTAAAATAACTACTACAAGGACAATTGAGGGTAAAAAATGGATGCCCGCACCAACAATTGAAGGGAAAATAAGCTATATCATTATAGTTGAGGGAGAAATGTATTACTTTTTTAATGTTTGAATCTAAATATGATTCATTAGTTGTTTAATATAATCTTACTTTATCCTCACGCAATTTTTAGTGCACTCTTGAAAAGTATAAACTACAAAAACATTAATTTGTCTTTCCTCTTTCCATATTGCAACACAAAAGACAAAACCTTTACTCTCATTCTCTATTCTTTCCATTAATATGCATTATTAATTTGATTGTGTTTGGCCACTAACATATAGCATTGTTTGTTTTATTGGGTCAACCTCTTATAAATCTTTAAATTGTGTCATTGTGAACTTTAAATATGTAGGTAAAACGTAATAAAAAGTAACTCAAGAGAAAAAAGTGTATTTCAATAATAATAATAACGTGCATCTTCTGTTCTTTTATAAAATAAAACACAATTAACACAAATTATGGCACATTATTGTTAATTACCAATGTCTTATTAAATATAGTTAATGTTTGTCAAAGTCCATACTAAGCGTATCTTCATCCCCAAGCTCTGAGAATGGATGCAGACAAGTATAAAGGACTTGACACTTGTGATCTAGTGTCTAGCTAAGGATCAATAAAGAAAACATGATAATTAAAAAGGTCGAGAAATATGACTTGACCCTTAGCTCCTGTGAGAGATTAGGAATAAGGACTTGACACTTGGAATTTGACCAATGACAATGACGAAAAATAGTCCAATTTAGTCCACGTGCAATATAAGACACTATACAACGGGCTCAATAAAAAATATGACAATAATTAAACTTATGACTCTCTTATACAAGAATCATAATCTACCCACTCAGATATTCATTTCGTGACATATAATAAGTATCTTTCATGGTACTATTCGGAGGAATTGATGAAAAGCTGCATGTGTGGACTGCATCATTCAACAAGTGATCAGCCATCACGGCACTTCCATTAAACAACAAAAGAAAAAATTCTACGTAGTTGACCCACCCATGAAAATGACTTATTATGAACAATTCTCTCAGCAAGTATTTCTCAATGGCAATGCAATGACACCCACCTATAATATTCGAGTTTACAATAAATTCAGGTATTATATATAAAATTTAACTCAAATTCATTAAAATTTAAAATTTTAACCAAAACCTAAACTAGAATCTCATTTATATTGAGTGTGGATAATGCTAATTCATATGATGTACTAGTAAGACTTAAAAAGAAAAATATTGAAATATGTTAAATGGATTTGGAAAAGGTACGAGTAATGTTTTGGGTGATGATTTAGATGGCTAATTGGCTATATACATTTTATTTGTATCTTTTTGTTGATTGGCTGTGCATAAAGGAAGTTTTGGGCATATATACTATTTGACGTGGTAGATTTTGTCGTTGCAAAGGTACATTATTATTTTGGTTCCATTAGGCGGCGAGAATGAAATTGAAATGTGTGGTATAAAATAAGATTACTAGCTAACCAAAGTCATCAACGTGTAAACGATTGTCAAGTTCATTATAATTTCTCATTCTAAATTCAATAATTATACCATAGACTCGGAGAGCTTATAAGGTGGACCCGTGCCCATTTACATACTGAATGTTCACAATTTGAATTGTAAATATTTAAATATAAATTGTGAACATTCGCATATAAATTGTGATATTCAGTATGTAAATTGCGTACTTTGAACCCGGGTCCACATAATAATTTGCATTCTAATGTTATAAGGGCCTTACTCAAAGCGCATCTTTTAGAGCAGTTGCAATCCGTTGTTATTTTATACAAAGGTTCTCATTTGAACCCACCTCTACATACGTGTGTGTGTAATGACGAAAGAAATTTGTAATCATTATCTGAGAATATACATAGGATAAACCCTATTAGTGTGTAGTGTAATATCTCTCAAATTGCACATAAAAGATAGCTCGTACTAAAAAAAATAATTTGTGTGACGGACTTGACCATATAAATTATATTTTGATACTTCTTTTGACTAAAATTATATTTTTGATAATGTATTTAGCATTAATCATAACTTAGCTTGTTGAATTGGGGCACACTAAAAAATGCCCAACTACTACATATATACTCAAGGCCCAATAAAGAGTGGTGGCCCAAACCATTTTTCTATGGTCCACGGCTACAAGTATATGGATCATTTTTTTTTTTTTGAATACTACTGACTCTATTACAATGCAGTATCTGTTCATAACTACTTTCTCAACCTATTGAAGCATAAGAGTCAGTATTGATTCCACTGAGGCTCAAACCCACCACCTCCCGTATAAAGGGAAGGGTTTGATGCCACTGGACTACAAGATCCTTGGCAAGTATATGGATCATAAATAAAATGTACATTTTAAATATTATTAAATGTATATTACTTAATTATATAATGAATGTACATGCATTATTTGATAGTGTATAAAATGATATACCTTCAATACTTTCAAATAATGTACTTTCAAAATATAAATGATGTACTTTTAGTATATTAAAAATATATTTTTTTATTTATGGTCTGTATGAATCATAGTCCATTTATGCAATATTTTACTCTATGTGAATACAAATCATAATTTAAAAAGAACCGTAATAAAAGATTCTATTTAAACATTAAGGTTTAATATTACAAAACAAATATGGAATAATATATTATATTACACCTAGAAATTTAGAGCATATTCTATTTAAACATTTAAACTTATGCAACATAACTTCCACTTACGCTACTACGAGAACGAGGTTAGGTACGAAAACAATAAACAATATGGTAGTGTCTCCATTTGTGTTTGTGTAGGAATAGGTCTTAGGTTATGTCCTAGGTTAATATACTGTAGAGTTCTAGTTGGAGTAATGATATGACTAAGCTAATAGACATATGTTTTTTTTTCCTATAAATAGGGACTTACATTGTCTTATGATCTTGTATTCAGTTTACGAATTGCTCTTGTAATTAGAAAGTCTAGTTTCATCAATATATTTTATACATATTTCAACTTATAAGGCTACACTCGTCTTTGAAAGGGGATGGAATTGCAATTATATGTGACATCGTGCCTTTATTGCAAGCTATTTAAATGTATTTTTGTTACACAACAACAACCAATAAAAGACAAGGTGAGTGTCCAAATTAAAATTATGTTAAAGGTATTATTATTGTTATTATTATTATTATTATTATTATTATTATTATTTGAAAGTGAATTGAAATTAGAAGAAGGTAGAAAATAGTATATCTTAATCACAATCCTATTAGGACTAGTCGGGGGATACTTACTTACTTCCCGCCATAATGTATACTATTTAAAAGCAGGAATTCCATACATACTCTAGCTGACTTCTCTCACACTATCGAATTGTTTAACAGTTTCTTAGATTTCTCTGTTTCCAAATTCCAATCATGGTGGTCACGATGAAAAGAAAGTATTCATCGCCAGTTCTAGAGACGAATAGTTAGCCAAAAAGTTAATAAAACGATGAAAAGTGTAACACAATGATAACTTATGAGAATTTTTGAAAATTTGTATTATGTATGTGAATTTATTATAAATGCTTGTAGCATCCATTGTTATTTTTATATAATATAAAAGAAAAGTATTTTTTATTTAAAAGAATTAATAAATGGATAAGATTAAAATAAATAAACAATATGAAACAATATATTAAAACATTTCATCTTTAATATATTTCATAACATATTTTAGAATACATAAAAATTAACTAGAAATTATGATAAAATATTTGTTATTTATATAAGTTTGCACAATTTATATACTAATAAAACAAAATTACTTAATAGAAAATTAATTTATAATTTATTACATCATGTGTCTGCCGTTAATAAATTAGGCACATGTAATTAACATATTATATGTATGCAGTTATGCATACGTCTTCAATTTATTTATGGGCACATAATATATTAATTGAATTTTATGAATGGAATATTTTGTTTTATGTGCGGGTAATATAATTGAGCAATTATTCGCTCGAATTCAGTAACATAAAGAAAACATAATCGATTCAATCCGTTTTATCAATTGAAGTATATAATATTCATTATCATAATTTATATAATTGTATATGAATCTAAATATTCCTAAAATATTATAACAAATTCATTGAAAATAATATGTTAATCCCAATCCTATTAGTATAGGAATATGTGGGGGAAAGTAAGTGTACTAGCCGACGTAGTCGATACTATTTAAAAGCGCCCACTTCTTGTTTCATAGTTCCTTTCTCTGTTTCCAGGATACTACTTAAAAGCGTACTATAGCCCACTTCTTGTTTCATTTTCTTGGATTTCTCTGTTTAATAGTTTCTTGGATTTCTCTGTTTCTAAATTCCAATAATGGCGGTGACGATGAAAAGAAAGGGTTCACCATCAAAGCCCAGTACTAAGGTTTCTCTCAAAACTCGAGAGGTTCGAGAGGATAAGGATTTGGCCGAGCGGAGCACAACGAAAATGGTCGCGGACGTGTTCTACATACCCAAAAACAATCCGGCGAAGCCTCTCGGAGAAGACTCGCACTTTATCTTTTCGGAGGCGCAGACCATCGGCGTGGCTGACGGCGTCGGCGGCTGGGCTAAGAAAGGCATCGACGCGGGAGCCTACGCTAGAGAGCTGATGTATAACGCCATCCAATCCGTCCGTTATCAGAGATGGACAGTTGGCAGTGTGGACCCCATGACAGTCCTCGACGAAGCCTACGTGGACACGGACGTAGAAGGCTCATCCACGGCGTGTATCTTGACGTTAGTTGACGACACCGTGATCGCCGTTAACGTCGGGGACAGCGGCTTCTGTGTCCTACGTGGCGGCCGAACCGTCTTCCACTCCCCGCCTCAGCAGTCCCGGTTCAACTGCCCGGTTCAGCTCGGGAAAACGAGCGACGACCCGGTCGCCGCCAAGAAATTCGAGGTGAAGGTGAAGCCGGGAGATATCATTGTAATGGCGACTGATGGATTGTTCGACAACGTTTATGAACACGAGCTTTTAGATTTGGTTTTTGGAGCCGACGACAAGAAGAAGCCGATGAAGAAGCCGCCGATGAATTTGGCGAGGAAGATTGCGCGCTACGCGCTTAAGAATGCCCTGAACAAAGACTTCCTTTCTCCATTCTCGGGGGAGTCTAGGATTGCCGGAATCAACGAGCATGCTATGGGAGGCAAGTACGATGATATAACAGTGATAGTTGCTTATATTCAATAAACATTATCGTTTTTTTCTGATACGTTTTCATCACCACGAAGTTTAACTTGTATGTATGTATTAAATCTGATTTTCACGAAGTTTAACTTGTATATATGTATTGAATCTAATTTTTGAAAAGTATACAATTGAATAGAATGTTTCATCAATTCAAACGGTGGTGTGAAACGTTTATGTTTAGGGTTTAGGGTTTAGGATTTAGGGTTTAACGTTTATGTTTATTATGGTTATGTTTATGTTTAGGGTTTAGGGTTTAGATGTTTCATCAATTCAAATAACGTTTATGTTTAGGTTTTAGGGTTTATTTTTACCTTTATGTTTAGGGTTTAGGGTTTAGACGATGTTTTATCTTCTTCTTTTTTTTTCTTTTTTAATTTTAATGTTAGGGTTTGTAACAGTTAGGGTCTAGGGTTAGGGTATGTAGGGTTTTTATTTTTACATGAAAAATTAAAAGGCTTGTACTGAATAAACTCAATAGGCCAGATAAGATTTTGTTGGGTTTCAAATGAAATACAATTGTAATTAAACATAATGATAATAAAACGACGAAAAGTGTAACGTAATGATAATTTAAGAGCAAAAAGTGAACACAACTAACACGAATTCTACAATTATATACGTACCATTTCTACAATTACCATATACCTTAGAGTCACAAGTGCAGTTTTTCCCTATTAAAATTCAGTGTTGGGTTACAAGTAGTAACAACTAACAATGCTTCAATTGAATGTCTTGATACTTAATGGAGTGTGAGTTGGGTTACAAGTAGTAACAATGCTTCAATTGAATGTCTTGATCTTTAATGGATTGTTGAATCAATATATCTAGCACGATAGAAGTATATTTTCACGATGTTTTCTCTATAAATGAGAGCTCCTATTGTCAAACTCTTTTGTCAGTCGATTCCTATGAATAAATGCATGCATTGTTTTCTATTTTCATCCTCCATCCATTTTTGCTGTCAATTATATTACCCGTCATTTCGGGCACGGTCAAGTTGTTATTCCTTTTGGAGCATCTTGTCATCAGAGCGTGACGCTAACTGTTACACAAATATAATAAAATAAAGTTACGCATTCGCTATAATTTCGGCAAGTCTCGTGTACGGCAGCGATGACATTGATGACGGCAAGAAGGGCTTTTGGTCCCAAATTAATCCGCCATTCTAAAGAACATGGCCGGAATGGCAGCATTAGCTAGTGCACATTTCTCTGACTGTTTCTTCTAACATTGGATGTGGCTTTTTGGATCACCTTCTTCTGCAGAAATACAATCACGATACAGTTAAAAAATCACATATTATTGAATATAATTGCCAAATCAAATAATATAATTATTACAATGTAAAAAAAAAAAAAAATTGAGGTAGTTTTATCAATAAGTTAAAAAAAAAAACCAATAAATTTATTGGGTATGGATAAATCGCACGCATTTTTTTTAGTGTGCTTTATATAATTATATTGATAAAACTTATGGTCAAATAAAAAATAAAAAGGTTTAGATAAGAGACATGGTGGGACCTTGGATTTAAGCATAGATTAGAGGAAGCGTTAATAGCTTTAATTGCGTCCGTAGACGAAGCTTGATTGATCAATGGTGACATCACTCTCGAGATAACAAAGAAATTTGTAGATTAATTACTCCTCAATCCACAAATTTTACTCACATTATTTTGTTGTTTTTTTAATGACGAATTGAAGGAAACCCGTAACTTATTACTTGTGAGTGGGGATGAAGTAAATTTTATTTTATGTAATAATTCAATTCGTAAATCACACCAGAGAAATAAATAATATTAAAAAATATTATTTGCAATGGATTTAATCTAGAGAGTGTTAAACAATAATTAAATTCGTAATATTTTGATATAAAAATCATATTTTATTCACTCGATCACCCTTTTGAGTACATAAATTATATTAAAACAATATAATGAGATAAAAGTGATAATTTTGTTATTCCAACCTTGATCGGTCCGACTAATTTAATGTTTTGTACACAATTTTTAAATATCCGTTCCTTCTAAGTAGTAAAATATTCAAAAAAAAAATGTAAAAAGGGGATGCATGATTGCATGTGGGGTGATTGGTAAATAAAATAAAATATATAGCAATATGATAAAGGCACGTGAAGGTAGAGTCTAGGAGCTATCTTATAGGAGAGTATATATATTATATACTAGAATTATTATATTGCTCAAGATAGCCAGGAAGTTGACTTGATATTAACTACAATCTTTTAAGTTCAACCCTAGTGAAAATTGTTTATTACCCTTTTTAAATTTGAGTTGATCTGTTATGAGTAATTTAGGATATTTACCTTTTTGTGATCTTTTACCAGTTAGAATTACAAGACGGGTTTTACTTAACTAATATGTATATTCAGATAATGGAGGTAGACTTTTCGTAAATTAAATAATTATTATATTGGAAACAAGTTGTTTTTTGGTCCTCAATTAGTGAATTATGTGCAATAGCCAATAATGTGAGTCGATAACATATATATTTGTCCTTGGAAAGTTGCAACTGTCCTCCATTTTTTTGGTGGAAGTCAGCTAATCAAAGTTCAATTTGTTGAAGGGTTTCTCAGGTTCATGAATGTCCAACATACATAATAATAATGCCCTTAGACGATATCATTCATAAAGAGTTCTTGGTCTCTTTCTTTTGTTATTTTGTTCATTTTCAACATTTTTCTTATGTTGTTTTTGTTGCATGCAAAATAAAAGGGCAAGGGCAAGGGCATTTAATATATATATATATATATATATATTCTAGCATGGAATTTATGAAATTATTATTATTAGAGAAATTTTAAGGTGCGGTGTAGGTCGGCACCGATATTTTTTGCATTCGGCACAAGAAGATGCGAGTGTTTGGTGAATAGGTTACATATTTTAGAAAACTTCATGAGTATTTGGTCCGGCCCCTTTTATTTGAAGGTGCAGTGTATACTATTCCATGTTGATAATTTGTAACCGCATTGTTGTAATCTATGTTGGGTGAAAATTTTCAAGGATTAATATAATGTTTTTTTTTTTTAATGCAACTTAGGTTGTATTGTTGTAATCACTATGCAGTATTTGAATTTTTTTAAAAAAATTATGTTGATGAAGATATGGAGTAAAATTTTCTATTCTTAAGAAATATGGAGTTTTGGCTTTGTTACAAGAAGTTATATAACTATAGTAATTACTAGCATGCATGATGTTGTACTACTAGAAATGAAAATTTAGAGAATTATATGACATCAGTCACTATTCAAATATATGCTCTTTATCTGGGGGAAAAGGTCAATATATAAATAGTTCTTAGAGAGTCAAACTTAGAATCTTATTAGAGTTATCAAACCAACTGTATTATATTGTTCCATAAATTTAGCAATGGGTGCCCCTTGACGTCATTTCCTTATTTGCACTGAATTAGTAACCAAGTTAAGATAGTTTTGTGATTTTAAGATTATAATACTATATTGTGTGACGTTGTCGAAATTTCTTAGGCAAATTATGGACATAATTATTTTAAATTAAGATTTACTTGGAACTAAATCTCGACCTTTTTATGGACATGCATCTCTTTGTTGGCAAATGGCATCTTGCATGCAGTTTAAGCACGCTAAGAATAATTCTAATTTATTAGCAACATTAAAATATGTATGGCTCCTATTGATTTTAATTTTTTATTTGTAATTGTTATTATTGTTGTGGATGTTGGGTAGAAATCTAGAGGCCAAGACAACATTTTTACCAACAATCTAGTCTAGTCCATGCGCATTGATCCATCACTAATGCTCTGAATAATATTGTTTAGCCCAATCTCTTATTTATACTTGTACGGTGTTATAGACTTATAGTCAGTGTAACGTTTGATATTGGACTCACCCCTTCAAGCCCCAGCTCAACTCGGCTTGAATAATTTATGATATATGCATGGATAATTATCATCATCATCATCATCAAATGGTGTGTTGATGACATGTTACATACTCCATCCCACATGCATGCATGACTGCATGAGCCCATATATAGAATGATGATGAGCACATCAACTTAACCCTCTCGTACTTAACCTCTCATTGTTGCTTTCTTTCACTCTTAGATCTCCTAATAACATTATTATATCATAATCATAAATAAACAATAAATTAAATTACACCATTCATAACTCTTGATGACTTATGAAACCATATTTTATTTTGATTATTATATTATATTATACTATATTATATTATATTATTTTTTGAATGACAATGAAAACCAATTACTACTTGATAGCGTATACATGGTGAACTCTATTTGTGATTCTAGCCCCTAGAGGGTCACCTGTGACTACTGTAAGTTAAGCAGTTTTAACCAATGTTCTTTGGCTATCTGATTGTCATATTCTATTTGAAACTAAGTGTAAATTAATCATTTAACCACATCCGTACAGTAAGGCACAACGCCACGTTTCAAATAAGCATGGGTTGAACTCGGCCAACCTGACCGACGCCTAACAGATCACAAAAAAAATTTGCTTATAGCTAATCAACTCAAATCAAGAAAATCAATAAGCGGCCGGAGTCGAACTTGTAAATATTATTTTAATTTTAATATTTATGCTCTTATGGTTGTGGGAAATCATGGCTGCCATTCTCTCTTTCATCTCTCTCTCCCTTTTCTCTCCACTCAGATTCTCTTTAGTTTTCTATTCGCTCTAGGGTTTGAATTCTGTGTTCTTCCCCCTTCTTTAATATATATATATATATATTCACATTACAATATATATAATTATAATCATATAATATACTTTGAAAACATTATATTAATTGTCATCTTTATTTTATTTTATTGGTGATTAATAAATATAAATATATCATACTTTATTTTAACTTCATTTTCTATTTACTATTTCTACTTTTGTTGTTGTTGAAGCTCAGCTACTTTTGGTGTTCTGTATATGGCTGCTTCAAATCTCCATGGCCGGCGGGATTCCGAAAACGAGACTAATCTGAACCGATTTTCCGGCGAGGCTAGTGCCGCCGGCGACGGCGTGGCGCGTAGGCCGAGGGGGAGGCCGCCGGGGTCGAAGAACAAGCCGAAGCCGCCGGTGATCATTGCGCGGGAAAGCGCGAATGCTCTGCGGGCGCATATTTTTGAAATCGGCGGCGGTTGCGACGTGTTTGAGGCGGTGGCGAGTTATGCTCGGAAAAGGCAGAGAGGGATTTGTATTCTGTGCGGCAGCGGAGCGGTGAATAACGTGACGTTAAGGCAGCCGGCGGCGGCCGGCGCCGCCGTGGTGAATCTGCAAGGGAGGTTTGAGATATTATCGCTGGCCGGATCGTTCCTGCCGGCGCCGGCGCCGCCGGAGGCCACGAGTTTGACGGTGTTCCTCGCCGGAGGTCAAGGACAAGTGGTCGGAGGTAACGTCGTCGGCGCGTTGATCGCCGCCGGGCCGGTGATAGTCATAACGGCTTCCTTCACTAACGTGGCGTATGATAAGCTGCCGTTAGATGACGGCGAGGTTCTTCCGCCGTTAACTAACGGCGGCGGCGGTAGCGGTAGTAACCAATTTGCTGATCCCTCGTCGGGGCTTCCTTCATTCTTCAATCTTCCACTGCATTTGCCTATGGAGAGCGCAGGATGGACCGGAAACTCGGCGAACCGGGTTCAATACTAGGTCAAATTAAACAAGCTTAATTAGCTTAATTATATTAAATAAATAACCTTAAATATAATAAATCAAATGATGTTGTTTGTGTTGTGATTAATCCTATCATCAATCTCTTCTTGTACATTATTATCTCCTTTTCTTCTTTCTTTTAATTTATTGACTGATAATAGTTTCCCATTTGAATATCTTTGTGAATTGAATTGAAATTTCCTCTAATTGATCTTGTCTTATGACTATGCTCCTTAGCTTCCACATTATGTCATTACAATATTATTTCTTGAAGTAATTAATTTTTTTTCCCATATGTTAGGAATTGATTAAAAAAATCATATTATATTGATGGCATTTGAAGTTATGAATTAAAAATACTTTTTTTTTATTACTACTGACTCTGTTACAGTGTATATAGTATACTACTTTCTCAATCTACTAAAGCACAAAGAGTCAATATTGTCTCCGCTGACGTTCAAAACCATGACCTCCTACTTGAAACCAATTTGATTTGTTTTGCCTTTAGTTGAACCGAGGGTATTGCATCGGGTAAATCAATCTCGCTCTATAAAATAGTCTGCAAATCACACAGGAAAGATAAATCACACATTGAATCGAAATGTGTAAACTTACCTAAGAATATGAACGAGATAAATCATGTTCCTATGCAATAACTCGCAAATCACATGTACAATAAAATTAAATCACGAAGCTCGACCGAGAAGATGTTGACAAAAATCAAACTCGTAATAACTTTTTGGTACAATAATCATGTCTTGCCTACTTTTTTTTGAGTACTACTGACTCGGCATGTCTTGCCTACTTAGTCACCCCTTTCGAGATGAAATCGGAGTGTACATGTTGGTTTTTAGTGTTCCTCATTGCACTCACTCTTGCATGTTTTGATGGTTTTTAAGTGTTGTTGTTTGAATTCCTCCCTCGAGATCATTAAAATATATATATATATATATATAATGAAATATATTTAGTTAATTATATTGTACAAGTTTATTAACACTAGGTATTTTATTTACACATGTCAAACGTTAACAGAGATGTTGTAAAAGCTAGGCTAATTTCTCCACTTATTTTATTCTAATAATTCTTGAACCAAAGTTCATAAAAGGGCCGGGATGCGTGTGAGATTTCCCATTTGTTTTGTTTTCACAATATATAGCCTTGGCGGGTCTGGCCGGCGGCATCGACAATCGGGGTGAGATCACCGCCTGATGGGACAAACGGTGGCGCAATCACCGGCGCCAGATGGTCGGCAAAGCTTGGCTTGTTGATGCTGAACAACCTTATCAGCAGCTTTGGCTTTGTGAAGATCCATTTCTGCTTCTTTCCCTCTCGCCACTCTCTTCTCATGAGACTCTTTCTCTGCCTGAAAATTAAATAATAATATAAATATATTTTTTCTCCATTTTCATTCAATATATCTCACAAAATTAAAATTTATAAAAAGTTGTGTATGGGCATGTTTTTCCATATTTATGTTGTTTTTTACGTCATTGGTGTGGACCACAGTCCAAAATGACATTGCTGAATTTTATGAGTTAGAATAATGTACATTATGATTTAGAATAACGAAATTTTTATGGTAAGATAATGTACATTGTGTTAGAATAATGAAATTTTTGAAGTAAGATAATGTACATTATGAATTATAAAAATGTATATTATAGCGGATTACAAAAAAAAAATTACGCGAAATGACTTTATTTTTGGAACACGGTCCACATAATAACTATTGCTAAAGAGGACCCCTTGGCCTTAAGCTCCAAGCCCTCAGCGCAATGCTACTATTTGAATTGGCGTGCCTAAAGCGGAGATCATTGGCCCGGCTTGGGAGAAATTAAATGTAGTGAATCCAAAGTAACTTTGACCATAAATAGGAAAATTCGACCTCATTTAAAGAAAATGACCACTTACAAAAGGAAATTAATTAGTTTCTTCTTCGTGAATATATAAACCCTTGCAAAATAAAAGAAAAAGACAAGAAATTCAATACTTTTATAGCAATACCACATGCTTATGTGTCATCCTCGCAGTATCTTTTACATTGTTTTATAAGTTTACGTTGATCGGATCCTTGACCTATTAATTACAATATCAACCGTCATAGAAGTTTCTAAGCTATTAATCACAATACTCGAATAGAATTTAAATTTACTTCATGGGATCTCGAATGTTTACGTTATACCCTTAAAAAAAAGTAAAAAAAAAATTTACCCTTGCTTCCTCCTTGGCTTGGGCTTTGGCATGGCGCATGCCGCTAATGTCATGCAACTTTTCCTTGATAGCCTTCATTTTGGGTGGTATTACGTATACGGTTGGTGATTAGAAGGGAGATGATAATATATAATAAATGTTGATTTGATGGAGATATGTAAATAATGAAATGGTAGCATTCTAAATGTGGTATTTATACCAGCTACTTTGGATGCTACAATAGCTTAGCCATAGCATTTTGAATGGCTTCACATTGCATTCCGGGTAAAACATAGACATCACCTTTTTTTGGTAATAATGGTGAGAAAATATGACACTTGGAATTCTTAGATATCAAACCCATTTCTATCTTCTCTTTCATTTCAGCCCTAATTCATTTCAAAACTGAGTGGGCGGAGAATGATTCTCATATCAGAAGATCACAATTCCTATGTAATTTACGTACTATTCCGTATTACACAAGAACAAAATTTACCTAAAATGGAACAGAAAGAGTATAAACAATTATCATCGAATAACAACTATGGTTGTCCATCACCGAATTGTCTTTGTCCGGCTATATTTTCACATGAAGAAGAGTCTTTGCCTCGATCAAAAACAAAGACGGACTATTTTCATCCGGTTCTGGTGACAGACAATTCAAAAAAAAAATTTTTTTAAATGACAGTGCAATGAAAATTTTATAATCCAAAAATACATTATTCATTCTTAATAATTATGTACAAAGAAACAAAGGTTAAAACTACAAACATTGTACCTTTAACATTTCACCAAAGTACAGTCATTAGGAGCAGATACCCCATTTAGCTTAAACATAATGTTAAATTGTTAACTAAACAACGTTTAGCTCCCACGGTAAGTAGAGAATGAGAATGGAGAAAGCAACAGAGGAACATGAAAGTGTTCCCATTTCTGAGACTCTCTAATCTCAAACACAATGGAGACAAAGGGGAAAAATCCATCAGGATTATACTTGCCAGTGTTGAAGCTTATTCGATAGGTTCCTGGGTTCAAAGCATCAACCATGCTCATCAACTGACCGGATCGCCCATCTTTATCTGTAGCTGAGGATCCTTGGAAAACCCAACCACCTTTATCAGTTACACCGAAATGGGGACGTGGTTGGCTTCCTTTCCACGCCTCCAATAGCACTTCAACGCCGTTAGCTGGACATCCACGCGCAATGTCTAGAATATGAGTTGTGATGGGTGGGCGTGTCCGAGATGGAATATGAGATGGTTTCCCTGTTGGAGCTGTCAAATGTGATCCAATGATGTTCACGCGATCTTTACAATTTAAATATCAATAAATAAGCAACTAACATTGTGAATATCACATTATTAGTATCAAATAAAAGAAACATCTAAATGCAAAACAAATACTTTAAAGAAAGAAGACTTAAAGAACATTGTAAACTAATGGTGTGTAAAAAATCTGGTATGGCGCACAGATGATTACTAAGGGTGCGTTTGGTTCGCACATGGGAATCAGAATCGGAATGGGTATCAAATACTTGGTAATGGTAATGGGTTTTGGTGAAAGTATTTAGCATGTTTGGTAGTTGGGTGGAATGGGAATGATTATTAATAGTTGAGGAAGAAAGGAGGAAGGGAGATGAAACCCTTATTTAATAAGAGTATGGGTTTTCTCATTAATGGTGTATTCCAAACCCATAGTAGCATTCACAAAACCTATCAACCAAACATAAGCAATCACTTTCATACCCATTCCCTATGCCTAAACCCACCAACCAAACACACCATAAAAGAATTGCATAAAATGTCATTGGGGTCTTGCTGAAAAGTAATGATCCTACTTGGAGAAAGGAGATATAGGTGGCTCATGAATTCAACTTTTTAGAATTTACTTAATAGATATATGTATCAGTGTGTGACTAATTTTACCGGACCTAAGGATTACAGTCCATTTAATGCTATTGCTGTGTGTGGAGAGACATATAAACACACATGTAATATCTATATAGCATCCACAGCTCAAGTAGTAAGCCAAAGAATATACAAAATTCTGAAAATATTACAAGTCTATATGAGAGAACATCTCACCAAGCATGAAACAATGAACTTAAATGAGATAAAGTTCATATTTACCCAAAATATATACATATAAACAGAACAAAAAACAAATAAAGAGAAACAGGATCAATAGTAACAAGCATAGAAAGTCTGGGTTTGACACATTACTAGAGTCATAATAGTTCTAGATGTCAAGGGTAAAGTATAGAAACGGTAAAGCAGGTTATGCAACACGGTCTCCTAATTCAAAAGAAAAATCACCTTCTACTTTGGATGCATCTGTGGCTTTAGTTGCAATAGTACTGTCTGCTTTAGCTAAAAAGAGCTTGGCGAGACGTAACTCAGTTATTTTCATTTGCTCCTGGGCTGCTATTTCAAACTCAATAATAGGTCTGTTTTCATAACGTCTCTGGCCATAGAAATTTTGAATTGATTAAGCATCATGTCATCAACAGAGCAAGTAAAGAAAGAAGAATAGAAGATAGAGAACAGAAGGGTACCTTCAACTCAGTAAGTATCTCAGAGGAACTTCTACCAGAAGCAAATATCAGGAAGACAATTCCAAACTTCTCCCTGTAGCGAGCATTCCAGTGACTTAGTTCCTGTAAAGAAGAGAAGTCAAAAATTTGTTAGCAGAAAAGGAAAAAGTTAGAAGAAACTTTCATTGGATTTATACGGTCCTTAAATAGACATGTTAGATTATTACAAAACCTGCAAGCTAGAATCAGTTGCAGTAGAAAGAGCTGTTGACTGCTCCCCCTTGCTCCACCTAAAGAAGGAGAAAAGTTCTTAAACTCTTATCTCAAGGTTCTTTTATATAAGGAACAAGGAAAAAAGAACCAAAAAGAACATAGGAGGTCAAGATATAAACAGAAACCAGCAAAGGAAACAGTGTAGTAGGAAAGGCATATACATAAAGAGCTCTGTATCAGTGTATCACACCAGATTCTTGCAATAATACTACTGAGAATTTTCAACTAAAATGATCTTTTTTTTTTTTTTTGGGGTGACGCACTACCCGAGAGTATGCACCAAGTAAACTCTGCCTTCTAACCTTAACCCGCAAAAGCCTATAAGGAGGTAAACCGACTTAGGTTGTCTATAGCTGACAGGCTCAAACCAAAAAGGTCAATCTTATAAAGTCAACGCCAACTTGGCTGGGCCATTAAAATGATCATATTGAATGAACAAGATATAGTTAAAGTTCCTTGAAAAAAGGAGCAAGCCAAAATATCACCAGAAATCACTTCAATAAATATAGCAACAAATCAAGGATATATAAGATGTACGTTCAAAATTATGCATATTTCTGCAAACAAATTAGAAACTCTAGCTCCAAACAGAGAGATTAGGGGATTAGCGGAGAGGTAAAGGCCAGAGGGGAATAACTGTGCAAAAGCGGGACTTTTATGATTCTGTGAAGGCATATGGCCGATTTGGGGATGCGCAGAGAAAGCTTCGAGCCAACCGTTTACATCGACCTGTGAAATCAAACTGAGATCAGTATTAAGAAGGTCAAAATTCGAGATAAAAATTGCACGTACAAGATTAGAGATAAAAGAAGTGAAAGTACCTTGTTGAACCAGATATCTCTAGCGGCAACAACGGCGGTGTCGCAATCGGAAAAAGGAGCTGCCGCCGCCATCTCTTTGGCAAATCTGGTGCTCCCGCAACAAGCCAAGAAATCATTCTCATCAAATCTCGATCCCATTTCTCTAACCTCTCTGTGATTTTCTGATTCTGTAACAAATTGAAGGAAGGAAATACGACAACTACACTGAGCTTTACTAGTAGATCGATCATTCAACTGGTACTGGCCATGGTGCCATGGTGCTGATTCTACCGGGTGCTTGACTTTGTTGGGCCGGGAAGGTTGCTATCTCAGGCCTACATCTTGGGCTTAAAGTCCAATCATGAATATGGGCTTTCTATGTCTGGCCCACAAATTTTGCTAAGGCCCAGATTGACTTTTAGTCCAAAGTCATCGATTTGCAATTGTTGTACCATGGACCAGGGTACCAATCATTATTGCATGGACCATGGTCCACACAGTTGTGTGGATCAAAAATAAAAAGTACATTATTTTTGTACTGTAGGTACATTATTTTTGTACTGAAGGTACATTATTTGATATATATTATACATTATGTAGCGTTGTAAAATTTTTGTCTAAGCACCGACCGGCTGCCTAGCATATCACCATAACCGTTGGTCTAGGCAGCCGACTATCTAGACAACCGTGAGTCGCCTATTCGACCGATTAATAAAAAAAATACACGGGCGCCTAAAAAGTTTAAACAAACTAATATAATCCGTAAACAACATTGGAGCATGTTTAGACAAGATACGTACAAGGATCTGGATGAATAGAGTTAAAGATCTATCCCTCGTTATCTATACACTTGGGATGTATCAGTTACCGTCCATAGTTAGTTGTTTGGGATTATTGTGTCAGAGAGAGTATAGATTCTTCTTCGGTCGAGTGATTGCTGACCATCCGGATCGGAATGTGCTTCTATTGGTTGGTTTTTGTTACCAATATGGTACGACCACCAATCAGTTTGCTAGCTTCCAGGGTGTTTCAAATAGGTTTCATTCAAAGTACATTTTGAGTAATGAATGTGGACATTCCTGCAAACTAAAGGGTGGTTCAAATAACTTATGTAAAAAATTGTGTTCTAATGTTTGCCAGTTTGATATTTAGGAATTGCTAGCCCAACACCTTAAAAAATGTTATGACTGTCCCCAAGTATTAGTGTAGTGGATAAAAAATTTCACTTAAGATTTGTTTCTAGCACTAAAATGAGGTTCGGTTCTTGTCATAAACCTTGGGGGTTTGGGTTAGACTCTTTCATGTCAAAAGTATATGTACGGTTTGATGTTGTCTCAAAACAAGACTGACTCGATTTAGTTACGTTCTTAATGGGTTTGTGGCAGGTTCATAGGATCCACAATAGAGTTTAGCAAAATCGAGAGTTATCAAACAAAAAATAATAATAATAAAAATTGCCATAGGCCGGAGTAAAATGGAATATCTAAGGATACATGTGATGGTACACGGAATAATTATGAGAATGGAATCGTACTATGTCCATACATGGAATTGAACCGCTAAAACAAGTGGAATGACAAATCCATAGTTTTATACATCATGATATTATTGTTGCAACAAACTCTATTAGTATTAATTAATTTATAGGTTCCAACATAAATCAATAGATTTCAACTCAAGACGGTTAATCAAATATAATTTAACAAGAAGAACAAAATAAGGATGAAATAATAATCAATTCTTGATCACTCAAAGCAAATTTATGAAAAGTAGTGTGTGTTATTCTCTAAAATTTGTTATCTATTTAATTTTGCAATGTCTATTGATCTTTTGTTAATTAGTTAGAATTAAAATGTGGTTTAATTCAAAAAAACAAATGTGGTTTTTACTTGGAGTCTATCTTCAAACAATTTAACATACATTCTCCTAAATTGAAAATTTGATATTTTTAAACTTTTAGATTATCCTCAAGCTAGATTGATTGGCCCAAACACAATCATATATTCATATATTAATGTTTCAATCTGTCTCCTTAAAGATCAGAATTAGATTCCTCTTGGTTCCATATTCTAAAATGTCATGTCATATTCCCAACACAATTCAATAACAAATATTGCAAAAATGTGCTTTCGAATATTAGAGCTAGCTATACATGAGAAATGACGCAATATACCTCCTATATATTATTATTCCTCTTCTTCTTTTTTCTTTTTTGATAATACAGATTTATTTTTTTTAAATTTCATCGATCTACCTCATATATTATTCCTCTATTATACTTTTTGTTATTTACATACTTCAATTTAATACTAATTATCCAACAGGCAACAGCTTATCCTCTATCAGTCCATCATATCGATTTGGAGAATGTTCTATTTAATTAAATATTCGCTTGCATTGTTGCAAGTTAAACAACTTGTTTCGTATATACTACCAAAATGAAAATAGAATAATAAAATAAGTAAATAATATCAAAATTAAATAAAATACAGAATATAATGCCTTTAGTTCTTCAATTATTCAGGATTGGTCACTGTTGGGCATCAGCCGAATTCAGTCCTGCTCGATTCTAGACATGATGATATGACTTAGCATGAAGGGATGTGGTTAAATGGTTAATGTCCACCTACTTATCACCAATTGGTTAGTGAAATATGACAATTAAGATAGCCAAATAAGTCTGTGGTTAAGCGTGCTTGACTTACAAGGTTGAGATCCATCGTTTTGGTCCATTCTAAGGGATTTGAGGAGAAAATTGATAATTCGATTTTAGGTGAAAATATTGCTTAGTTTGAAGGAAATAATAGTGATGGGATTGAGTGAAGGGCATATTTCAGTGGGCATTGAAATCTCTAAGCCCTAACACCCTATTATGTTTCTAATCATAGAATGACCAAAACCGTCGTAATATGTAAAGCTAAGGTTATGTACTTTATTATATTTTAAAAAAAAATTAATAGCAAGAGACCAATCACGTCCCCCAATTGCTTTTTAGTACTGTAATTGTCATGTATATATCACAATAAAGTTGATCAACTTGTTTTATTCTTTTGGGCTATCCATTCTTTTATACCTTACTACCATAGGTGCATGTGTATCTATATAAGACTAAGCTGCTCTGATATTTATATATTAAGCGATACATATATATATAGTGCATGTATATATCTTACAATGTATTTTGGATGGTTCAAGAAAACAAGACGATCTGATGCATTATCTGTAAGTATAATAGATCATATAGCAATGAACTTACAATAATCTTTTCATGCATGCCCAAACAGTGGCTCTGAAAGGAGTGGTTGAGTGGTGAAACATACTTTTCGTATTTGAAGGTTACGAGTTTAAATCTTGCTAACGCCGTACCCTCTCAGTCTAACTTGTTGCGCATGGTCTTTCTAATGCGCTTACCTCTCTTGTGTGATTGCGGGACTTACCTAATGTACACCTTCGGATAGTGGCTAGCTATAAGTTTTCCTGAAAACTCAAAAAAGTAGTGTGTGTGTATGTATATGTGTATATTGGTGTTATCTTAGTGTTGAAACTTGAAACCCTCATTTTATACATATATACATGATGATATATAGATTGTGGAGCTGTTGGTTCGTATGGACTGCGATGGATGCCAGAAAAGGGTGCGAAGGGCAATCTCTAAATTAGAGGGTAAGTCTTTATATATATATATATAGAAAAAATTGCATCTTCTATCCTTGAAATGTTGAGTCGTGTAAAATTAATTGTAAAATTATAATTGTTTATCTCGATAAATATCAATTTATTTGGCATATTACACCAATATTCACTCCCGCTCCCCCGCAAAATAAACTAATTCAAACAATTAAATCTTGGCCAAATTAAACCCTATTGGGGCGACAGTTCTCTAAAAAATATTGTTGCATACGCTAAGATTTTGTAGTTGCATTATAATGTTACATTTTTAGTCATTTATAATCATTCCGGTTTGTCCCGTTAACGATTCATTAATGTTAGTAAAATTGTACTCCGACCACCTAACAAATCAGTTAAAGAATGATTAACAAAAGCCGGCATGTTGTCAAGCGACATAAGTGTGACTCTTCTAAATGGGAGATCACAGTAACAGAATTAGTAGTACTAGTACTGGTAATAGATCAGATGTTAAAGTAAAAGACCAAAAAGACAACAACAACGCAACTAGAAACAATATTTACAAAGGTTGAAACCAATAATATACACAATTTAAGAACTAAGGAAGTAATTTTTCCTTTTATATATTACATGCAATTCTTGTGTACAAAAATTTCTTCATCTTAATTTAATTTTCAGGCGTTGACAGCATGGAGATCGACATGGACCGGCAAAAAGTGACGGTGAAAGGGTACGTGGAGGGGCGGCGCGTGCTGAAGGCGGTGAGAAGAGGGGGGAGCAGGGCGGAGCTGTGGCCGTTCCCGGACGACGGCGAGTACTTTCCCTACGCCGCTCAGTACTTGGACGAGTCAAACTTCGCCCCCACTTACAACTACTACACCCACGGCTATAACGAGAGCATGCGCGGCTATTATCCCACCCTGCCTTACTCCACCCTCGTCGACGACAATGTCACCTTTAGCTTTAGCGACGACAACGTTCATGCCTGCATCCTCATGTGATCTCATTTTTATCTTCTTCTTCTAAAATGAATTTAATATTATGGTGATCAACTGGTATTTTGAGATCGTTGGTAAGTGAATTACTAATGTAATTATAAAAAAATATATATTATCCAAAGCAAATCTGAATCAGTTTCATAATAGACGGAATATAGAATGTCCTCAAATAAAAGGTAAGGGATGATTGCCGTTTTAGCCTACAAGTTACTGGACAAATATGAGTTTAGTACTTAATTATCATGAGTAGTTGTAATTTTGACCTTTAATTAGTCACAAAAGTGACTATTTTGTGGTTAAGATATATATTAAGGACTAAAATTGTAACTTTTAAAAATGTTTATTTTGGTCTTCTGAATGACTAACATAGTCACTTTTGTGATTAATGCACTTGGTCTATATATATATATATATATATATATATATATATATATAACTTAAGAACGAAAAGTAGCTAGTGCAATTATCCTTCAAAAGTGACTAAAATTCATATATATATGTATGATTAAAAAGGAGGGGGAAATCCTAGGCTGAGTCAGCCTACATATATGCGCATTAGCAAGATATATATTGTAAGAATAAGATCGAAATGACGGTGCCGGACCCGACCCGCTACAACCCTAGTTACATGGTTGTAGGCTATGCAAAAGGTATTAACACCGATTGGATGGTATTATTGTCACAGAAACTGTACATAGCAAATGTATATATGCTGTACTTTAAGGAGTGTTATTCGCCGCTATTATATATGTTCTAATTTTGTTGCAAGGATGACAAAAAATATATATATATGCATTCCCGGCCCGTTTTCTAAGAAGTTAATCAATATATATCATGTTAACAAAGAATAAAAATTAAAAAGATTTCAAAAAAAAAAAGAATAAAAATTAAAAATAAAGCAAAAAAAAAAAAGTAATAAAGATTAGGATAGTATTACTTAATGCATGTTTTTCAGTTCAATTCTCACAACAACCACATAAAAAAAGTATATTTAACTGTATTCATTTCTACTTTTCCGACCCATAAACACACAATACTAAATAAAGCTAAGTAATTCCCCCAAAAGAAACACCTTCTTTCTTCTCTATCTTGTCCTGCTGATGATCAACATGCACCATATTCTCTGAGATCTTGTCTAAGCACTTGGAGCAGATGAAGTTGTTCTTACAATTCTGCCCACACAGTTATCTCTAGGCACGGGAAGGGGTAGAAAATTCGTTGGGCATGATGGGTTCTTCCTTTGTAGCCTGCAAACAACGTTAAATTTAATCTTAATTAACCACCTTAACACCTTTCAAAAAAAAAACCACCTTAACAAGTTTAAGGAAATAATTAAAGCTGTAATTAACAGCAAAAACAACAACAATTAATTATCATTATTATTATAGAAACACTCACTCATAACCAAGCAGAAAATGATGGAGAAAAATCGTAATTTCAAGCTTGGCAAGATCTTTTCCCACGCACGATCTGCCCCCCGCTCCAAAAGGTATGTACTCTCCTGCTTTGGGTGTTATACTCTACACACCACACCATATTATAACATTATTATATATATAAGAATATAGTTTATCCAATACATGTTTTCCAACAAATTAAAATATAATAACATTATTAAACTCACCTCCCATCGTGAAGGATTAAATTCATACGGATCTTTGTATACTTCTTCTTTCATGTGAATGTCCGGAACGATGAGCATAGCTGTCCATCCCTTCGGAATTATATAGCCTGCCGTTTTGGTCATATTAATCGTGTTAGCCCATCAACAATTTTGAAAGGCCAAATTTATAAGCCTAAAAGATGAAGATATATGATGACATACCATTAACATTAAAATCTATCCTTGCCTCTCGGAACATTATACTTGTGCGTGAAATTAAACGAAGGGTTTCGTCTATCACCTACAAAGGAGAAAAGAATCATTTTAAAATATATTATCGTTACGTTCTCTACGAAGTTGTTCTAAAGAAAAACAACTTTTACCTTAGGAAGGTATTGCATCCTTCTAATTTCATTGAAACTCAAACCCTTTTGATCAGAAGGCCGTTTCCTCACAATTTCTTCTTGCTCGGCCTAGAATTAAACACACGAAAAATGTCAATAATAATTAGTTTTTCAATAATACTATGTGATTTAGTCAATTGTCTACATTAAATTTTGATGAAAATAAGGTGGTGATTGATATGTTTCAGTACCTTAGCTTTTTTGAGGATATCAGGGTGGTCGTGCAGAAGGATGAGTGTCCACAATGTGACACAAGCAGTTGATTCATAACCCGCGTTTAAATACATTATCAGAATATCAATTATTACCTCGTCAGTGAATCCTTTCCCATTTTCATCTGTCATATCTAGCATTATACCTGTCACATCTCTCTTTTCGGAAACTCCATCCCTCCTTTTATCTCTTCTTTCTTTCAATATCTTTTGTAACACCGCTTTAATTCTTCTACGTGCCTGAAATTTTACATTAGTGTTAACAAAATACACCAAGGAAATGCACAACACGTACAAATATGCATCATTAAGTACACATCACCAAAAAAATATCATTACTAGGCGTGTAAATATACACCACACAATGTTCAGAAATACACAATTAGGAACATGTATGTGAGTTATAAGGGTGTTTTTGACCATTTTCATTATTATGCATTTTCCTATCACTAGTGGTGTAAATTGCACTGACTAACAGCACGAGAAGGCCAGGCGCAGTGGCACCTGAGCAGACTTCGTGTGTGTGTGTGTGAGAGAGAGAGAAATATTGTTGGAGCAATTGTATGAATGTATGATTAATTACCTTAAGTCCACGGTGGTAAATAAAGCCCGGTATGTTGATAGCCATGGCTTTAAGTCCACGATTCATGAAATAATACTCCTTCAATAAGGCCGTGAGGATATGGTCAACCTCGGAGCTCACGAAAATGTGCATAATTACCCTAAAAAATAGGGTCGGGAGCTGCCTCGCGAACTCCATCTCTCCCATGTCTGCCCATTTCTCCAGATGCGATTTCACGTTCTCTTCGATGGTGATGAAGTAAAGCGACAGCGCCTCGTGGCCGTTGATCGGAGCCGACGTTATTTTGCGCATGCGCTTGTGCTCTTCGTCTACCAGATTCACGAACGATTTTTTCCCGACCAGTTCCTCGGTGCTCGCCGGCCACCCCGACTTGAAGGCTCTGTCGTCCGTCATAACTTTTCCGCAGGCTTCCGCCGATGTAACGATCACTGTCGGCCGACCAAACATGAGAGCCTTGTACATTCCTGTTTTCCCGTATCTGATCCATTTTTCAAAACATAAATCAAAATTATGACCAAAATAATTGCGGGTTTTCTCTGGTGCAATGAACTTGACCGAAAGTATATTGACAATAATGAAATTCCTGAATAGAGTCATTTTTACACAATCGGGTAGGCTTTTCGAGTCTAATTATTACTTTTGATTCCACAAGTTTGGTGCCATTGTATTTTAACAACTAATGTACGATTAAAAAAAGTAACAAGTACCCAACTTTCTCTCCTCCCCCCCCCCCCCCTTCATATGAGAATTTTCGTTAGATTTGGTGAGAATTTCACTAAATTTAAGCAAAATCTAGTGAGATTTTCGCTGAAATGAAATCAAGTGACACACCGATTTCTTCTTAATTCTCACCTGAAAAATCTACGATTACAAAAAGTGATTACAAGTACCCAACTTTCTCCACCCCCTCCCCCCTCCCTTCCCTCATATGAGAATTTTCGTTAGATTTGCTGAGAATTTCACTAAATTCAAGCAAAATCTAGTGAGATTTTCGCTGAAAATGAAATAAGGTGACACACCGATTTCTTCTTAATTCTCACATGAAAATCGACCAAAAGTTTTTTTTTGGGGGGGGGGGGGGGGGAGTGGGAGAAAATGAAAAATAGAATACAAATACAATTCTATGCATGTAAAGCTCAATTGTCATGCACTAATAGTATAATCACAAACGTACAAAAATTAACAATTTTCACAGTAAGATACCTCGAAACGTAAGAGTTATAAAAAATATCGGGATTCGAAGATGTGAAAGCCCTAAAATATAATATCATGGTACCAATGTAAGGCCAACCCAAATCCCCTGGTGGCAGAGAGAACCTCTTGTTGCCAAGCTTCAATACTTCATAGTACCAACTGTTCAACCTCCTAACCACCCACAAACAACCTAAACCCATTGCCCCAAACCTAATAATATTCCACAAAATAACCTCCCAACTCTCCATCTCCATGATTGCACTCAACCCAAAATCTTGTCTTACGTTGTAAAGTAAAATGATATGTTGTTGACATGTATTTTCACACTCATATTTATAATCAATTATACTTATCTATGAATGGCAAGCCCAAATTTAGATTAATTACTATACCAAACACGACAAATTTTTTTATGGTATACAATCTTGGCAACTTGGCAAATTTAAAATTTTCTTTTTTTAGAAATGACTAAATTGCAATAACGAATTTAACTATTTAGAGTTTTAGCCAAAAAAAAATTATCAAAATCATACGTGACAACTGACAAGTAGTTGTCATTTGACCCAATTCAATGAATTAATTATTTAGAAAAAATAATTTTTGTCCGATCTTTTTTTTTTTTCCCTCAAAAAGATAATTACATATCATTAAAAACGAGTCTAGGTTAAATGCTTCTCAATTATGTATATATTTATGTGATTCGGGCTACCGAATTAATTAAATTCATCACTAATATTTTGTACCAACGCGGCATGGCGGGGCAAGAAATATACTCCTTTGTCCCCATTCCTGAAATCCCGTCCCCATTCTTGATTGGAAATTGAAAATAGTCCTCATTCATATCCCCACGGGAAATTAGATGGGGACATAAATTTTCCATCCCCAGTCAACTCTTAGTCAAAATATTAATTACCGTAATTTTTATTTTTAAAAAATAAAAACATAGGTCTTAATATATATAATTATAACATCGATAAATATAATAATTGAAAATTATAGTTCGAGTTATATATAGGCAAATAATATATGTATTATACACACACACACACATAATTTATCATTCAAAGAAATTTAATTAAAATATAAACAATTAAATTAATTATATAATGATTTTTTTTTAGTATAATGTAGTAGAACAATTTAATTTGTCCGATAAAATTGAAATGTACAACATTTAAAGTACGATACATTTGTCAAAGACCTTGTGGTCTAGTGACACTTGGTGTCCAGATTTACACTTTCATATGCATGATGGGAGCGGGTTCGAGCCTGACTCTTTGTGCTTCAGCAGGTTGAGATGTATAACAACTGATTTGTTGTGGAAACCAAAAATAAATTATTTTTATACATAAAAATCCCCACCGAGGCGCCTAGCGCCTAACTCGGCCGAATTTGACCGAGTTAACTCTGCCTTAGCCAAGTTAACTCGAGCGAATCGGTCTTGTTGATTTGATTATTATATTTATATATATTTAAATTTATTTATTTATGTAGGTAAGAGAAGTAAGAAATATATATATATATATATATATATATATATATATATATATATATATATATATATACAATATAATACGGAGTATAATATAATATACAATATAATATATGACATGCATCCACACGCATAAATTATTTTTTTGTTTTTATAGGTTGCCGCCTAAGTACCTCTTAGCGCCGCCTAGATCGCTTAGGCCCTAGGGACGCTAGTCTACCGCCCGACTAGCTCCTAGCGGCGGCTAGCGCCTACTGCAACCATGATATATATTATCAAATGTAGCACAGTTCTCCTCCCACGGTGGGTCTCACCCTTACCTGTCAAAATCTTGAAATTTGCAGGAGAAACAATATCTTCACATTTATTAAAAATCCACCAATCACATTTTTTATTTCAAAAGCTCAACAAAAATACTAATGGGGATAGCCTAAGAAGGTCAAAACCGATTACCCGCGTGTCTCGTATACAGTTTTCCAGTTGATAAAACGCATTCACATTGGAAGATAGCTAAAACCCTAAGCCTCAGCTCGTTGCTCTCCATAACCGGACCTCGAGATTTCAATGGCCTCTCTGAGCTTGCCTGGAAGTCTCGTCAAGCCTCATCGCATCAAACGCCGCCCGCCGCCTTCATTGATTGTAAGCAATCTCTATCTATCCTCCTTTTTCATGCCAAGTTCTTATCGAAATTTTCAGCATACGTATCCTGTATTTTTCATGCTAAGTTCATTTTTAACCGTAGCTTATCAAAATTTTCAGCATACGCATCGTGTAAATGTGGATTTATAGATTATGCTTTGTATATATGCGTGAATTCTGATGTGATTTCTGGAATTTGGATATGGAAGAGGTGTAATGTGGCGGAGCCGTTAAAGTTCAAGGATAATGGCAGGCCAAGCTTGCCTGCACAGATTGGCAGCGATGCGACATTTCCGAGCTTCCTAACCTCTAATCAGTTCCGGAAACTTTCTATTCCTCAAAATCAGAATGACACTAGACTCCGAATTTTCTCAGGGACTGCCAATCCTGCGCTTTCTCAGGTGATTAGATTGCTCTAGTTTCGGCATGTACACTTATAGGTATGTCATTTGTGCTTTGTCAATTGATATGTGATGTGATACTGCATGCTGTACAGGAAATTGCCTGCTACATGGGTTTGGAACTCGGAAAGATCAAGATTAAACGTTTTGCTGATGGTGAAATATATGTCCAGTTACAAGAGAGTGTCAGAGGTTGTGATGTATATCTTGTGCAACCTACTTGTCCTCCTGCAAATGAAAATCTTATGGAGCTCTTGATAATGATTGATGCTTGTCGCAGAGCCTCTGCCAAAAATATTACTGCAGTTATTCCTTACTTTGGTTATGCTCGAGCTGATCGGAAGGTAGTAGTTTGTTCAGTATTTTACTGCAAAACTTGTTTCCTTGAAATCAAACTGCAAGTTAACAATAAGGAGTCCGATTGTGCTACACAATAAAATGCACTGGTTTTCGTGTTAAAGCAATAGTTTGCCCTCAGTATCTGTGTGTGAATTTATGGCACATATTCGGAAAAGATGTGTTGTGGAATACATTAATATTAATTCAGCCAATAACTTTAATTCTTAGATACTCATACTCTTGTGCCATTCTGAAAACTGGCTGCTTTTTCAGACTCAAGGCCGTGAATCCATTGCAGCCAAACTTGTTGCTAATTTGATTACTGAAGCTGGTGCTGACCGTGTTCTTGCTTGTGATCTTCATTCCGGTCAGTCCATGGGCTATTTTGACATTCCAGTGGACCATGTACATGGTCAGGTATATGTTATGGAGTATTTGATTTTGGTATTTATCAACAGTGGCTGATATAGAATCTCAAATAGTCAAATGTGATTCTATAGACTGGAGAATTGGAAGAAAACTAGAAAAGGACTTCCATAGTGGAAAAAAAACATTTTGATATTTTAAATTTAATAATAATTATAATTTATACTTTTGTTCTTACCTGGACTTTTTATTTGTGTTTACAACTGTAGCCTGTTATACTTGATTATCTTGCCAGCAAGACTATCTGTTCTGATGATTTGGTTGTGGTGTCGCCGGATGTTGGTGGAGTTGCAAGGGCACGGGCTTTTGCCAAAAAGTTGTCTGATGCACCTCTAGCCATTGTGGATAAAAGGCGCCATGCACACAATGTTGCTGAGGTAAATTCTTCTGAAATGAAAATGGAAAGAGGTGCTTATCAAATTGTTCTGGCTTCTCTCTCTCTCTCTGTCTCTCACTTTTTTGCTTTGTTGTTTTTTTGTATGCATTCTCCCATCCTCCTTGATGGGAATAGTCAATTCCATTGCCCCCATCCTTCCCCAGGGGCCAGGGGTATACTGCATAGGATCTAACAGTGCCTTTTGTTCTAATCATTCTAGTCATGGTCCTTGTATTTATATCTGCACTGATGTATCTTAAGTTCTGGCTTCTTGTAATCAATTCCCTTCACAAAATAAACAAATATGAATATAAACAATTACCCCAAAAAAAAAGAAGGTGAAAGCAGCATGAATGGGCATATGGAGTAATAAAATAGGATCATATTTATGTACCAGGTGGAATTAGAAGTCTTGAGACTGGTCTATGACTAGTTCAATGGTTCAGCTTATGCCACTGCCCACTGGTCTAGTTCAATGTCAGTAACTGTTAACTTATTTCATGAACATGTACATATTGGCCTCTGCACTGTTTCCATGAAAGTGATGGCTGTTCAATCTAAATATGGAATGGCAGGTTTAGATCCCATTATATGACTACTGACTACTGACTACTGTCTACACCTTTAGTGTCAATGCATAAAAAATCATGTAGAAATAGTGAGAATACTATTTTACATTATAGTAAATGCCCTTTTACACATGGAAAATGCATTAAACATCTAATTATTTGTCTCCCTCTATTATATCCTATTGACCTTATCTTATTACACGGGTATCAGCAACTTCCCTACCTCTATCTCCCATGATTGATTTAGAGATGCCTCATCTGAATTCTCATATGCGACTGGCATGATCCTGCAGGTAATGAATTTGATTGGTGACGTCAGGGGAAAGGTAGCAGTTATGGTTGATGATATGATTGATACTGCTGGTTAGTATTCTGGTTTCTTGCTCTAGTTTAACTATCTTCCTATTCACCAATTCACTAGCTCATTGCTTGATTTCTCAAACATTCTCTTAGATGGAGGAGGATTTGGTTAATCAGCCATTGATCAAATACTCAGTTTCAACTTCTGGTTATTACATTACTGATATTGTATTTTCCTCTTCTGATCTGTCTGTTTTCAAGTGGAGATGGGTTATGCAATTATGCTTAGTCAGGACCTCATTGTTCCTTGTCAGTTTATTAATTTGTGGAAGTCATTGAATTAACTTGCTTGTTTTCAGGTACTATTTCCAAAGGAGCTGCACTATTACATCAAGAGGGAGCAAGGGAGGTGTATGCATGCAGCACTCATGCTGTTTTCAGGTACCTTTGTGGAAGTGTATGCTGGTGTTAAGGAGAGCATAGCATAGCAAGATTGAATTGAATGTCTCAGTTCACATCTTGGCTTGCTTGCTTGCCAGTTACCTGTCCGTGCCCAAGAAATGATTACATTTTGGAATATGATGTTCAACCAACCTTGGACATTCTAATATTTTTAACCTTTTTACATGATGGTATTTTCTTTAATTGCTATATTATTTTGCAGTCCTCCTGCAATAGAAAGGTTATCAAGTGGCCTCTTTCAAGAGGTAATTGTCACAAATACCATTCCTGTCGCAGAGCAGAATTACTTTCCTGAGCTGACGGTGCTGTCTGTTGCAAACCTTCTGGGAGAAACCATATGGCGTGTTCATGATGACTGCGCTGTAAGTAGAAACCTTTTTTAATTTTAAAAAAAATCAGAAAATTAGCTTAGTGGACAAGCTAGGGGGCTAATGGGGTTCCCTCCCTATGCACCCGGGCAATCAACAAAAATTGCTACCAATTAACTTTTTAGATTCTTTTCTACAATTGAGAAGTGAAAGCAAAGCATTCAGCTCTCTTATCCTAATTTTTTTTTCATTTGTCAGGGTGGGTTTGAGCCTTACTCAAGCCTGGGCATTGATTGATTCAGTCTGAAGGTGCTCCTTTTCTTGCCCTTTCTCTATAGCCATCCTTAAGAATCTCAATTTGAAGGGATAACATATGGTGTTAACTGTAAATTTGGCCTAATGGTCTATAGGTAGTGTAAAGGATGTCCTGGGTGGCTCTGTTTTCTTGCTTGTGACTGCAAAAGCTGATATTTAAATTGGAAAGTAACAGTAAAAATTGTCTCAAGGAATAATATCGCTATTATTATTCTTTTCTTTTTTTCTTTTTTAAATATAAATTTGAGTATTAATCTATTCATCTATTGCAGAAGATTCCCCTTTACAACATAAACCAAATAGTTGCCTAAGCCTCAAGGTAATGCACTATGCACAACAAAAATGAAGAAATTTTACAACATCCCCATTTACAAAAGAAAAATTACAAATCACCATTGTCTGATCTGGTCTGGGAACATCTTTTAATCCCAACTTTACAATGACGAATATCGTTTTTGCCAACACTGAAAATGCCGCCCTGCTGTTCAATTGTTTCAATCAGAAGCTTGGGCAGTGGCACTTTTGAGAGCGTAGCGCAAGAACCCACCATGATCAGCTTCTTCTGTTCAATACAAAGCAAACACTAATGTCAAAATGACCATATTTTGTTTTGTAATTTGTAAACCTGCTGTAATGAGAACCACTAAATTACAGCAAGCAATAAATACTATAGGTAAAAAGGAACACTTAACCTTTGCGCGTGTAAGAGCAACATTAATCCTGTGCCAGTCTCCAAGCAACGTAGAAACAGAGCTCTTTGGGTTTTCATTTGACCTTACAAATGACACCAAGATGCAATCTTTATCCCTGCCCTGCAATAGGCGAAAATGCAGTATTTAGCATCAAGGACACCAATATAGAATATCTATGGATATGCTTGAATTAAAAAATATATATAAAAAAGACAAAAATTTGTGTGAGACCGTCTCACAGATTGAGACCCGTGAGACAGGTTGGGTCAACATAATTTGAGTCGTAGTTAGTATTATGAGTTGGTCTTTGTTTAGTTTTTGTGACCCAAATTATTTTGGGCCAACCCGTCTCACAGGTCCGTAAGACGGTCTCACACACGTGTTACAAGAAAAAAAAAAAAAAAAAAAAGATTCATTAAGCCATTGTACAGATAAAGGCAAACACCAAACTAACCTGATATTTGTCAATTGTATGTATCTCGACCGACGTTGAAACTGCTTGCCTGATAAGATCTGCCTGGGAGTTGTAGGGTGTAATGATGCCAATGTCTTCCTGTGATATGCCTGTGTTTAACAACTTGTTTGATACCTATAAGAAGAAATAATATCAGAAAGCAGCAGTTTATTGTATGCGATAAAAGAGAGAAAACTGGGAAGTATAAAGGATTGATACCTCAGAAATGATATAAGCTTCTATTGGATTGCTTAAACTTTTGCGGTCATTTGTTTCAAAAGCTAGCAGCAGATCTGAAATGGGATGGCATAGCAAATATTAGAGTTAAGACATGAACTTTCGAACTGCAAGTTTAAATTAATTAGGATTTTTTCACTGACCGGTGTTAATAAATATTACTGGCTTGTTTGGATTCATTACCTGCATAAATCAATTATCCCCAGTTAAAATACTATGATTCACTTACAAGCAAAATAGATTTCCTGAAAATTAAAAATTTACCTCCTTCATCCATGGAGGTCCAGCTATAGAACAAGAATAGGTGAGCTTCGCATTCTCCACTTCTGAAGAGCCACAGCGTAGTCTGTTGCCATATATCAAGGTATTTGATAGTTCCATTATTTCTTTGCACATACGATACTGCAAGGTGTAGCATATTTTTTGTTATTCTAGTGAGAATTGAGAGGAGATTGAAGGTGACAATTATAATTTGAAGGTCAAGATAACCTGGCTTTGCAAAGCTGAAATCGCTTGTGGATGTGCTTCTGAAAGCCTGCAGAACAGACTTACTGCCATTCCATTCTCTTTGGCCTCTGCACTCTGATATAAGAGGTAACAGTTGAATATTTTGTTTAGAGTCACAAGTTACAGCTAGGAGCTAAATACAGTATAGAGAAAGAAATACCTGGACAAGTGGTGGTAATTGATAATGATCCCCTACAAGAACAAACTTCGATGCAAACATCAATGGTCCCAAAGAAACCTGAAATGAAATTGTTATTAATTGTTTCCTGTCCAGAAGGAAATTGATAGCCATATCAAGCATTTTGTTTTATCAGGATATAAAACAAACATGCACCGATAAATTATTGAAGGATTATACTTTGACTATCTCATAAGAAATCTAACACTATAATGCTGGAGGCTGTAAGAAATAGTTTATATGAACACACATACGGGTAATGTAGTTTGCCCAGCTTCATCCATGATGCACACATCAAATCTCTTGTTGGCTAGCAAAGGGCTAGTTATACCCAAGCATGTAACACCAACAACTTTTATTTGCTCTAGCCTTTGCTTGATGTCTTCAATACCACATAGGTTGGTTGCTGTCAAAGAAAATTGGAATATCAATTAGGTGACAGACTGAATAGAGAATGAGAGTTCTAAGAATGATCGAAGGCCCAACTTGATAGGCAATGTTCTCGAACTTCCTCGTGCACAGCCTCATATCTTCCAATACGTATGAAATCTATACCCTGCAGTAGTTCCAACCATAATGCAGCTTATAGTAGTGGCAAAGTAAAAATAAGGCATAGTATAAATGACATGTAGTTGTACTTCTCAAATTATTAAGATGCTGGTTTTGTTATGGAGATCATTGTTAGTCATGTATCCAATACCTTAATCTATCCTTATTAATAATCCATGTTTTTGGTGAAAGTGCATATATGTGTATATTTATCAGCATATATGAGTCAACGAGAACAAGCAAATAATTTGGTCACAAAAATTTCAGTTTGATTTTTGAAAATAAATAAGCTATTATTGGGTATGTCTAACCTCTTCCTTATTAAAGCCAGGCCATTACGCATTAATTTATGTTTGTCAATTTCCATGTGGCAGGTAAGTGTTTAAAACAGAAGTATTTCTGTTTCCAGTTCCCTTTAGACCAATATGTCACATATATTTCCACCTTAGCATCAACCCATATTTTGTTTTGTGTTTTAGATGTGTTCAAACTGGAGAACATAATAGGTCTAGTTAATGCCTAAATGGTTTCATATTGTCTCCTTGTTATTTCTTGCGAATGATAGTCAGTGTTTGCTAAGTATAGGAAAACCCTTTAAGGATATAATTAACACAATTATTTTTGAGACGGATGAGAAATGGAATGAACCTGAGCCTTCAATTTGAGAAGCAAATTATCAACAGCTGAATTTGTGTAGGATGTAAGCAAAATGGATGCACCTCTCATTAACAATGCCTTCACAGCATGCACCATCGTGGATGTTTTGCCTGTTCCAGGCATGCCTAATATGAGTGCATAGTCCTTTGCTGTAAGTATCTGCAATTTTAATAATTTTAAGTGAATCACTGTTAGTTTTTTCAAGTTTTACTTCTCTTTGGTAAGAAATCCATGAACAAATTTTTTTAAGAAACTTTTTAATTGTCAAGATAATACAATTTGTCCAGAAAATATAAGGATATCTAACCTTGAGTATGGCCCTACGCTGATCCCCATTCAATGTTTTCTCTGACCAGATGTAAGAAATGGCAGGATCTTGACTAAAGATGCAGCCACTATCAAATCTAGGCACCTGTAACAAATTTGTATCTTAAAGAATCCAAGTTGGATAGTTTCGTGTCTTTTGTTTGATTTTCTTTGTATGAAACGCTAGGAGACCTCATAATCATTGGAGAAGAAATTCATATTTGAAAAAGTAGATCTTTCACCTCAAGATCAACAATCATCTTTCGCAGATGTATACTCTCTTCATTTTGCATAAACAGTTGTGTAAGGTTGAACCTTCAAAAAATAGTAAATACAAAATAAAATTAACAAAAAATAAATAAATTTGTCATTTGAGCAGCCATATATGCTTCAATATAAATATTTTTCTTTACTTAAACAGTTAAACTAAGACGCTACTACCTCATAATTGCAAATGATGATGTAAATTCATCTTTATCAATCCGCCAAATCTGCTGATGAAGATCTTGTCGCAATCTGCTTCCTGGAAGCCTTAATCGTTTTGAAAAAGATACCTAAAGGTTTTGGGAGAGGGACAAAAGTTCCATGTAATTTAAACAAAATTTGAAACTTCTACTTTTGGTTATTAAAATGATTATTAAAGAAAGGCATGAATTAGAACACTTACCGAGACATGGGAATTACTTGTATCTGTAATGACCCCACTAGCAATTATTAAACGACCAGGCTCTGTGCTTAATATCTGAAATAGCAAACATAAAATAGTTAACATCTGATAACAAGAACAGAATGAATACATTAGTTGGAGCAAATCAGGCAATCACAATGCAGTTTGACGAGCTTAATGCATTACAGTAGTGTTAATATGAGTGCCTAAAATTTGAATTAAATATGATATCTTGGACCTATCAGCATGCTTTGAAGCTTGGGTAAATAAATATGTAAAGCTTTCACTGCTCATACACACAAACAGTGAACTGCATCTGAACAGAGAGTCCCACTATGGCATGAATCTAGAGCTGTTTATTATGCTAGCTAAATGTCGTCAGAATAGCGTGTTTAATTGGAGAAGTGTAGAAAATAGAGTTACACAGGAGAAAGAGAATACCACATAATCACCATTCCTAAGTCTGCATTCCAAATTGTTTGTTATAGAAGAACCATGCGTATTCTGTTGATCAATGCCTACTGAAGGCAAACTTTGGTGCACAAAGTGATAAATAAACTGGTTTCCAGTACATAAGTTTTTCTGTGCAAGTTTATCTGATGGGCCAAGAACCAGGGGGGATAGACAAGAGGAAGAACCTTCAGTCTCCGAACCATGTGAACTCCAGATTTCCTTCTTAACAAACTGCAATAGGATGCATTTTCAGGAGCTGATTCAAAATAATGCATACATTATTGCAATCAATTCATATAGTACCTCCAATTCTTTGGCCTCCAAGTCAATCAATCGATCCCATTTTTGAAGAAAAACAGCATGTGCAGTAGTTAGATGGTTAACAAGTGAATCAAACACATTTCCCAGTCCACTACCCTCAGTCGTACCGCCATAGGCCTCCAATATTAAATACAACAGGCAATAAGAATGTTAGAACTAAATAATTTTTTTTAATTTTTTTTTTAAATCTAGTAAGATCATGTTATCTGCAGCAATAAGTGATAGGTGAGAATTGGCACAGAACCATGAATTCTTCTAAGCATAATTTTTAGATACCTAGTTAGAGGTGAAAACATGAAGCAATTACTCCTTGCATGCCAAAGGTTGGAAAATGGAACTCTTTGGCATTCCAAATTGAATATAGTAGGTTTAAAAATGGTAACATTTTCTCATCAATATTTTAGTTTACCTTATGATAGACACTACAGATATTAAGATGTCGACATCCTTTGCACATGTTTGGACTCTGCATACCAATGAAAGATGATAATAATACAGATATATTAGGAAATCGGCTCCCTAAGCTTGAATAGTTAAAGAAGACAGAATAGCAACAAAAATGGACCTGTATCATTGGAGGCAGTTGTTGAGTCGTTGATGCCCTTAGCAGATCATTTGCAAGTTCGTTACGGCGCATTAAAAGGCCAATCAAATCAGATCTTCGAACTGTGATTCCCTTCAGAAGTACATGTATACATTAGGATATCAAGGAGAATGAGAATACTAGTAGTACTTGATCTTACCTGTGTTTGATCTGTGTGAAGATAGTAAAGGAGTCCATAATCGATCATTGTTGAGTATCTAAAAGAAAACAACAAATGGCAGATATTCAGTAAGCCTATAAACAGAGAAAAAAGCTAAAATAAGCCAATGAAGCAAAAGACATGGACCTTTCAGACATTAAAAGAGTATATAGCATCACTTGGGCATTGTGTTCCATTGCAGCCTGCATAACATAGTATTTAGACAGAAACCAATAGTTTTAAAACAATACACCAAAGTATATGTTGTGGAGAATCATTATCACTAGAAGTGCAGCAAAGAGGAGTTTAGATATATCTCCTTGGCAAAACAAAAAATTAAAATTAAAATGAAACTTGCCTGGCCACTAGTTCCCTTCCCAGTTTTGAATTCCAGAGGCACAATCACATCCGTAACTTCATTATTTATTTCAACTTTTACTTGCACAGAGACATCAATCATCCCTTTCAAACCATATTTTGGGGCCCATGCCATTTCTTCAATGTCAAGTACCTATAATTCATGAGATGCCCGGAAGAAAAGATTAATTTACTCAAAGTTTTTATTTGGTTATATGGGGCACTATATGTGAAGCTACATTTCTTGTTACAAATGCACGTGGAGTTCAAGTGATCACTTCAGCACCTGAAATTGTTGCCAGTTTCTCTATATAAAACTCTTTTGCAACATTGTTATTGTGAAAAGAAAAGTGAGAATGTGTGACCTTAAATAGAAAAGTCCTTTGTGCATATGAAGTAGGGGCTAAACAAGTCAAGCTACTCATGAGCTATTTAAACTCGAATTTGATTTGGTCACAGTTGAGCCAAGTTGAGTACAAGCAGCTCAAATAATAAGTTTAGTCAAATTCAAGTTTTTTAATACTCGGTCCAAGCTGCTCACAAGCATAATCAAACTTCTATATTTTTATATATTTATAAAAATATCTTTAAAATATAAAAATAAATCCTAAAGTTCTTGTCATAATCAAGCCGTTGAACCAAGTTTTGAGCTTGTAGTGCTCAGGATCAACTTGGCTCAATTACACCCTTAATGTGAAGGGTCAAGAGTACCTTAGGAATCATGGGTTTTATTGTAAGCACTACTAACTTGAGGAGAACCATAATATATTTGGTCAACACATACATACAGATAAGAATAAGAACAAGAAATAAGAGAAAGCAAGATGAAATGCTTTACCTCCAATATTTTGATCTTTTTATCTCTGACTTCACTTCCCAAACCAATATTTTGTATTTTGGAACCCTAGAAGAATTTATAAAAGTAAACCATTTTGGAAATATGTTTTAGCACATGGGAAAAATTAAACATTCCGGTATTAATTGAAATAAAAAGTTTTCAACAGACATCTTTTGCATGTTTTTACACTATTTCCTTGGTAAACTTTGAAGTAAGGCATTCATGGCAATGGAATTATTGTTTTTCCACCAACTACAGAAATTCAGCCCAATATATAGACATCAAAATAGTTTGAACTTTCTAAGAAGTTAGACAGGGCCTACTCAGGACAATTCGTGGTCTAACCAAAAATAGTCCATCAAAATGACCTCAACATTGAGCACTTCGAAACAAATTGGTCTATTAATATCATAACTACAAAGATACATTTACCTCTGAGTCACGGAAGAGATGTATCCAATTCAATATTTTTGGAATTGCCTCAATCAATATTTTATGGAACTCATTTTCACTGACTGCAATATATACAGAGGAAGAGTTGAGAAATAAGTAAATATAGACACAAATAATGTTTTACTGGATTTAGTAATACAGAATACTAAGGTATGTGGCCTAAAGGACCAATAATTCATAAGACGTAATGGAACCCAATTTAATGGACCCCCATGGCTGCTAATAATAAATGAAGAATTGGAGAAAAAAGCAAATCAGTTTCCACCTTTGCAAGCATATAGGCTCTCAAGGTTTTTGTGAAGCAAAACTTGTGCGTGTTCCTTCAGGTATTCTTTTGTAGGGGATTCTCTGATAAGTCCTGCCTGGAGAAATAAAAGCAATGGTCTATAACATTTTTAATTAACTCCTCAAACCCAAGGACAATGTGCTTTTTGACAGATTATACATAACCACATGAATTTTTCCATTATCAAACCTGAAAAATCTGATGCAATAGGGTTCCAATCAGTGCTGCAGCTGAATATTCACTAAACTTTAGCCTCTCATCCAGGACAGCACGCCTTGAGCAACTGAAACTTGCAGCAACCTGTAGAGTCATAATATAGGGAATAAACTCTATAGACTAATAAATGGAATACCCAATTAATGACAGAAAGAGCTTTTAGGATGTAGAGCAAGGAGCACATCAAGATGAGATACAGCCACACTAATTACAGAGATGACTACATATGAATTCAGGTTCAGGCAGGTGAAAATTGTTTGTTTCAAATACCCGTGTCCCAGAAGCCAATATATCTGGATGAACAATTAGAAAATTCTTCTCATGATTAACATCACATGTCCCTTTGTCATCAAATTCTCCTATGACATGAACAGTATCTCCAGGTGCAACAACACTATACAACCTGCAAGCAAAGAGAATGAAACCATTACACTAATATCAAGATTTCAGTTATAATTTGGATCCAGACTGACCACAAGATTTTGAGGGATACATAGTAAGTCCAGGACATAAATAAGAATGAAGCAACTCAACTGATTAAGTAATAGAAGTGAGACTATGTTATCATCTCAGCAAAGTCCATCCCCTTTTTTCTTATACATTTATTTATTTTTTATGAGGCAATGACTTTATTGAGAGAAAAAGGCATCAAGGTGTGCTTACAAAAGGTCAACCTCAACAAAGTTCAGCCTCTTTTCATTGTTATATCATCAGAGTGAGCCCTACTATAAGTAGTCACTCTTATCTATTTAAAAGAAATTGATGTCTAAGGAGTTAAAATGAAACAGCATGAAACTCATTACCATTCATCCCACAATTGCACAACTCGCTCTTCCCCACTTTGTTCATTGAAAAGGCGCAAAACCTAAAAGTCATAGTCACATATTTCAGTTTACCAGTTTCTTCCAGAAACTTCTAGAGAAATTGACATGGCAAATGATCAAACCTTAACTAAGCATTTTGAACCAGAGGACTCAAGATGTCCATGCTTTTCAGAAACCTATATAGAAGAAATATGATGCAACTTAGTGCAGTTCAACAAATCCTCATCTTTCTCATATAGGAACACTAGGTGAAGAAGTATTTCCACTCACCTCCAGTACAAGAAATAAGAGTGAAGTTTCTCTTAAGTTGCTTCTTGCTTCTGGTAAAACGGGATCAGATCTGACATGCAGATCATTTCCAGAGGATATCTTGTTGTCCCCACTTACAGATGATTCAACAGATATTACATCTTCTACTTGATCCAAAAGTTCAATTAGTGCCTAAGAAGATAAGGAGACAACATATGCAAATTATTATGTGGGACTCTGAATTGCAGGTGTAGGAATAGAGGTGCAATCAATAGCTAATACTGAACAATGATTAGAGCAAGTTCATAATGATGGTTGCATTTTTATTTTTTTTTTACCTTTTTGTTGTGTTTTGAGCCAAGCAGATCAGCTACTTCACTGGCATCAGAACCCTTGCCAGACTGTCATTTATGATATATCATCAAATCAGCCCAATTCATTCTCACTAGTTAGGGTCAGCTAAGATAAACACTATTTGCAGGAGGATCCACAAATAATAGGAATAACTAGATTACCTTATCATTGCAATATGTTAGAGATGGAGGTGTCTTAAAAGGACTCTGACTATTAGCTATGGCAGAGTTCTTCTCCCCATTTGTTTTTCCATTCTTAGCATGGATATCCATAACTTGATCCACATTGACAGAGGTCACTGTGGTTTTATTTGGGTGTACCAGAGAATTTTCAGCTTTTTTTGGTGGAGGTGAAGATAGCCACTTTTGAACTTTGCCTGATGGTTGTGGAGAAGTCTTGACCTATCATTTACAATTCATCACATTGATGCAAAATTTTGAGAATAAGATCACATTAGCATCACTACTCACTACATAACATAAATTGATATAAACCTGAGATACACCTTTTTCTGTGAACACTGCTGAAAATTCAACAAGTTTAACCGTGAACAATCTGCCAGTACTGGTAGCTTCTCTGATTTTGACAGAGCATTCAGTCGTTCATTTACAGGAGATATTCTCCAAGTAATCTCATCACCTCCATCATCCTGGCTTTGCTTTATCAACTATCACGCAGAACATAACAAATTTTAGATCACAAACTAATTTATTTTTAAGCAACTTTAACAACTATTACTATGCAGCACTAGCAATCTTATTCACATAAGTTCTTTTTCTATGACCTTGGTTCATGATGATAAGTAATCACTGAAACTTTTTCCAAGCATCACTGTTAACTAAAATATGATACATGGAAAACTATGAGATCGAATAGAAACACCACTATTTCCTACTCTTCAAATCCTGGAACAGATGACTAAAGCCTAACATCCAGTTACTGGTGACGAAATTTTCATATTGTTGATAATCTGATGCGGGTACTATAATCGTTCTACAACTTCACGTTTCTCGAAAGAAAATGAGCATTGCATGAGAAAGAAGGCTTATTACCATCCCTGGAGAAAACTTGAATCTCTTTACAGACGCTGATTTGCAAACCTCAGGTGTCACCTCTGCTGCTTCATTAGCATCATCATCTCCAACTACCACAGCTAGCGCATTGTCTGTGGGCGTATTCTGAGATGAATTGTTGGACTCGCTTCCTAGTAAACTTGCGGTATTTTTTGAATTTTCCATTTCAACGATCCTTGAGCTTGAGCTCAAATCCTTCCCTAACCTTTGAGAACTGTTACTACGAATTTGAACCACAGTATTACGCAGCTCAGGCTCACTGCTCGCACTCTGAGGCGCCGGAGCAGCACTATTCGTATGCATTTTATTCGATTCCATCACATCCCTACTGCTTCTCATTATAGAAGCATCATTAGGCAGTCCAACACTCCTCAAATTCGTCATGGAATCAGGAGCATTTACAGAGTTCTCAGCAATAGAAATACTATCATTCCTATGGCGCTGAACACTAGGATTTGCTATCCTGAGGTCATTGAGAGCGGCAGACGAAGTATCCGAACCCGAACTGCGTGAATCAAGTCTAGCCTTGGATTTCTGAGAGAGGACATTCTGCGTGTGCCGTTCGAAGAAGTGCTGGATTCCGAACTTTGTCGGCTGAGACGGTTGCTGCTGCGGCGGCGGCGCCGCGGCCTGCTGCTGATTCTGGTGGCTGGATTTCTTAGATCCCCCGCCACTCGTTCTCTTCCTCGGAGGCATTTTCCAAGTAAAACTCCTTTCTCGCTGCTATTCCCGGCTAGATCTTCTCCTCACTGATCATCAATCCTCAATGTTCTTCGTGCAACACTGTATAATAATCGGAGAATATCTTAGATATATATTTCCCGCCAATTAGAAGGTGAGATTTGGTTTCGGAGGGAGTAAATATGAACCGTCCGATTGCCGCGATCGAAATTTCACTTGACGGACCTTAATGGGCTTAATATTGAACGGGACAGATGAAAATGGGCTTAAGCGCTGGCCCAATATTGAGTGCCGCAGGCCCAAAATCAAAACTCCATAGTTTTTATCATCTTCTTCTTTTATTTTTTGAGAAAATCATCTTCTTCCTCATTTCCAGAAAGCTGAAAATCCCCATTGTTTCCTCGAAGCAAAAATGGCAGTCTGCTTGTCGTTATCGTCTTCACATCCATCCTCTCTATCGTTCTCTCTCTCCTCTGAGTTTTGCGCTAACGGGAAGAGAGAGAAACCAGATTCTCTCTCGTGGTCTTCGTCCTTCCCGCAGCTGAAAATCTCTACGTCTTTCTCCCCGTGCCGTCGAAACCTCTTGCCTAAACAGGTATCTTCTCTTCTTCTGTTTCTTCACTAAAGTAATGGAAAGCCTTGTGTATCAGAACTTCAGAATCCTCCACTTGCTTGAACTGTAAACTGTAACAGCTCGTTGAACTGTTAATCTACATTTTATGACGAATTTCTTGCAGAAAAATAGTGTTTTTAAGATTATTATTAGTGTAATTATTTGTAATCAGGATACTACTATTAATAAGGCCATTATTTCATTTAAGCTTCAATTTTTCTTCAACATTTTGATATGAATTTCAACCTTCTAGATTACAGAACTTGGGAGAACTTCTATATTGAGGAACAAAGAAAATTTTGGAGAAAATTAGTGATTACTTAGCCAGAATAGGATGCTGAAGGATGCAAAAACAAGTATTTTGGAGTCAATATCAGACCATTCAATCTGATTTGGATGCCAAAAGCCCAAAATGTTGTGTGTGGCATAGGCATCTTTGGAGCAGTCTAGCATGTGTGCCAATGGGAAATATGTCCTGATGGTGTCTTGTAATTGAAACTAATAAGTTAATCCTTCTTTTATTTACGAGAAATCTAAGCTTACCTTGTGATCCTAATTGGCAAAGGACCATAGAGATAAACCAAATCCTTGACTATAGCTTTCGGGTGTAACCAAATAGGGAATGTGCCTTGTTTGTCTAAATCTGGAACTTAAATGCTTCACTGATGCTTATATTTTGGATGACGAGGGAAACCTCACAATCCTTTCGGGGGTAGGTAAACCCTACCTTGTGACTCTAGTTAGCAAAGGACCACAATGAAGTAAACCAGCCTAGGTTACCCATAGTTGACCGGCTCAAACTAATGGGACAAGGATTCAAACTCGTGACCTTGTGATTACAAGTGTGGATCTCTTGCCATTTTGACTGGTGTTACCCTATGATGCTTATATTTGTGTATACATGTCTAGAGTGTTATTGTTGCAGCTGTTCTGGAGCTTAAAACTGATATTTGTGTATATATGTAGAATGTTATTGTTGCAGCTGCCTACACAAGGAGATCACGGAGCGAAGCTGCAAAGAGACCTAGTCGGAAATCATGGAAACAGAAGACAGATATGTATATGAGACCATTTTTACTGGACGTTTTCTTCTCAAAACGTTTTATCCATGCCAAAGTGGTACACCGACCAACCAGCAAGGTGATATCAGTGGCTACGACGAATGCCAAAGACCTGAGGACTACACTGCCATCACTCATTGACAACAACGCGGCCAAGGTTATAGCCAGGCTGATTGCTGAGCGATCCAAGGATGCTGATGTATTCGCAATGTCATATGAGCCTAGGAAGAACGAGAGGATAGAAGGCAGGCTGGCATTGGTCCTTGATACCATTGCAGAAAACGGTATCATATTTGTATAACAACAACAGAAGATTTAAACTTGTATCTGCAACAAATTTACAGAATGGTAATGCAACTATTATTATGGGCTTATGGCAACAAATCTTACAAGCAGAATTACACTATCGATCTCCTAAACATCATTCTCCATGCATAGCAAGGGATATTGACTTTATCCAAGCCATTGCAGCGCTGCTTTACCTTCCCACCTGTGAATACTGCCTTGACTGCTTCAAAAACTTCATTTGGAGGCTTGACAGCATCAATCTGACAGCAAAATAAGTGTCAGCTTTTAGGGTCATTTCCACCACAAATGCAAGGATATGTAACAAAGTAGAAGTACCAGTACAAGATAATAACCTTTTGAACCTTGCCCTTTGACTTGTAATATTCAATAACTGGGAGCGTAGATTCCTTGAAAACATTAAACCTCTTCCTTATAGTAACAATGTTGTCATCTTCTCTGCCCTTCATATGGGGGAATGAGAACATAACAAGAGGAAAAAAAGAAACAAAGAAAGAGTCAACTATGGGGAGTAGAAATAAGGTTAGAAACTTGGAATAGCGAAATCATATATTCAGACCTGGTTCCGGTTCAAAAGGCGCCTCGCCATCTCTTCTTCAGTACAATCAAAGAAGAGGACAAAATCTGGCTGAATTCCAGTCTACAAAGATTAAATATGTTTTCAGATCAATTGGAGCGAACATGCGTTGCAGCTAGGAATGATTCAATTAAAAATACATCTCCCAAGTAACTTACAATACGTTCAAAAGCTTCACGGTTTTCCTCATTGCGAGGGAAACCATCAATAAGAAATTTATCATTCTCAGTTTCCTGGATTGCTCTTTGGAGAAGGGCAATTGTTACCCCGGGAGGAACGATTTTTCCTTCTTTAATCATCCTCTGAATCATGATCCTATATGTGTGAAGGAGACAACTTAATTAGAGTTAGGACTTAGGAGTAAATAAACTGCGCTAAAGAACATAACACGGCAGAACAAGCTCAATGATCAATACTTTTAGCAGAATAAGCTCACACTTTGCCTAATGCTGTTTAGCAGAATAAAAATAGGCAAATAGAAGGTGCAGTTTAACCAATTGTTACTAAAATAGAGTAATATGACAATTACAATCAGAAGTCAAACTATTGTGCTTCAAAGAAAATAGTATCAGTGTATCCAATAAGATAAGATACCCGAGATGATTAAATACAATACCCATTTTGAGAACCAGACTTGATCTCTGCTCGAAGGAGATCCCCAGCGCTCAAATGGGTGTAACCAAAATGTTCAACAATATTTGCACATTGAGTACCCTTGCCACTTCCTGGGCCTCCTGTCAAGGGTTGGAAACTATTGAAGTCAAAAGAGTAAGCATACTCAAGAAGATAATATAGGAAAACCCCAAGACTCCTGGCCAGCAGTCAAGGATTGTGCTTTTTTTCATGCAGAAGAAGATCATGCATCTAGTGCAAGGAAAATACTGACAGCATGAAATGGTTGGTGTATGCTCTGAATGACGGGGGAAACTCGCAGCCACTATACGAGGGTGTGCATAGGGTAAATGCCTTGTGACTCTAGTTGGCAAAGGACTACAAGGAGATAAACCAGTCTAAGTTGCCTATAGTTGACCAGTTCAATATTGGAATCAAACTTGTAACCTTATGGTTACTAAGTCAACGCCCGACCAACTTGGCTGGAGTTGCCCCATGGCTAAATATTGAAATTTGGAATTGAGGCACTCACCCAGGACAAAGACAACCTTAACCTTTTTGTTATGTGGGAGGCTTCCATGTACTCCCTGCAATCAGACCTTGTATGTCAAACTGAAGTTTAGAGATTTAAAAGCATGTCAATGATTCTAAACAAATTTAAATGTGCATCAGTAACTGCAATAACATGATTAGCATCTAACAGAATGCTTTTATTTCTTGCTGATTTTGCAACTACAAGGTCCAATTCAGAATCCATCCAGCAAGTATTCTTAAACTCGATACTCAATACCAATGGCCAACAGTCCAAACTGAAGGAGCTTAGTTACCATTAAACAAAGTATTAAGTTCAAACCTTTTGAATTGAGCAACATCCATTGAATGAACTCCCCCTTGAATGGAGTCCACTGCCAGCTTGACTCTGGATTGGTCGGAACTCAATGTGGTTACCAGATACCTAGGGGGGGGGGGGGGGGGACAGGA